>NW_011888899.1:705076-732142 GCF_000151845.1 Pteropus vampyrus
TTCTGTGGGAGATAGGAAAGCCATTGATGGGTTGCAAAAGGGGGTGACAGGGTAGCCGTGGGGTGAATTTGGGTCGATGCGGAGAGCACATCAGACTGAGGAGCTGGTAGCAGGGAGGGTGGGCTGATAGGTCAGGCAGGACACCAGGGTCTGATCGGGACAGAGGGCGTGGGGAGGCAGAGAGGGAGTGGGATCCCGAGACCTTTCCAACATGGAGTCCACGGGGTGCAGTGCCCTTGGACGTGGTAGGTAAGGACAGGAAGAAACTAACAGCTGCTCCTGGCCCCAGCACCAGGAGCGGGGCGACTGTGAAGAGCGCCTGAGATCTGGAATAGGACTTCCCCAGCACAGAGCAGAGAGGGAACCAGTTGAGGGGGGAAAGTGAGATGATGGTTTTGTGGGGCGAGAGCCCGCGCCTGAGCAGGTGGAAACCCTGGCCTGAAGCCCAGGACCCATGCCAAGGAACAGCCAAGAGGAAGGGGTGCCTGGGACCCAGGGAGTGTGGCGGGGAGGGGCACCAAATACAGTCAAGTCCAGATTAGCCAGAAGGGCCCCGTTAGAAGTCAGCAGTGGACAAACAAGGATGGCTGTCGTGGAAATGAAGCACGAGGCTTAAACTGCCCTTTTACCCTTTTAAAAAGTCTGGTGAAGAGAGGAGGGAAAGGAGGCGTGGCTTCCTGAGGGCCAGGAAGACCCCACCCTGCTGGGGCACTAGAGGGGGTGGGAAGGAGGGACTGGGAAACAGAAAGGACAGTGACAGGGGAGGGGAGACGGGGTGAGCGAGCCAGAGCCCAGGATGGGAGGGCTGTGCCTCAAGAGGAGAACCCCCTGCTCCTGGGGCATGGGAGGGTCCAGGTGGCAGGTGTGGGGCAGGAGACACGGGAGTGCTCCTTCTGCGAAGGCGGGGGAGGCTGCAGGTTGAGGAAGGTCTCAGGCTTTCGATGGGCGGTCTCTGGGATGGCTGAGGAGGTGTCACGGCTGAGCAGCACTGAGCCCCAAAGGGAGCGGCGGTGGCAGTTGCCAGGAGGATGTGGTTTTCCCCAGCAGCCCTTGGCACCAGACTGGGGCTCTTGGGGTGGGGGGTAGGTGGGGACTCCGTCCGCAGCACCTGGAACTCCCACCCACAGCGGCACCGAGGCCGCAGAACAGGGCAGTCATGTGACCTTGGGCAAACTGTATACAGCGTCCGCCCCGGTTTCCTCTTGTGTCATGTGGGGATAGGAGGTGACCTTCCTCCCAGAGTTCTCTTGTCTCAGGACCTAATCCGTCAGAACTGCTCGGGGCCAGCCCAGCGGGGGAAAGCGCCTAGGAGAGGCCACCGTTCCCACTTGGACTGGAAGGCCCTGCCCACGCGCCCGGCCCCGTGTCGCACTGGGGCTTCTGGCGCTCGGGGTCTGGCCTCACCTCTGCCCCGTGGTGCCGAGCACACACACGGTCACGATTGGACCGCTGGGTGGTTCTAGGACCAGCTTTCCCAGCATCCCTCACCGAGCGGCCCTCCTGTGCTCTGCAGTCGCATTAGGCGTGCGTGAGGATCCTGCTCCATTCAGCCCTTCCAGGTGACTTCTTTAAAGGGACACATTTACAAAGTCAGAGCTCCAGTGGATCACTTCAAGTGCACGGAGAAAGGGGCCCCGTCAGCATCAACCAGGGCCACCTCCAACTTCTCTAAAAGCCAGATTTCGCATTCGAGGAGAATTGCTCCTGCACCTGCCGAGGGCCGCTGTTACCGCCTCAGAGTGTAATTTCATGGCCTTAGCCAAAATGGGCCCTTTTACAGCTCTATAAATGTCCTTGGTCCACAAAACAGTCCTGACCTTCAGAGAGACTGAGATGTCACAGGGGGCCCTTTTCACCTGAGACTCCCCCAGGGCAGGGAGGCTCCTTGGGGCTGGGGGCACCTCATTCCCACCATCAGGGGGTCTTCCAGCTTCTCCTCGGGGGGCTCCAGCCTAAAGCCGCGTGTGTTTTCGCGTTGACCTTCTGTGGGCATTTCTTTCTCCATTTCATCAGGCAATGGCGTGTCTTCCCAGAGCAGCCGTTGGGACCTAGGTGACCCTTTGCTGCCTGGCTGCCTCTCCTACTTCTCTCCCCTCCTGGCTGCGGCTGCTGGAGGGGTCTCTTGCAGTGGGAAGGGCAGCGACCTTTCCCCCTACAGAGAAATTTCAAGTCTTCATTACATTAAGAAAAAGGAGAGAAGCAAATGAGAGGAAGCGGGGGAGGGGAGAGAAGGCGCTGTGGGGTCCACTGTCCAGGACAGGGAACTGATGGAGTCCGATTCTTTGCAATTCGCATCTCAAGACACAAGCCAGGATCGCCAAGGGGATCCCCACTGGTGTCCAAAGGACTCCCCCGGGAGCTCTGGACACAGGCGGTAGAGCAAGTGCAGTGACTGCCTGCCAGCTCTAGTCTGCACTTGTGGGGTGTGTGGGGTGCGGCTGAGGACTCAGCAGTCATTGCCAGGAGCTAATGCAAGGCATAAATCATCTGTCAGCTTTCGGAGTGACTTTCAAAGTTGCCGGGATGGAATAATTAAAAGAAATTGATATCGTCAGAGAAAGCCACGTGTGCCGTGGCGAGGCTTGCCTTATTGACAGCTCGCCACCACACACGTCGCTCCACCCGCAAGGCTGCTGCAACACCAGCACCCCTTCTGCTCCGTGCGCCCAGGACCTCGGTGACTTTGTCCAGCAGCACCGTCCCCAACACCCAGGAGAACTGGGCCCTGGCGATCAGCCTGCAGGCTGTGCCTTCTGTGGGGAGAGAGCAGGAACCCTCAGCTGCGCTAGCCCAGCAGCTCAGCTCTCCGCCGTCAGACAGAACCAGCTGGTCCCAGTGCTGAGTGACAGAACTGATGGAACCCCAAGACCATCACCGTTTCTGTGTCTTAATTCGCCTCGTAGAGACAGAAAAAAACAAACCCAACCAGTCCACCGCTAAGTGTCGAGGCGCTGCCGTGGGCGGCTCTGTGCTGGGAAGAACATCCCTGGGTGCAGCGGGTCCCTGGCCAGCGTGGAGGCCAGGGGTTAAGACGATGGGCACCTTTTGTCTCTGAGTGTCCTCAGTCTCCACCGCTCCTTCCATACGAGGCAGGGGCGACAGCGTCAGCGTTTGCATTCCCCGCGGCTAACGGTCACTGGCGCTGACCACACGCCTGCAGTGCTCCCGCGTCCTGTTTTGACCCTTTAATCCCATAGCAACGCTCTCGCTCTGCTGCTCTGACCTGCTGTTGGCAGCTGGAGAAACTGAGGCCCAGAGGAGTGATTAGCCCAAGGTCACGCCAACTGGTAAGGGTGGAGGTAGGTCTGATCCCAGGCCTCCCAGACTTGCTCCGAGAGAAGGGCCTTTGAGATCACAGGTTGGGAAGACTTGGGAGGAGCTGCTCCGCCACTGGGTAGGGACGGGCTAGAAGAGGGGCCTGTCCCTGAGGAGGCCTGGCTTTCTGCCGAGGCTGGCCCAGTCCTGAGCCTGGCTCCCGACTCCCTAGCTGAGGGGCTTCGAGCAGGCGACTTGACCTCTCACTCAGCATCTTTAAGCAGGCAGGGGAGTGAGGTCGCGGGACTCCGCCAGGCTCGCGGTGAGCCCTCGATACACACGGGCTGTTGGGATTCTTGCGCCATCAGTGTGACCACGTGCCTGTCCCAAGCCCAAGGATACAGGTATAGTCAGCCTTCTCGCTCATGGATTTTCAAGTGGGAGAAGCAGTTTGAGGATGCCAGGGCCCAGCCCACCCCCGGAACTCTGGCTCTCCCCGGAAACGAAGGCTCTAGCTCACGTCGAGAGACGGGCCGGAGCGGCGGTGCCGCCTGAGACCCCCACTTCCTGTGACTTGTCGGTAATGCTGCCTCTCTCAGCTCCAGCACCTTCTTGTTTGGGGGTGGCCTTTGCTCTGCTCAGACATCTCTGAACCGCATGGACCCGCTCTCATTCCTGAGCGAGCTCGTCGGGTGTCTGCACTGATTCAGTAGCATGTTTTCCTTCTGTAGTACTTGTGTTTTGAACGTGGTGGGATGGACCAGGTGCATCTGAATTCCCTGCGCTGGCCTCAGCGTCGGCCGCACAGGGTGGCTTCCTCTTTCCTCCTGGATCACACCAAAGAAAAACAAAATAGATGGCCATTGGAAAGCCCCATCTGCTTTCGATTTACATTTGTACGCGTTCATTGTGTCCCATAGGGGTGTCTGTGTGTCTGAGGCAGGTGCGTTGATGGGGCCGTGGAAATTATGGTCCGCCTTAAACAGACGTAACTTTGCGGGCGCTTTTCGTGGGTCGCTGGCACACTATAGGCATTAATGTCAAATCGCCTTGCAGACGCTCAGAAAAGCGGGCTCGTCTAAAGGGTAAAGCCTTTCAAATTTGTATTGGCTCCTGTCTACTGCCAGTCTGGGTCCAGGGCTTAACTCCAGTTAATGCCTCACTTAGGAAAGGTTGGACGCGCGACAGAACACGTATTTCTCTCTCTCGGTCTGGTCAGCGCGTTCCAAAGCGCGAGCCATTATGGAAAGCAGGCTCGGAAAAATGCACATCCCCTAATATCTCAGACTGACAAGTTGGCCCTTCAGCAGATCTTCCATTGTCCAAGCCGTGCAGACACTCCTACAGTGTCCCCCTCCATCGTAGGAAAGGTCCCCTTGTGCTTCCCGTGTACGCCCGCGACCTCCTGTCCCCTGCCCCATTGGCTCGTCCGCGGACCGTGTCCCAAGGTGGGCTCGGGACGCCGCGATTCCTGGCTCACCATCTGTCTATCACAGTCACCACACAGACCCCGTTTTGCCGTGGGCAGCGCCTCCAGGCAGCCGCTGGGGCTCCTCTTCCTCCCGCACGTCGCCCCCCACCGCCCCTTGGTCCTGCCGCCTCGCCCCCTCGCCCCGAGAGCAGACGCGGAGCTGTCTGCCCCGGCGGCGGGCGTGAGCTGTGGGGAGCTGTGGGGAGAAGGCCGTCAACCCAGACAGGTTCTTTGGCAGTTCTGGGCGTCGTCAGGCCCAGACCCTTCTTTTCTTCCTTAAAGGTCACAAAATCTAGTTAGAACCACCGCTAACTGTGTGTCCTCGTTGTCGGCGAGCCTTAAATAATAAAAATCAGACCAGATGAGACTAATCAAGGGAGATGGAAAATCGATGTCATATTTGTTCCAAGTAATTTCCTTTTAGAAAAGAAAAGGCTCTTAGGAGTGGTTTGTGAATTTAAAAGATGTTTAAAGTTGCATCTGGACGTTGGAACATCAAAGTCAACCTCAAACGGAATTTCGCTGGATGATCTCTCTCCTCATTCCTGGAAAAGTCAGTGCTGTTTGGTATAAAGGCTACAACAGGGTGACGGTCTTTCTTGTGTCTGCTTTAAGTAGTTCTAGCTTTGCAAAAAAAAAAAAAAAAATTTTTGAAAAATGGATCCCTTAAGAGAGGAGCAAAGAGTAAATAATATATGGGATTTTTTTCTCTTCTTTTAGTATTTTTTTCTGAGTAATTACTTTCAACTAAAATGCACACTTAAGAAAAACCTCTAAATAATAAGAATGCAACAAGGACACACATGCACAGGCATAGCAAAGAAGATGAAAACGTTTCTTGAAATAACGTATCCTTTTGCCTAAAATGCCCCAGAGACCGATCGACATCTCCAGATGAGCAGCCCTGTTCTCTACTTGGTTTTACATGTGTCCATGACAGTGGAAGAATTTATACCAAGAAGACATGTTGATCTGCTTTGATAACAAAAACAAACAACAACAAAACAAACCAAAAAAAGCCAACCCAGTTGCCTGGCTTCCTGGGGATTCCACCGCTGCTCCCGAACACTCGTGAGGGAGGCACCCCGGCGTCACTCCCTGATCACAAATCAGAAGCACCAAGTGCCCACGCTGGCAGGCCTCCAAAGCAACCATTGTTCTTCTCATGCTTAGAAATTCGCTGGACTTGCGGCCCGAGCCCCTCATCTGCGGTCTGCCCCACTGTGTGCGGATCCGGGCGCGCCTGTGGCAGGCATGCGGGTGCTGAGGGCACCTCCGGTCGGCATGGGGCGCTGCGGTGAGGGCCCGCCTCGTGGCACTCACACCGCTGCATCTGCATGGGCTTCGGAGTCTGAGTCAAAGGAAAGTTACCTGGACAGCCGTTTGGGCTGTGGCGGATCGTCTTATTTCTGCCTGACTCCCTCCTTCTGGCCCCTCTTCCTCCGTCAGCCTCAGAGAGGCCGTGGCTGCCGCGCTGGGTCACTTGGAAGCACGCACAGGAGCTGGCACACACGCCCTCCTGCCCCTCGCCCACAGCCCCGCCATGGCCCAGCAGGCACGTCATTTTATGCGTGAGGTTTGCTTCCTTCTGGCACATTCTAAAACAGAGACACTCTTAAACCAGGTTTGCCTTTCTCCCTAAGTGGGTCTAAATTATGTATTAGTATTGATATTTCACATTAGACCCCTGTGGGTTTCTGCTTCTCTCAACTATCAATCCACCTCATTAGCCATGCATTGCGCAGCCCCCGTCCTCCTTGGCTGCACACGCTCAGCCACTGTGCACGTGTCACTCACAATACTGCAGCATGCTGCCCCTGGGAGATGGAGGGGACCCTGCCACTCCACTGTCCTAAAGGGCACGCTTGGCTTTTTGTTCCTAATAGTCCCGATGGGGTGATAAGCGCGAGCCGTCTGCCTGCCTCCTTGCTACATCCTTCTTGCTTAAGATGACAGTTGTTTCCTAGAGAGCGGGTTTGTTTTAGGGCGCCCTGGAGTTGAGAGGGCCACCCGGCCAGCCGGCCCCCAGGACTCGGCCTTCCGCAGGGCTGTGTTCTAGGCAGTCGTGCTCCCGACTTACTGGAAGGATGCTTCACCCATGGTTGCTACCACGTTTTCTCCTGTCCATTTTCCGTTGTCCCGAGATCATCTAAATAAAGACAAGACCCAAATCCGTTGGCCATACCGCCCTGGCCCAGGCCGCGGTCACTCGGAAGAGGGGCTGGACTAAAACTGACTCGTCTGCTAAAGAAATTGGAATGAACTCATTGGATATTTATTAAGTCCCCCACCCACCTTGCAGAGTGATTCATCAGGACAAATTAATTGATGCAAATAAAACTTGAAACGGAAATATGTATGTATAAACAGCTTAAGCTAATACTCTCTTTACAAATGTGTGCAAGTCTGCCTGGTTCATCTTTTCTCTGCTTCGGGAAGATTCCCTGGGGGCCATCACCGGGCAGTACTTTAGAAGACCAGTTCTAATGGTTTCATGAACTTGAAAGTACTAAAAAGGAATATCTTTCCTTAAAAGCACCATAATTCAGTCTTGTCACTAATTCAGACAGTGTGTCCCCCAATTAGGAAGGTTAAACCATCTATCACAGACTGCATACAAACTGCCAGATAAAACAGAACCGTCTTATGGTTGGTGGCCAAAGGATGACATTATTTTCTTGAAGTTGTTCAACCAAACGAAAGAGAAAATCCAGTCCAATTTAAAAGTAACAACTTTAGGAAGATGTTTTTTTTATGTCGTGACCAATAAAAAAATGAAACGTCTTCTTTAGCCACCTAGCCTTTTGGGGAAGTCATGTTTTCTGAAAAATCTCAAAACTGAAAGGCAGAAAATGCTATTTCAGTAATCCATGGATTTCCAGGGAGCCAGAGCCCGGTCACAAATTGCAAATGGAGAGGGGTCCTTTCTGTGAGTTCAGTCTGGGTCCAGAGTTTCACGTCAAAGCCTGATTCCAAATCTCAACTCTCCAGATGCATCAGACGAAAAGGTGCTTCCATTATACCAGTTTACAAGGGAGAAATCCATTTTCTTGTGGGCTCCTGGCATGGCTTGGGGGTGGGGGACTGGCGAGCTGGCAGTGGAAGGCTCAGCTTAATATCCCTGTTCCAAGGTCACGTCCACGCGCCCGTGTGACTGCTGCTCACCTTGGTGCGGGCCCTGCGCGCAGCTTCCTCTCCGGGCAGGCGGCTCACGCTCACGGCCAAGTCGTCAGGACTCCCGCGGCTCACTGCAGAGCAGCAGTTTTCTTCTGCCTGGCTTTGATTTTCTCCATCCTGGCAATCGAAGACAAACAGAAAGGGCCATTTTCTCCTCCACCAGGCAAAACTCCTTTGCCATTTTGTCAGTTTCCGTACTTGCCTTTGCCCTAGACCCGAGGCAGAGGAAGAGACACCCCAACTTCTGCTCCCGTGTTTCCCATAGTTACGGGGGGCCCATCAGCACTCCATGCCCGGCAGCCAGCAGCTCGGGCACGATGTGGACGGGGTCTTGTTCTAGACACTACACGAGGGGAGCAGTGAGAGGGCAGGGACGGAGACCCGCACTGCTGCCTGCCATCTGCTCCGGAAGACAGGGCGCGCCTTCCCAGCAGGGCCGCTCAGGCGCGCGGCAGCAGCGCAGAGGAGGGTCTGGGGTGGGTGACCCTTGGTGAGCTCAGGCGGCTTGGGAGTCCAGACCTGACCCGGCAACAGGTAGCACTCCACAAACCTCGGTCATGTGCGCGCCACGGTCTCTCCAATATTATTTGATTTTAAAGTTTGTTAAAGTCGATTCACTTTTTAAATTGAGCCTCATCCTAAGCAGTAACATTCTTGAAGTCATTCACTAGGTGGTCTGGATATTTCTCCCCTCTAAGTGCATTAAGATAAATAATGTCACCTTCAAGTGAAAAATGCAGTCATGTGTGTGTCACCTGACACTTTCCTGGGGACCCCTGGGGGTTTGTGTATTATATCATAGTACTTTGAAGGATGACGCACAGTCTTAGCTAACCAGAGTAGTGAGTGGCCCCTCTTAGCCATGGACAGCTTGCATGAGGATGCAAGGGGCCTTTTGGGGGACAGTGAGTTGAGCCAAGGCAGAGTGTCTGCGCCATTAAGAGTTTAAAGCATCACCTCCTCCTGTAAGAATTACATTAGGTGAAGGGTCATCCCAGGGGACACTCATGTTCCCGTCACACTCAAGAGCACTGCCTTTGTTTTCTGAGTTCGAAGAATCAGCCTGCAGTTTTGGCCGCTGATTGCCCTACATTTGTAGCTCGTTAGTGCACCACCAACTCAGACCTGTCCAGTCTCACTCAGGCTCTTGGTAAAATTCAAAAATAAGAGAAACAAAGAAAAAGGGAGAAGTCTGTATCAAAGAAAAAAAATAAGCAACAAGAAGGCGGCAGATCCTTGTGAAGGGCTACGCTTCCAGGGTGAAAAACAAAAGCCAACAGTCTGAACCATTCCGTGGCGACCAGCTGGGACTTTTTCTCATCATCTTCACAAACTCCAGCAGCTTACTTAGAGACAGTGCCGACAGCGCAGCCCCCTCGGTGTTCAGAAACCTCAGTCTAAGGGATCGTCTTCGCCTGGGTAACATCTCTCTGCTGGCAAAACGTCACTCGCGTTTTGCACCAAAACTCAGGATGAATCGTATTAGTCATTCATGTAGCCAGAGAGCCCAAGCTGGCTGCTCGAAAGGACCCTCTTCCTCTCTCTCCCAAGGGCATAAACCTCAAGAGCATGCAGACCAAGTTTAGCTCGGCAGATGGAGGACAGAGCGCTCAACACAGCGTGGAAGTCACGTGTGGGCATGGGCGCTGCGGTGTGCCTGGAGACGCAGGGGGTGCGCGGGGCGAGCAGCTGCCGGTTTGAGGGCACAGTTTGCTCAGTGGCACATCTGAGTTCTGGAATGTTAGTCTACACCACCGGAATGGATGGTGCGATCCCCTCGAAACCAAACCTGTCCCTTCCCTTTGGCACAGGTCGTTGGTCCCACGAGGGAGGAGCAGGCCCGGGGCTGTTAGTACCAGGGCGGGATCTGTCACTAGCAGGGGTCATCAGTGGAGCTGGGCAAGCAGGCATTTCCACAGGGATGGAGTCTAAGGCCAGCGTTGGCAGGCTGCCCAGAGGGGTCCCGAACCACTGGACTTCGGAGGCCCCAGCAGGCTCGGAGCAGGAGGTAGCCAACCTTTTGTTCGACTCTGAGCTGAACTTGACCCCTTACAGCCATGGGGTCACGGGCACTCCTCCAAAGGTTGGCAAAGAGAGAAGTTGGTCCTTTGCGTTTGCCCTTCCTCTGGGTTTACAAGTCAGCGTCGCCCAGGACCTCACAGCCCTGCATGATGGAAGCCCAAAGGAGGTGACTGGAGCTAAGTCCCAGACTTGGGCAGAAGCAGCGTGTGGAAAGGCACTGGGAGCAGGGGCTGGGGTCAGTCCTGCTCTGTGCCTAGCCAGCTGAGCCACCCGAGGCAGGTGACCCACTCCGAGCCTCAGCTCTCTGTCCCGGGGAAGGATGAGTCAAGGGGGTCTGAGGTCTCTCTGATCTCTAATGTGTCATGATCCTTTGACGAAAGGCTCTCTTTTGCCCAGTTGAGCCCCTGAAATCGGTGTCTCTACCCGGCGTTTCCTGGTACCTGGGTGCTAAGGCTTTGGTGGCCTCCAGGTCAGCTGATTGACAGGGGCGGAACAGGTGATCCATGGGGCTTGAGAAACTCGCATCTCAGCACCGAGCCGGGTGTGCAGAGATCCGTTCCCTGTGGTCAGCACTAAGTCCCGGAGCTCCGGCTTGTCTGCGAAAGATGAAAGATGCGGCCTTACGTATTTTCTTGACAAACAGAGAGAGAGAGAGAGAGAGAGAGGAGCTTCACCTAGGATGTCAGTTAGAGGCGAGCATTAAAATAAACACGTTGCTTCTCCCCCTCATTCATAACAGGAAGCCAGCTCCACCCCAGCCGGGCAGAACCCGGGCGCCTCTTCCTCTCAGGCCAGAAGCCTGGTAGTTCGTGGCAGGGCTGGAGTTTCGCAAACGCAACGGAAGCGCTGTTGGCACATAGTGGGAATGTTCCCAAAGCCCAGGGGCCGCTGACTGGAGGGCTCCACATCCCGTGACTTGACCTTGGGTTTCAGGTCAGGGCCTGTGATGTCTCATGCCCTCTCTCTCCTTCTCGTTTAGTCCCGGGTTTCTCCAGAGAGAGTGGACGTCTCCCACTTTCTACTGGGGCTTTCCTCAGTGTCAGGAATAGTCTGGCAAACAGCCAGATGCAGCACGTGAACTTTGATTGGCTCCTGAGTTCAAATAAGAACAACAACAACAACAATACTAATAATATAACCGTCATCAACAATTTAGGAGCGCCTGGGCACACTAGAATGGAGACTCGGCATGAGATGACATTGGAGAATTAGAGTGAACTTTCTTGTGGGGAGGTGATAACATGGTTGCGGGGGGGAGCTCTCTAGTGACTTCACAAAAATACACTCACACACACCAATGGAGATGAAGGGATGGGGGTGTGGGTGGCCGTTGTACTGTTTCATCAACTCTGTTGCGTGTCTGACCTTTTTCCTAAAACCACGTGGGCCGTGCGCCTGCGCGAGGCTGGCGGTCGTCGCGGGAGCTGACCTCGTGGGCATCCCCGTGCTGTGCCCGGCACGCCACCGCTGTGCAGCAGCCAGCAGAGGAGACGAGTACGCCTCCAGGTGCGCACACACACCCCTACCTGCAGCAGAGGAGGGGCCTGGAACAGACCCGCTGCGTCCTTGCCCGCAGTGGTCACCGTGAGCGTGGTGGTCCCCCAGAGGAGTAGCATTTGGTTGTTCAGTCCTAGACATCTATTCGTGACCCCCCCCCACGACATAGCGGGGTCAATTCAGAGGTTCTGGAAGAATCTTCTGTGTCGACAAGGACTGAGCGTAAGAGACTGGGTTTGGCCACAAGCCATTGTGTGGCCACGAGCAGGTTATTGCCCTTGTCTCTCATTCTCACCGGCAAAGTCACCACGCCATCTCCGAAGACTGCTTCCCGCTCTCACAGTCTGACTTTTATAAAGGAGGACCAGGAGGATGATGTCCTAAGATGTATTACACTAAAGGACACTGTGGACCCTTCGCCCACGGAGATACAATAAGATAAATTAGTAATGTGAATGTCATTATTGCAGTAAAAGCTAGTGTGTCTGATGGGCAATCACTCAGGTTTCAGGCCAACAAGGACTAATATCGTGATTGATGACCTGAGGCTCTGAGACCTCCAAAAAATGACTTCGTTATGCTGAGTGGGCTTCTGCTGTGCAGCTGCGTTGGAAGTCATGCACGGGGCATGGCAGGCCAGACCAAGAACCGGCCCGGAGGTCTGAGACGGGGCGCCACATCTCCCAGACCAGCCGATTGTCCTGGGCTGGCCGCTCGCTTCTCTGCCTTCATCTCTCATGTGGAAAACTTAAGTCTTACCAACCCGAGATAGGGGCGGGGAGGGGCATCAGACGATCTCGTGAGGCCCCTTCCAGCCTCCAGACTGGATGCATCCACATGTGACTAGACTGTGAAATACACCAGGCTGCTGGGGCATGTTTGTCACCGTGAGCAAAGCCCAGGCTCACCGGGTCGTCAGCCTGGTCATAAAGCATGCTTTCTACTGTACTTCCTCCCCATACCTCTCGATTCGCTTTAAGTTCAGAGCTCCCCAACATCAAAAGCTGCTCCAGAAAGTCCGGCTGCGTCACGCATGCATGACATGCGGACGATCGTTTTACATTTCCCCACCTTTGGTAAACATGTCTTTGAAAAAGGCCTTTTAAGAATGACTGTTGGTTTTGGCAATACCTTTTTTAAGGCATTAAGACAGTCAGGCTAGGAAAACAACGAGCAGCCTTGAAAGGAGGATTGTCTCATACCGATAGGAAGGCCTTCACAGCCACCGCCAGCACCGAGGGGCCAGTCAGGTGGCCCCTGGACGGAGGATGACCCTCATGCGCTCCGGGAGGAGGTGACTCCTGGGTAGCATGAAGTACCTGACGGCTACCAGGTACCCAACACCCATGACCTCGATCCGTGTCATTCCCACAAGTAACACCAGGCAAAGCACGAACCAGGAATGATACCGAGAAACAGCAGCTTTGACCGTGTCCAAATGGAACCTGGAAGATTGAAGAGGTGTGTGAAAAGCAGAGAAGATGTCACTTGACAGTCAGACATAAACATAGCTCCCACCGGTCATCTTCAAATAGGACAGGTCAGAGGAGGGGAGAGAAGCGTGTTGAGCAGGAGACCCCCCGAGGCACATGGCATTGCCTGCAGGGTGGGGAGCCGCTGAGGCCAGGGTGTTCTGTAAAGTCAGCCTCGTCGAGGTGCAGCCAGTGTTCAGTGACAGTCCCCTTTCCGGGTGTGCAGGTCTTTGAGTTTGGGCAAAGGCGTGCAGCCCTGTGACCAGCACCCAGTCAAGATCCAGACTATTTTCTTCCTCCTCCAAGTTTCCTGTGTCCATCACAGCCAATCCCCTCCCCCACCCGCAGGCAACCGTTGATCAGTTCTCCGTCCCTGTAGCTTTGCCTTTTCCAAAATAACGTGAATGGCATCAGACAGTGTCACCTTTTCTGTCTGACGTGATGCTTTTGAGCGTCACGCGTGCCGTCGCCCGTGTCGGCAGTTCATGCCTTTTCATTGCTGAATGAAATTCCATTGTATGGATGTGCCGCGATTTATTCACTCACCAGTTAACGGACACTGGGGTTTTCGGGTTAGTGATTATGAGCGACGCCGACATACACATTCATGCACAGGTTTTTTGTGGGACCAGGTTTCCGTTTCACCTGGGTAATTACCTAGGAGCGGAACGGCCGGTCATGCGGTAAGCGTACACGTAACATTATCGGAAGCTGTCTTCCATCGTGCCCATACCATTTTGCGTTCCCACCAGCCGTGAGTGAGAGCTCCTGGTATCGGCAGGGTTTGGGTATCGTCATTGTTTTTAATCTTAGCCATTCTACTAAGTGTGGAATGGCATCTCGTTTTAATTTATATTTCCCTAATGACTAGTGGTGTTGAGCATCCTTTCAAAATATGCTTGTTATCTTTTTTGATTAAGTGTCTGTTTAAATCTTTTGCCCATTTAATTTGCATTGTTTTCTTATTGAGCTGTAAAAGTTTTTTATATATCCTGGAGACAGGTCTTCTATCAGACACGTGTTTGCAGATCTTTTCTTCCAGGCTGTAGCTTGTCTTTTCATGATCTTAACAGTGTCTTCTGAAGAGTAGAAGGTTTTTATATTTTGATGGAAGTTCAGCTTATCAACTTTTTCCTTGTGGTTTATGCTTTTTGTGTCCTATTTAAGAGATCTTTTTCCAAACCAAGGTCACAAAGAGTTTCTTCTATTTTTTTAATAGACGCTTCATAGTTTGCGGCTTCACGTTTGGGTCTGCAATCCATTTCAAGTCCGTTTTCGTATATGATGTGAAGTATGTGCGGATAAAGGTTTTCTTGTGCTTTAGGGTTTCACGGTTTTTGGTTTGGTTTGGTTTTGGGTATGAACACATCCAAAAACATTCCAGCACCAGTTGTAGAATAGACTTCTTCCCGAACTACCTGTTCCATCGATCTAGGTGTCTGCCCTTTCACCCAGAGCTCTCACACCGTGATGACTGTGCTTTTTAGCGAGTCTTGAAATGAGGTGATATTAGTCCTATTCTTCTTTTTTCCAAATTATTTTGGACATTCTAGGCCCTATGCTTGTCTGTTTAAAATTTCAATTGAAAAAAAACTGTTCAATTTCTTGAAAAAAACTTGTCAGTTTCTTGCCCTCCTGGGATAAGAGCAAGGATCTTTCTTCCTGTTGAATTCCTGGTGCCTCGAACAGTGCCTGGCACAGAGTAGGTGCTCAGTAAATATTTTCTAATGCAAGAATGAGAGGGGAGCACGTGGCAGGCACCCAGTCAGCATGTGGTACCCGGCTTCGGAGAGGCATTCAGAAAAAGGCACGGAAGACGGCATGACTGTTTTGGAAAGCCGTTTGTGCATTTACCCCACGACCCAGCAGTTCCACTCCTGGGTATTTGTCCAGAGAAATGAAAACGTGTCCACAAAAACCCTGTGCAAAAATATTCATGGAAGCTTTACTGATATTAGCTCCCAGCTGGAAACTACCCAGATGTTCATCAACTCATTAATGGCGATCAAATGTGGACTCTGCATTCAGTGGAATACTGCTCAGCAATGAAAAGGAATGACATAGTGGAATACGCTACAAACTGGATGGATCTCAAAAATATTTCAGTGAGCAAAGGAAGCCAGACAGACACGCAAAATTACTTACCACGTGATTCCATTTAGGTGAAGTTCTGGAGTAGGTGAAGCGAACCTATGATGCAGAACTCAGGTCAGTGGGCGAAGAACTGAGTGCAGAGAGGAAAAGGGAACATTTTGGGGATGACGGAAGTGTCCTGTGTCTTGCTATGCACCCCCCAAAACTGATTGTCGTAATTAACATCTGAATGTTTCACTGTATATAAATGATACGTCCATTGAATTTTTTGATTAAAAGGAGAAAGTCATGGTCATTTTTTCTCTGAAGGAAGCAGCTCTTGGGCTCACAATGCTGAGAGAGGGAGTTAGGACTTCCCACAAGGGTGCCTGGGACCAGAATCTCAGTTCTCACCGGCGGAATATTAAGTTGGGGACAGGGCCGAGCGGGGCAGGGTCTTCCGGCCTTAGCTCTCTGCTGACCTCCACGTTACTCCTGCCTCATTCTGTTCTCATTGACCAATACTCGCCCATGCAGGGAGGCTGCAAGGAGAAGCAGGAGTCAACTGTGAAGGCACAAGGAGGGGGTCATGGCTCTTGGCAGTGACTCCCCGCCAGATGGTCACGGTAACCCCACGAGCACCCACAGCATGAGGAGCCAGCGTGTCGGAGGCTGAGTTCCTCCCCTCGCGTCACCTGGGAGCTCCCCTTGTTGCCAGCTCCTTGGCAGAGTGTAGGACAAGAACACCGTGTGACTTTCTGGGAGTCACCAGGAACCCCTAACGGTCACAGAAAGGACTGTGCCTCCTCAAACCACTCAGAGCACGAGTCCAGAGCCACAGGCGACGAGAGCTTGCCGTCCCGTGCTGGCCTGGGTGAGACTCTGAACCCGAAGCGGGTGAAGGGCACGCAGTTCGGGCTCAGCAGCATTTGACGGGTGGATGACGCGAACGAACGTGTGGATTTTGCATGGGACAGAGTTCGGGGGACAGGGGAGAAGCAGATGAAGGTCATGAAAGCTTTGACTGTACCCACAGTTCACACTGTATCTTGTGTACGCCTCAGCCTGTTTTCAAGAAGGTGGATATTTTCTAGACTCACTGAGAAAGACAAACCCCAAATGGAACACAGAGAGCCCACCTTCGGATGGGTGGGTGCTGAATTAGCGAATCCAAACCCTCGTAGGCCTTTACTGAGACAGCATTTGGAATCTTGTTTGCAAATCAGGCATCTACTTTTTATTTAGTGTCTGACTGAACCTCAGGATTTTAAATCATCTGTTGAAAGTCCTACTCCACCCCCACCCCATCAGAATAATGCTTATGAATTAAAATTCTCTGCGAGGCAAGCATTTTTTAATTAGATTGAGACCTTGGAACCTGGTAACTATATTTCTTCGCTGAGTACTGTCTGGGCGATTACAAGAAGATGAAATGGAGAAATGTCGGAAAGCAGGTTGGCAAAGAAGGGCGACTGAGACGGCACTTGGCATGTCCTAAGTCCTCCAACGCCGGAGGTTCCCCAAGGGGCACGCACAGAGCAGCAAGTCGGCATCCGGCTCTTCGGCAAAGTCCGGGCGGTCCAACCACTTACCGAGATGAGCACGTGTATCTGAACTTGTAGTTCTCCGTGGGTAACCTGTAAAGGAACGAGCGGTTTTCTTTGTGTCTTCATTATTTTTCCAAAGATCATCGAGTCTATGTTCTGTTAATGCTTCTTTCAAATAATGTGGAATGACTAAGACGCCGGATATGGTTTCAGGGTCAAGAGAAGGACTATTTTCAAAACAGTCGAGAGGACGCTGGGGGCTGCTTCAGAGCCCTGGCACCTGACTCGCCTGGGGAACCAGGTGTCTGGGGGTACGTGTGCTGTTTGGGCTGCTTCACGAAACAACTGCCCGGCCTGTGCTCAGTACAGGGGCCAGGTAGTCGTCGTGACATGCAGGTGGCAGGCCCAGGTGGAAGTGCTGGTGGAGCCGAATGCACAGGGGGCGGGGCCAAATGCGCAGGGGGCGGGGCCGAATGCGCAGGGGGCGGGGCGTTGCTCTTCCTGCTCCCTGCGATTCCCACTCTAATTTGCTTTTTAGAGCAGAGTTGGACCAACTGTTCCTCTTGAGCTTAGCTCAGGGCTCTGACTGTTCTCAGACGGGGTAAGTGGTGGTGGATCAATCCCTAGAACCAGGTGCCCCAGGGCTTGGGCCTCCCAGTCCTTCAATGCAGCACTTCTCCAAGGAAGAGGAGGCCCAGGGACCCTAGCTCCCCTGCCTGAGGACACCCAGCACGTCCAGGGCCAAGTCAGCTTTTGCCCGCGCTCCGCGTCGCCCCTGCGGAGCCCAGGGCGTGCAGGTGGTTCGGCTTACCTTTGCAGAGAGCAGGAGGCAGCCTGACAGACAGGAAATATTGAAAGATCATCAGGCTGACGAGAAAACCACGGTATCTGGGCCAGACCTCAGCAATGGCTTTTCTCTGTTGAAGATGCAGCAGGTAAATCAGCCAGATGGCATCGATGAGGGAGTAGAAATCCACGCGCTGCCCTGTGACTGAGGGCGGCCCCAGACACAGCTGGGATGCAGGGGAAAGATGCAAGACAGATATCCACAGACATCCGCAAACATCCGCAAGTGGAAGTGGGGTGGGACTGGCCACCTCCGCCCCCAGGACCAGAAGGCACCTGGGCTTTGGGGAGGGTGCGGAGTTGGCTTCATCATTTATTTTTGCTTTAGTGCTTTTACAAGGCCCCCCCATAGCCCAGAAATCCACTGCAACCATTTGATGTGTTAGCAAATCAGACAGATAACTCGACCCAGTTCATTAAAGACTGTCCAGAGAGAAAGCGAAGCAGAACTCGTCCACCACAGGGCGGTGTGCACGGCGGCTCCCTGGCCTCCCAGTGGGTCGGAAGGGAAGGCAAAGGGTGAGCCTGTTCACAAGGTCCCAGGCAGGGAAAGTGTGGTCCCCACTGGCCCTCAGCGTGGCCATCTGAGCACCAACGGGGCCACAGCTGCAGTGGCGTGGCCGGAAACGTGAGAACCCACCGGGCACCTCGGCAGGGTCCTGCAGAACCCACCCCCTGTTTTGAAAAATCAACCATTTTTCTTGCCTTTTTTTCTATTTCTTTTTTTAAATAAGGACTGCATCTCTGGGAAATGGAAGAGTTGATGAGAGAATGTTTCTCTTCATAGAAACGTTTTAGTTACTAAATAAAGAGGACGCAGTAGACTAGACTATCACCATTCGAAATAAAGCTGAGCATGCAGTCAGCAGAACCTAGACTGTCAAAACTCTACAGCATTTGATCAGATTCCTTCAACTAATAAATTGCAGAGACGGAGAATGTGTAGATTAAAAGCTTGGAAAACCAATTATAATGTGTGGACTTATTTGGATCCTGAACTAAACATTTTCTTTTAAAGTTAGGAGCTGATCAGGAAAATCTGGACACGGATTGGATATTTGGAGGAATTGTTCCCTTTTTCGGGGGCGTGAAAACGGTTTTATGCTTTTGCAGAGTCCATATCTTTTAGAGATACACGTGTAAACAGTCACGCTGTTTGGCATGGCCTTCAGACTAAGCCACAGGCGAGGGACAAGTGAGGGAACAGATGCAAACAGGATTGGCTGAGAGCTGATAATTGCTCAAAATGGTGAAGGATACATGGGGGTTCACGATAACTATTCTCTCTACTTGATGCATTTGATATTTTCCTTGTTTAAAAAAAAAAAAGCAAAAAAAACGAGAAGCAATCTAGGAAGTGGGAGCATATGAAGGGATGTCACCTCAAGCCCAAACTTATAAAACCCATAATCATTGCAATGCCGCAAAGCACTCCAGGGCCGGTTGTCAAGGCGTGCTGGATTGCTGGCATCAGAGGTCACCCTGACGGGGCTGGGGGCTCTGGCAGCAGCTTCCGAAGCCGGTGAGATCTCTGATGCTGGCTCACTATCCCCTCCAAAGTCATGAGGGCCAAGATAGCGAAGTGGCTCTGCCAAGCAAAGCAAACCCAAATCAGTGCTGCCTGGGCAGGAGCATTTCTCAGGGCTGTCCAGTAACAGACACCTGAAATCCTCGCCTGAACTCTCCATCCTCGATTCTGCAATAGAATTGTGGCTCGGATGATCAAAAGCATTCACCATCCCAGCCACCTGCCCTCTCACAAGAGATGCTGGTTTCAGCATCATCAGCCTGTAAGAAGAAGAGGGTCCGCTTCGGGACCCTAGCGGTCAGAAGGACTAGATCATGCCCCATGCTTCCCAGACATTTCATTTCTTCCTATCAGAGATGCTGTCCAAATGCCAAGGCATTGATTTTCCAATTGATCGAGGAGAATGCTTCCTACAGTTATGACTCTTGACAAGCAGGGAATAAAAAGCCGATCATAATGAGTTCATTTACTTTGCTTGAATGTATTACTTTATAACGCAATGTGTTTACCAACACACCCTCCCAAGGACGTGTCCCCTTCTCAGCTGCCGGTTAACGCTAAAATCCATCTTGCCGCATGACGTGTGAATTTAAAAATCATCCTTAGTGGGCTTTTTTTTTTTTTTAATGCCATACTGTGGAATCTTTTCTGCAACCGGGAAGACTTGATTGATGGAGTAAGAACCACTCAGGTTCGGGGATGGGGTTTATAGAGGGTGCTTGTTGATGAGCGATGGGGGAAAAACGCAATGAAAGCCTAATTGTTGGCTATAAATATACTGCATTTTCCCTATTGATTATCTGACTGAATGAAAAGGATTACCTTATTAGCTCATATTTAGCCATAAGTATGCCCTGTGTGCTTCAACCCGGGGCGCTGCTTGCAAGAGCCTAATTCTTCGAGATGAAGAGCGAGGTCTGTTTGGCGCTCCAGACGGTCTGCGTGCCGCCCTTCCTCCCATGCAGATGCTGTTGGACCCTTGGCCGCCTTTCATGGCCTCATAGAGATTCTCTGTTCTGACCAGCTTCCCGCGGCTGTGCAGGGACCTCCTGAGCATCCCCGCAGCAAATCAGGAGACGGAGGCTAAATAGGACTTCTGTCTGCGGGTTTGGATGGCTGGCCTGTCCTTTTCCATAAGCTTCTGGGGCAAGGTCTGCAGTTGAGTAGTAATCAAGCGAAGCTGACACTTCTTAAAATAAAATGCCTTACAATGAAACCCCCGTTCTCCAGGACTCCCAGGAAATGAATCACGAGGGGCTGGCCCCCAGTGACTCAGAGGGGAGCAGAGCATCTGCCCCTGGGGCACTGCAGGGCTTTATTGTTAATCTTCTTAGATAATTTGTTAAAAAAAGGATTCTGCCCTCCATTGCCTTCTGAGCTGCGTGTCCAGGGCACCATTAGTCCCTTCGTCCTGAGCGAGGTCCCCTTGCCTCGCCTTCTGAGGCGCAGCCTGATTGGTCACAGGGCTCATCGCCCGATGGCTTCTGTGCCACTGTGAGAACAAGTTCTAGAGCTGGGCCGACGTGTCTGCTGCTTTGCGTGTGACTGGATGAGTCTCTGGATCTCGCAGTCCTCCGGGGAGAGGCGGCCTCCTCGTAGGGCCAGAATGCCAACTCAGCAGACGCAGTGGTTGCCTCAGGGGGACTCTAGGGAGTAGGGTTCCGGCACCCAAGACTGGCAGCTCCTCGTCATTGCCATCCCAGTTCCTGCAGCAGAGCAGTTGGGCCGGCCACCTCCACTCCGTACGTGCCTACACAGGGTGGCCCGGGCCCCCTTTTATTTGCTATATGATCCCCCATTGTCCTAGACCGAGGCCTGGGAACACTCAGCCAAGGGGAGTGAGAGCGGCGTGTGTGCCCACTCTCCCGCCACGGGGGGCGGGACTTTCTCTGCTTCCTGCTCCTCAAGTGTGACCTTGCGCGGTGACACGATCCACCAGCCAGGAGTGAGCCTGAGATGGGATCTCATTCCAGACCTGCCTCGGTATGCTCCCCTGGAAAGTAGGGTTACGGCCCTTTCGCCACCAGGTTGAGCCGGAAGAGTTGGGATCACAAGAAACAGCCCCCTGCAAACTCCTGCACTTAGAAGGGGCAATCCATCCCCCCTTGTACAGGCCAGGCTTCGATTTGGCCGAGTTATGTAATTTTCACTTCTAACAGCCTGTCTTTAATGTCACCTATGTCCTTATTCATTCCTGGCTTTCTGAGCTGCCGTGGAATCCTCTCTGGGCAGAACAGTAAAAGTAAATGATAAGTTGGAGTCAGGTTCATTCTCGGTAATACAGAGCGTGGCCGCTAAAGCGGTCACTTAATAGAACGTTCCCAGGGAAGGGAAGGGATGCTGGGCTTGCCGAGCGGGTGCCGAGCGGGTGCCTACCGTGTGCCAGGGCCAGGCCGGGCACTGCATCTCGCCCAGTCCTCCCCGGCACATGGGTCCAGGAGGCTTGTACTTCTCGACATCCCCACTTGTCTGTGCATGCTCGTCACGGACCGTGATTTCGTGTAGCCTTCGGACAAGGCGACATGCTGCTGTCGCGTTTCCTTAGTGCTCCGAGCTGCTCTGCCATGTCCGCGGGCTGCGGGAAGAGGGTGGAGTTTCGGTGAGCTTGGCCGGTGGGTGCGCCCTGTTTCCTTGCCATACCCGGGGGGAGACAAATGATGCCAGGGGTACTTGGTGCATCTGCCCCATTTGTGGACCCCAAAAGTGACTCAGACTGCTGGATTGTGCCTCAGTTTCCCCATCTGTAAAACACCAGGATGGACCAGGAAGCCTCGATTCTTCTTTGCAAATCCTTGAGGTCTATTGCCTGTCCTCCCCCAGCTGGAGCTGGGGGCCCGGGGGATGAGGGGCACCCTGTTAATAACAGAGTCGTCTTTTAAACCCCCTTCGAGTCTGCCACTCTCATGGGGCTCCCCAGGCCTCAGACCAGCCTGGGCAGGCGGGCGCCGCAGAGGGCCGACAGGGCCCCATCTCTCCTGGTCCCTGAAGGTGCCTTCGTAGTCCTGGCCCCCAGAAGGCTCGCTTCTCCTGCCTGCCCCACTTCTGTGCCTGGCCCTCGCAGAGCCCCCGCGGTGTGGGCCAGCAGCCGCCGGTTCTCCGTCTCATCCCCACCCCACCACCCGAGAGATGGAGCGAGGCTCCATTCCCATCTTGCCCTCTTGCATAGACCAACATGCGGGGGGCGGGCACAGAAGGAAGGCCAGACGAGGGGCGAGGTCCCAGACTTTCCTCCCTGCCCGTCCCCTCCCCGCGCCCCGCCCGACTTCCCATTCTCTCCCCAGCAGCAGCCTCCACAGCTCCCCACCACCCCCACTTCCAGGGCCTCTGTGTGCTTGCGCCTGGCCGTCACGTCTCTTTGGAATCTGCTTTGCGGGGTCTCCCCCAGTGCCTGCCCTCACATGGTGTCTGGCTTGGAGCTGGCCCTCCGTCGATGTTTGTCGAATGGAGAAATGGACGAAATGTGGATCTTAGACGAGTTCTTCACGCCCCTTCCGCCCAGGCCTCCATCTTCTCCATCTTCTCATCTTTGAAGTGGCGAAGATTGCACTAGATGGCTTTTTCCAGATCACCACGTTCGACGGTTCACTCAGCACCTCTCTTCAGAGAAGGCTCCGTGACGGCGGATGCTGGGGAGATGGAGAAGCAGCGCCAGCCTTTGCCCTGGGAGCTCCTGTCTGGTCGGGAGGAGCCCCAGCTCGGAGCGGAGCTCACTTCTGTGCCGTGTGAAGCGAAGGCGGACGGCACGACACGCTCGAGTTGATACGTCACCACCGTCGCACAGGCCAGAACAGCGGACACACAGGATGCAAATGGGCGTGCCTTGGGGTGGGGCAGGGACACCACCCTGGTGTGCACATCAGGGAGTTCACCGAAGAAACCTGAACGGGAAGCGCTGGAGTCTGTGGGTGCCTGAGCCTGGTTGTATGCCCTGCCCGATCACAGCATTCGCATTAGGGGGCAATGGGAGTTCAGAATCCACCTGCAGGACCTGTGAGGTCAGCACTGTTCGGAGGAAAGGGGGAAAGGTCTCAAAACCCGACTCCCAGTCTCCAAAACATGACGGTACCTGGTCCTCCTGAAAGGCCACTGACCTCCTGCAGTGCGGGCCAGGTGACCACAGGAGACACAAGCGTAACGGTGTGTCCAGAACGTGCCTCAGCAACACTTGAGTTCCATTAACCATTTCCCAAAGCTTCGGAGAACCAGCGGTCAGCTCGTCCACTGCCGAGTCCCAATCACTCATTTCATTCTCTGAGGAGGGGAGAGAGGCTTTCACTGGCTGCCCCTGGCGATTCCATGGGGTCTGGTTCCTTGTCAAAAACAACATGAAGACTCGCATTTAACAGGAGGCCAGAGCAGAGCAGAACAAACTAGAAAGTGGTTGATTTTTTGTTTTAAAGAGGCCAATATTTTCCAATACTACTAAGTACTTACAACAGGGCCTCTCTATCCCCGTACTGACTTCCCCTCCTCTCTGCCCCAAAGTTGCCTGAATCGGCCGTCATAACAGTTTTCCCGTTTTCCAAACATGTCGTTATTCCCATTTCCCTCACTCGACCAGGGTTTGGCAAACGGTTTCCCTGAAGGACCACGTAGTCAACATTTCAAACTTCGCAGGCCGTGCGGTCTGTTCCACGGGTCAGCTCTACACTTGCAACACAAAAGCGCCCACAGCTGGCACCGTGTGGGCCGGCTCTACCAAAGCAGGGGGTCGGGCCGGGCCCAGACGCCTCTGTGTGCTGTCCTTGCTCTGGACTGTGACTTCCTTGAGGAGAGGCACCGTTTATCTCTCTCGCTCTCGTCAGTGCTTGGCGCGGTGCCTGCCACGTGAAAGATGCTCACTAGGTGTTCAGTGACAAGCTACCTGCCCGGGATGAGCTTCAGTTTAATCACTGGCCAGGAGGAGTCTTCCTACAGTGCAGTCCAAATGTTTGAGAAAGGTTATTATTTGGTAAAATGAAAAAAACTAGCATGTACTAAGCACTCGGAATATGTCAGGGGGTGTCCCTAAGGGCCTGACATTTCCTAGTTCAGTCCCGAGCACAGGCCGAATCAAACACACGCGTGGTCCCAAGTCAGGTGGAAGCAGTTGGCTCCCCCAGTAAGCAAAACGGACTCCAGGAACCTCTGTCACGTTCACTTACAAACGGCTTTAATGGCAGTGCAATAGCAACCGTCAGCCCAGCCGCGCCCAGAATTCGCACGGGATCGTGGATGTGGGGTCCGACCCACGGAGACCGGCTCCCCACGTGGCACGGGAATGAGGGAGGAGCAAGCCGCGGCTGGTAGCGGGGCGGCATCCTGGCATGTCGCCTCTGGGACAGTCTGCACGTCCACCAACGTGAAATGTGAGGAGGGCATGCTGAGGTTGTGTTGAATCAGGGAATTAAGCCAACAACCTCGACGCATTTTTTTAAATGACTCAACCGTTTGAAAGCTGGGGAGCCTTGGCAGTCCAGAGAGCAACCCCGACAGCGTCACGCGGGACTCCTTGGGGAGAGTGGTGTCTCCATCGTGCCGGTGCGTCCCGCCCCAGCTCTCTGTCCTCCTCCGGGATCCGCTCATCCAGCACAGCGCTGCTCGCTCTGCTCACAAAGTCCCAAGTGGCCTCCTTACCCTGCCGGATCCCAGGCTAAAGGCCCAAGGCAGAGCACTCCGAGGCGTTTAAACACCGGGAGCTGGTACCAGCTCCCTAGGCTGTTCTGGCAAAGCCCATGGGTAAACGGGTCCACGCCACTAGGAGATCTGTTACGGGACCGAGCCAAGGGCGTGGCGGCTAGGAGAAGGTCTGTCCGATCTGGCTTGCCCCACACCGTTGGGGATCACCGTTACGCTTCCGTACATTCTCAGGGCCCAGTCGTCTCCAGAAATCAAGCCGGAAGAATGCATTTTCTTCCATTATTTAGTTCTTACTTCTTCTGAAGTTTGCAAAGTGTAACTTTAAGCCAGAGAGAGAGAGAAAGAGAGAGAGAGCCAGCCTTTCTTGTTTATAAAAGTACTCCTTTAACATTGGATTTCTTTAAACAGCGAACTCTCTAGATTTTTAATAGTGATTCACTTATTATACTGACTGGAGTTAAAAATAACTCAAAGGGTACCAGAGACACGCAGCGAAAAGTAACTCTCCCCCCTTCGAGGCAGGCACCATTACAGGTTTCTTGGGTACAGTCCTGTGCCAGAGCCGTGCCTGGTATGTACGAGCACGTGTGAGCGCGTGCCTTCTCCCTGGACACGTGATCACGTCCCGCACACACAGTGCCCCGCGCCTCGCCGCTTCATTCGGCGATCGATCGTGAAGCTTATTCCCTGTCACTGTATGTGGAGCCGCCTCATTCTGTGTCACAGCTGGAGAGCATGACGCTGCTGAGACATGACGTCATCTGCATGGCCAGTCCCCTCGTGATGGGCATTCATTCTCTGCTGGAATTTTTTAGAGGATGAGGTTAACACACAGGAATAGGATGACCGAACAAGGTGTGGCTTAGCTGGTGCACCGGACGGACGCGGGGCTAATGCCCTCGAGGAAGAACCCCCGCAGGAGTTTTAAACAAAAGAAGTCTGACAGGAGATGCGAGTCTTTGCTGGGGATGCAGATCACAGGGCGCTTACGTTGGACGTACAGTGGGGGTTGGTGCTCATGTTGTGTTGCCATGGCAACCCGATCCCCAGGCATGGTCAGCTGCCTCTGAGAACCTTCACCCCTCACGCCATTCCGAGCTGACCCAGTGGGGCCCAGGAGGCCTCCAGCGGGAACGTTTTTTCCCCAGTTCTGTCCTCACTGTAAGCATCTGCACAGTGCCACACGTAATTTAGGTGCATCTCCGAGGACAGAATTTCAGGGAAAATGACTCACTGCTCACAGGTGTGGCTCCCCAGTTCCCGAGGGACCTGGCGAGCACCCCAGCACCTTGCCGTTGCCGTTAAGAGTTCTCAGATCCCACCGCTGGATGTGAGCGACGCTGGCTGGAAACTAAAACCAAACTGTACAACATTGACAGAAAAGAGTATTTCACAGCCCCCGGGGAAAAAGGAGTCAAATTGTGGTGTTTGGTGTAATTTTTCATAAAACGTGTTACGAGTGTTGCAGTTTGATCTGAAAAACAGGTTTGAGCCTCGAAAAGATAGTAGCCTCTCGCCTAATTCTTCTTAGTAAGAAAATGAATTGCTTCGGAAATGTACCACCTTTTAAAATAATAAGTCTGAGAACTATTCTAACGTATTAGTGACTCAGTTGAAAAATTAGGTAACTTTTAAAAGCCAAGCTTCACAGCTAGCATCTTAATTTAGAGTACAGAATGGTAAACTAACATCTTAATTTAGAGTACAGAATGGTAAAAGCTGAGATAAAGCGAACGCTTAGGCACATAGAACATCGAACAAGGAGCAGCTCTGAGCATGAGTCGCTCTCAGCTCTCGTGCAAGAGGTCCCGGCCAAAATGGGCGCCAGCTCGACCGAGTCGTGGCACCTTTCCACAGCCAGGGGCACCGGGGCCAGATGACAGTCCCCCCCCCCCCCGCGTCTGGTCCCCTGACCCACAGAGACACACACGGGTAACTTTCCCCACCAATTTCAAAAGAATGCCTACGAATGGAGGACGCAGCAGATGGAAAGTAAATCCAGCTTTCGCCCTCTGGGCGGAGCCCATCTCTGGGTCTTTAGGATGTCCAGACGCTCCCCTGGGGACAGTGGTACCTGTCAGATGTGCACATTGTCAGATTGGTGGTCTTCAGGAGCCCTTCATTAAAGTAATGAAGCCGAAGGACACATGCCAGCAGGAAGGCAGCAGGCAGCACACAGCTCCGACGGGCAGATTACACCAGGCCTTTGTCATGTAACCTGGAGCGGTAGCAGAGAGAGCCTCGAAGCTTGCCAGGCAGGCCTCGACCGCGGTCGTCCTTGACAAAGACACCGTTCTCAGGGGCCCCCGTGGCTCTTTCTGTAGGTTACCAGGCAGTATTTGATCACGAGGGCCCGGGAGCAGCGTCTGAGAGCGAGTCCCCAGAGGCCTAGGTGGGGCTGCCTTGGGCCCTCGGGGTTGTTAGGCGGTGGGCTCCTGTGACCTGAGACTTTAAGGGAGCCATGTGGGACGTGGGTGCGCGGTGTCAACGTAGCGGCAGCTGAGAGCTCGGGCCGTGAGTGGGGTTTGTTGATGGATAGTCTGCTGAAACGCTGAGGGG
>NW_011888899.1:733437-736925 GCF_000151845.1 Pteropus vampyrus
TGGGACGTGGGTGCGCGGTGTCAACGTAGCGGCAGCTGAGAGCTCGGGCCGTGAGTGGGGTTTGTTGATGGATAGTCTGCTGAAACGCTGAGGGGGCGGGTGAGAACACCCTGGGGTGTCAAGTCCGTGTGCTCAGGGTCCCAACAGAGAAGGAGCGGTCTGGCAGCAAGGTCCGGATGGGTCCCTGTCCCTGGACTCGCGGCTCTGACCTCACCTTGGGGCCGCCAGGGGCATGTCCGCAGGCCTAGAGGAGCTGGGAGCTTGGCAGAGGTGCCCAGATAGCACAGAACCGACCAGAAGGGCCTTTCCTGCCGTTGGCCCGAGGCCCCAGACAGAGCCCTTCTCAGACCCCCCGAGGGCTCGCCGAAGCAGCCCCAGCAGCACACGCAGGCCCTGGCGAGACACTGCTCTGCTTTCTCTGCCAGGTCCCCCGAAGGAAGCCTTGAGGCTGCTCCCTGTCTGATACCACACCTGCTCCTGACCCCAGAAGCCTGATTTCTGGCAGAACTGGGGCCTTTTAATAAATCGGACTGCAGGAGCGACTACCCAACAGCTTCCGCAACCAAATTCTTACCTCGCTTCAGACAGCCCCAGGGTTTGGTTGAAAAAAATCCAGCAACAATTTGAAACTGATAAGTGTAGATCGTGCTAAGGACCACCATTGAGTAAGAGATGGTGCCCGTCCAGAGGTACTTCAGAGTCCTTCTCCGTGAATTATAGTGTATCTGCAATTCAGACACTTTCCTTGCTGAAACGCACTTCGGGTGATGAGAGAGGTGGGGCCCGCACGAGCCAGCCAGGGCGGGAACCGGCTACAACTGGAGGGGCCACGGGAGGCTGGGAAGTCAGCGACTCGTGCAAAATCACGTTTTCCAGCAGAATTCTTTGGTGGCTAGAGCCCAAGCCGCTCTCATAGGAGGGTAGAAGCAGGTTTTTATGCGACACCAGAGTGAGGTCAGAGGTCTGTGCCTTTAGCTAATTTGCCTGCAGAAAGCAAAGCTCGGAGCCTGGGAAGTTCACCCCCCAGAGCGCCGGGAGGCACCGGCCCGGGCTTCTGTCTGTGCGCGGGCGACCTGGGTGGTCTCTGTCTCCCATACACGCGCCGTCTGTCCTACCTGGGTGTCGGGACTGCTGGCTTATCTGGAGCCAGGTGTTGATGTGTCTAGTTGTAGAGCAGGCCGTGTGACCGTACCGATGAGTGCCAACGGGCCCCGACGGTAGTGCTCCGAGCCCTGTAGTCCTGACTTGCCGTGAGAGCCCCTGGGCTGGCTGGCCACTGACAGGTGCGGACCAGGCGGAGGAGGCGTGTGGCCCAGCCCTGTGCGTCCTGTCCCCTGGGCCTCTGAGCTGGCGTTTTCCCAGCCCTGTGCACTGGAACGCTGGAATGCAGACGTGGAGGGTGCTGGGCAGCCGGAGTGTCAGGGTGAGAAGGACCTGAAGTCACTGGACCTCACCTTGCATCTGGTCCCTGGGGGCTGCTGCGTGAAATCGAACCGAGACCAGAGCTCAGCTCCACATTACCTAACGCGGCAGCTGCTAGGCTTGTCCCCACCCTCTGCAGACTTCATCCTCTCCCTTTCCTGCCGCTGCTGTCGGGGTGTCAGCCAACCCCGCCTGACCCGCGTCCCCTAACTCACTTGCTTTGGGGTCAGACAGTTGGCCGAGCGACTTGGGGTATGAAGCGTGCGAGCAGCAGAGCCTCCGTGGATACAGCACCAGCAACCGGCATCGCCCGGGGCTGGGCGGGACCAGAAGCCCGAATGCAGGGTCCGAGGCCAGCAGTGGCGGGGGGACAGCCAGGGACAGGAAAGCAGGGACACGGAGCTGTGCCCAGGTTCACCTGGAATAGCACCACACAGCACGGAAAGAGAGAGATGTAGACGATCTTGTACACCGCCACCTTGTCTTCAAAGCTGACCATGAGAAACATGGCAGCACGGACGTCGATCTGACGCTTGGCCAGGAGACCCTTGAGGAAGGAGCCCAGGATGCCCACCGGGACACTGCAGGCCCTGCGCCAGAGGGAGGGAAGGGGAGCAGTCAGGGCAAGGCCCCCCAGCTCTGGCCCTCTTGCCCTCTCCCTAACTCCTCGCCAGCACCCGAAGGTGTCCTGGGGCGACCAGCCATAGTGTTGGTTTCTTTGGGATTTCTGCCATGTTCCCTCCTGCTAGGAGCTGGCACAGCCTGCAGGCCAGACATCTCTTGTGAACGGGAGCAGGAGGCTGCAGGGGTTCAGATGCTGAGAGGATTGGGCCCTGGGCATTGACGCCAGCTGGAGACCTCCCCGCCCCCTTCCGGCCGTGCCCAAGGCTGAGGAGGTCGTGCACCAGGGGTGGGACATCGGACTCCCAAAGACCCCCTGCTCACCTCATGCCCAGAGAACTCCAAATCTGAAGTGTTGAAGGACCAAGCCTGGCGCTGGAAGAGGCCCACCCGACACCCTGCCCTTGGCCCTGCCCTTGGCCCTGCCCTGAGCTTCTGGGAGTGGCTGGGACTACCTGGGACCACTGCCTGTGTGTCCCTTGAGAGCTGTCCGGGGCCAGCTGGAGGCAGGCCAGGAGCATGGGCCCAGGAGGCTCCTTCACCTTGTCTTTAGACCTGGGGGACCTGGGGGGCTTGGGGGGACGGTTCACTTCAAAATGTGCACAGACATGTCCTGCGAAGTCACTGGGGCAGGGGGCAGGCCTTCCAGGGTCCTCACTGCTCCCTTCCCCACATTCTCGCCTCCGAGCCGCTTCCTTCGCCTCTGCCAGCATCTGCCTCTCCAGAACCTGCTGCTGCAGCAGCCAGAATAAAAACGCATAGAGACTCTGCAGTGGAAAACAGACGGCGACTTTATTGCTAACCCGCAGCCTCCGCGGGACATGAATCATGAGTTTCCATCCTGTCACTGGGGCCAGGAGCGGAAACAGGCTTCTCTGTCAGAGGCCCTGTGGTCTCGGTGCGTGAGCTGCAGTGGCCCAGGTGAAGGGCCATCGGGGAGACAGCCAGACGTGTCCATACGTGTCCGGAGTGCTCCTAGTTCTCACCACCCATGCCGCGCCCCGCGGGGTGCACGGACGGGCTCAGCTACCCACTCACCCGCCTTACAGAGGAGGAATTCGACGCCACAAGACGAAGACACACAGGGTCCCAGAGCCTGGGCCCCGCTTCCCAGCCTCTCTGCCTGACACCCCACCGTGCCCGCCGGGCACTGTGGTCTTTCCTGACGTGAAAAGCTCCCAGGCCCCATCCGCACCCCAGGAAGCAGGAAGAGAGGTGGCCCAACTTTGGCCCCCAAGTGGACACACAGCCGGGGGAAGGATCTGAGGTCTAGGTCACCGAAGGGCTGTTCTGGGGTGCCTGGACGCGGCTCCTCCCCAGACACGTGGAGCCCCACAGTGAAGCTGGGGACGACCAGGAGACACGCGTAGCCCACCAGGCAGATAGCTGCACAGGGCCGGGCCGTGGAGGTCCTGGGCCACCCAGGTGACAGGGCCCAGAGCAGC
>NW_011888899.1:740040-750169 GCF_000151845.1 Pteropus vampyrus
TCTCACTCTTCCTGGCGGGCCCAGGCCTAAGCCTTGCCCCTTGCCACGCAGAAGGGGGAGGTCCTGCCAGCTCCCCCCTGGGAAGGGCATCACCTGGCAAAGAAGGGAGGGCAGCCTTGATGGGAGGTCTGAAGTCGTGGGCTTCATGGTCTTCCTGGAATGCTCAGGTGGCCCGGAGACCAGACCCTGGCAGGGAGAGCTGCTTTGGGTTAACTTTCTGGTGACGAAAGGCCATGTGAAACCCCTAGAGATGTGGTGTCTTGCTCCGGGCAGAGCTGTGGTGTCTAAAAGCCTGTCCCACCTGTCCCCCCTCCAGCCCCTGGGCTCGTCGCACCAGTGCTGGGACAGCCTCGCGCTGCTCTGCCGCCTGCAGCCTGGCCTCCTGCCTCATCTCCTCTTCGCTGAGCTTCTCGAAGAAACGTCCTAGGCCGTCTGCATTCCGTTTTCCCTCCCCACCACCAGCACCCCCCACACACCCTGGGGGGCCCTTTGTGGTCTACACAGTGGCATTTAAACCCCCTGGCGTCTTGGAGTTCTCATGTGTCCCTCCATTCAAGGTCCTGTGACGTGCCACGCATACTGCAATGAACAAAAACAATCCCTGTTCTTGCGTCCACACGGCATCCAGTCTGGTGACAGATACCTTGGCGAACCACACATGCAAACGTAAAGTCACGGCTGTGATCAGAACCACAAGAGGTGCTGGGTGGCCTCCGGGAGAGGGTGAGCGCTGAGCTGAAGGAAGGACTAGTGAGGGCCGATGGAGGCAATGGGGGAGCGAGCAATGAGCCTGAGCAGCCCTCTGTGAGAGGGTCGAGGAAGGAAGCCCGGGACCTGGAGCCCCGAAAGCCAGGAGGGGCGTGGCGTGGTGTGGCGTGGCGTGGCGTGGCGTGCTGTTAGACAGGTCGCAGGGCCCTGGAGGCCAAGTGGAGGAGTTGGCCCTCATCCTAAGAACAATGGGGAGCCATTGGAGGGTTTACGTGGGGAGGGGGCAAGGTTAGGTTTACTGAAAAGGATGTGTGTCGCTGCTCCACAGAGAGGAAACTGGGTGGGACCATGCCACAGGTGCAGAGGTCCAGTGAGAGCAGGAAGCCTGCTCTGGGTCAGGAGGGGACTGAAGAAGGAAGCCAGCGATGCCAGAGAAACGAGGACCGTGCGACAGCATCCTTGTGGTGCGTTAGGTAGGGAGACATGCTGCTCACAAAACTTAGCAGGATGCAGATGCCACCCACGAAGCAGGCGTTCAGCAGGGCGAGCAGGCTGGGAGGGCGTCCCGAGTCTGGTGTGGGGCAGGTGACGTCGGAGGGCCTGGAGGACACCTGGCTTCATCCTCCACTGTAGCCAAAGCCGGGAGCTACTGATGTCACATCAAACACATACACTTCGCCTGGGATATCTCCGTGACCAGTAATGACCTTCCATCACCTCCACGCTCTGGAGACCCAGCCCCTGCTTTAGGTCAAGCTCTTTCTCCACGTAGTCTTGCCGGAGGAGCCGGCTTTCACCCAGCGGCCCTAACCAAAGTAGTTGAGTGAGACTGAAGACACCCAGCTACCATCCCCCGAGACCAAAGCCAGCCAGAGGCACCGTCCCGAACCGGAAGGGCTTCCAACTCTGCCTCTGCTCACCTGCATGCACACACGCCCTAGCCACGGGCCTGCATGCTAAATTCTGGAGGACAGAGCCCCAGCCTTGTAGGCGAGCTGGTCTCCTGTCACTCAGCCCAAGTGATCAGGCCAGTCTCCCTACGGAACCTGGTGGCAGAGCCACATATACATCTCAATATGTGTGTTCCAAGTGGTTTGCGGAAGGCCCTCCTAAGACACTGTCCCATCACTCAGAGCCGAGGTCGAGCAAACGGATCTGCACAGAAATGCTCTTTAAAATGCATTGCGTGCGAGAGTTTAAAGAGTGCTTGCTGCAGAGAGAATTTCAAAAGGGAGCGAGCGGGTGATGAACGACCTCAGGTTGTCACCAGGCTGAGGAACATGGCTGTGTCTGTCGCTGGTACATAGAGTGTGGACGCAGATCACCTGCCGGGCTCTGCCTGGGGCGGGGGGACCTGTGGGACGAGGGTAGGCGCAGTTTCCAGCTCCTGACAGTCTCACACAGTAAGGTTCTTATTCGGATGAAAAGTGAAAGGAGTCACGGGGGAGGGGACCCCATGTCCCTTAGGGGTAGGGTCTCAGCTTCACGGCTCCCAAGCAGAGGAAACTTCTGGGAGGCCCCCTCGAGGTGTGGACAGGCGGGTGTGATTGTCTTTTGTTTTTCGTGTTTTAGCAAATCGAGCAGATTTGTGTCCCGAGTCGGGGCAGAAAGCAGCTCGCCTATGGTATGTGGACGACATACTTCTGTTTCCTGTCCTCCTGGAGCTCTCGGTGAGGTCGAAACCGGGATGAGCTCCTGGCAAGCTGTCACTAATGCCCCGAGCCCGGAGCCCCGCGGTGGGCACGCGGGAGAGACGGCCCCCGGGGTCTGCACTCCGAAGCCCTCATGGGGCCTCCCATCACTAAGGCCCAGGTGGCAGGCTTGACACGGAGCAGGTGAAGCCGCGAAGGCACCGGGGTTGAGGCGTGGCGGGCTGGAGCGGGCTGCCGGGCGAGTCACGTCGGCCACTGGCTCTCACTTCAGGGGTGGCGCAGCCGCGCACAGATTTCCCTTTTCCTGTCTCCCAGACCCTGCCGGGGTGCCGGGTGTTGTCACAGGGCCGTGCACAGAACCCTCCACGACAGGATGGGCCTGTCCCGCCAAGGCGAGCCAGAGCGTCATGGGCCTGGAGCGCTGGCGTGGGCGATGGCTCATACAGGCGGCGTCTTCCAGGATGGGCAGCTTCTCCTCGGCTCAGGAAGCTGGGTCCGTGATCTGGCGCAGTTATTTGCTTCTGGGGGCCCCAGCCCCCATGCGTGATGAACAGCGCCTGCTAGCCAGTCCCCAGTGCATCTGTGTACCCTCGCCACACCTGCCCCTTCCGTATTTCCACCCACATCTGTAGCGAGAAGCAGTGAGTGATAATGGGCATTGGACGTCACCCTGTGCTGAGAAGCTGGCCCCTCGCTCACCACCCGGGCAGGCCATGTTCACTGAGCGAGCACGTGCCCGGCAGTCGTGGGGGCCAGGTGCAGGCGGGCCACGGGGCAGACCTCTGGATGAGCTGCCACCGGTGCCATCTTGATTTGCTGACTTGGGGTTTTTCCCAGTGGTTTTAACCCGACTTTGGGCACATTTTTACGGCAGCCTTCCCAGCTCCTCCTGCGAGGGGCCCGCAGAGCACGCCTTTAAAACAGAGGCTCTGCCGCTGCAGGGCCTGGGCGAGTTTCAGTTCCTCCAGCCAGTGCCGGCCACTGCCCTCCGCCTCCGTCTCCTCAACTGTGCAGTGAGGAGGATGATAATGTAAAGTATGTGATTCTGATCGTTGCTATCACTGTGACCATGAGGACATTCTGGAAAGAAAGTCTGTGGCTGCCGTGGCACGTGCACCCCTCCCCGCCATGTCTCAATTGGGCTTCCTCGCCGCCTGAGGTCCGCAGCGCGGAGCACAGCCCCAGATCTTCCCTTTTCCTTGGCGACCTCGTGGGGAGCACCTCCAGCGCCTCCGTCTCTTCCCATTTCTGGAGGAAAACGTGGCTTTCGAAGCCCCAGCCATCGACAGAGTCGCACCATGAGAGCGCTCAGTACCTAAGCAGCCTCCCACGGGAAGGCGAGACCACGGGGCAGATGTTGAAAACGGGCTGCTTGCCCGCAGGAAACCCTGCCGCTGAGGTCCCTGGACCCCGAGTCAGACTCCTTCCCAGAATCCCAGCTCTGCTCAGCCCTTCAGGCGGGGTGGCTCTCTGCTGGAGGGCTGGGGCCACGAGTGATGATTTAAAACACCGAAACTATCATTTTAACAGGTGAGCAGCATGAAAAACCATGGCGATAGCTCACATTCTTCTGGTCAGAGGCGGTTTTAAAAGTCCGGCGTGTGTCGCTCTTACAGCATGTTGCAATTCGGCGGCTAAAGTTCTGTCAGAAGTACTTGACCCGCGTTTTGATTTCATAAAACTTAAAGTGCAAAACATAGATCCCCACATCCAAGCCGTTCCAAACAGACTTTAAAGTTTTCCAATAACCGAGTCTGGTGTTAGTTTTTAAAATTTCGCTTTAATTTGTCAAAATAAGTCATCTACTCCTCAGTTGCGTGAGCCACATTACAGGTGCTCAGAAGCCACATGTCGCCGGTGTCTGTGGCCCTGGATGGTGCCCCCAGAGAGTTTCCTCCCCCGCACGGGAAGGGCTGCTTACCGGGCAGCGCTGCTGTAGACCAGTGTCCTGGGGGACCCTGCGATGGTGCGCGCCTTGACGGGCAGGTGGGAGGTGGGGCTGCTGAGAGGTGGCACTCCTGCCAGGCTCCATGTCAGGGGTGGTGAAGCTCAAAGACAGGAAGTCAGGGCAGGGCTGGAGATGGCGTGTGCCCAGTCCCGGCCTCCTGCTGAAGCAGCGCCTCGCGCCCCCTTCTCAGGGCTCCTGCCTGCTGTAAATCAGGGTTGGCGAAACCGCCGCGTGTTTCTGCGAGCGCGTCGTAAGGTAACATCCCGGAGCATTTCTCCGAGGGTTTGCAGAGGTGATGCTCAGTGGCTCCATCAACGAGCAGCTATACTTTTTTGCCACTTTCACACATTAAACAGAAATAGGCTTCCTCGTAACTTCCACCCTCCCACCCTCTGTTCCCTGGAGCTGCGTGGAGATAAGCTGACTGCCTCGGCCACACGGTAGCCCTTCAAATGTTCCAAAGCGACTGTCACATCTCCTTAATCTCTGCTTGCACTCGAAACCATCACAGCCAGTCTGTTTAGTACTATGGGAGGAGAAACTTAGTAAGCAACTCTCAGTCAGTCACACTTTAGTGAGAATTTGCTCATCAGCTTGCTTTCCTCTCTAAGGGAGGGCAGATGAACAAATGGTCCTAGCCCTCTGTGGACAACTTACCCCAGGTTGTGGGGCCCACTGTGGTAGCAAGAGGATCAGTGTACAGTAGGACAGCAGCAGAATCAGAGGATTTACAGCCCCTGGCCAGCCAAGACCTGGGTGGAGGCGGAGCTTCCAGGACTCCATGTGATTGGTCCTGGTGCGTGCGGTCATCCCCAGCAGCCTGCGTGCAGAGAGCCAGCTGGGAAGTCACCAGATGCTGCTATGGACCCCCTCAGGCCCAGCACACCTCCCTGGCAGCACCTTCACCTTTGCCTTCTCTGCCCCAGCCAGCCCTTTGCTTGGGGGGCAGGTGGCCAGACTCAGGGTAGAGGTGAACAAGGACCCTTCCCAGCTGCCTCAGACCAAACCCTTCTTAGATGGCCTTTCTTCCAAATGCCCCCAGGACCGACTTCAGGGGCTTCCCACATGCCTTCCCGTGGCCCCCTGCCCTCCCCTTGCTTGGCACTCGTCACATCGCCCAGCTGCTTGTCCGTCTACCCCATCTGTCTTGTGAGGCGTCGTCTGTCTTGGTTACAGTCCTGTTCCTGGCACCTGATTGTTCATCACTTTCCTTTCTGAAGGGCGTTGCAAGCCACTCTACTGGTGAACCCTAAACAAAGCGGCGTCTGTCCTTTCTGGCCCCGTGTCCCCTGGGCCAGTGCCTGGCATGCTATAGAACCTTAATATAAAGACTTGCCGAATGAATGAACAGTGTGACATAGCAGCAAGTAGCCAGACATGGAGGGAGGTGGGCCTTCTCTGCTTCCAGTAGGGTGTGACCGCGGACGCAGACCTTTGATCCGCCGGCCACACTGGTCTCTCCCTGAGCTGACCACACGCTTGCCCTTGGCTTTCGGGATGTGGGGCCAGTTCTACATCTCACCCACACTTTCTCTCACGTAGTCAGTAAAATATCGACAGGAGTGGCTTTGCTGGCCTGAAGTGAGCCCTCTTGGGACAGTAAAATGCTACCCGACCCAGGCTCCCTGAAGAGCCACCTCCCACCAGGAGGGCAAAGCCCTCCACCATCCACGGAAGTGGGCACAGTCTGGGCCTGTACGAGGTCCTGGAAGAAGGGGAGGCGGTAGAGGACAGGCTGCCCAGGCGCCTGGCGGTGAGGGTGGCCGTGAACATGCAGAGGGTGCTGAAGGCCAGGGCGCTCAGAGCCCGGCGGCACGCCCACCAGGAGCCCAGGCCTAAGAAGGCCCCAGAGTGCATGGCTGAGGTCCTGGAAGGAGAGACCATCCCTGGGGAGACAGCCCCATCCACACGACTGACAGCCCCGCCTGGCCCGGAGCCCCGACCCGCTGCTCTGAGACCCAGCCCTGGAAAAGCATCTCTGGACACAGCCTGCAAGACCAGCTGCCACAGCCACAGGTCCCAAAGAGCAGCACATGCAGGCTGCGAGGCAGGGGTGACCCTGCAGATGCCTGAGCTTAGGGCATCTCAGGGTAGCCTGAGCCCGTCCATCCGAATAGCAGCAAGACCTGATGGAAAGTGTGACTCGGCCTTGGTTCCACTGAGTCCCAAGCTGCCGTGGCCCGTCATCGCTCTTCTGTGCCCAGGAACTCACCGTTAGGTCCTCTGCTGGACCACTGAGTCCAAGAGCCCCCCTTCTCTCTGTGGCCATTGCCTCGTTCCCTTCAGCAGCCCCGCCCAGCCCGACGCCTCCCTGGGTCCGTCCACCCTATCGGGCAGCGCGGTGCTGGCCCACCACGGGGACCTCTCAGTACCTGCTGCGCCCAAGAGAATGGTCACCAGGGCCTTCTCTGCGGGGGCGGAGCCGGGGTGGGGAGACGGGCTCCAGGATGGTTTTCAAACCCAAAGTGAAGGCACCAGCTTTCAGGACAAAGTCCTTACCTGTCCCCTCAGCCCCCTTGGCCTTCTCATCACTGACCTCAGAGTGTGAGTGGTGATGTCATCCTCAGAATCATTCTCACGATCCTGGAAAAGTCAAACACACCAGCCCGACAGGACCCTGCTCCCTTCCCCGCAGGACAGATGGATTATTGCTTTAGCATCTGGAGACCCCACGAAGGGCTCTGAATGAGGGTCTGCCCTCTGCTTGTAGATTAGTGGCCGTGGCCCCGAGAGAGATGACTTGCTAAGGTCACACAATGCAGGCCAGGTCGGGGGCAAGAGCCCACTCTTCTTCAGAGCAAATCTAACTTGACAAATTCTCATCGTCATCCTTCCGATATGATTTAGGGAGGGGCCTCAGGCCACATGGCATCAGCTTTACCTCAGAGGGGCTGGAGACCAAGGTCAGCCACACAGGCGGTCAACAATGTTTATGTGACCAAGTCCCAATAAAAACCGTGGACACCGAGGCTCAGGAGCATCCCCGCTGGGCAGTGCTCATGTGTGGTCACACGTGACTGGGAGGACTGAGCGCTGTCCACGACTCTATGGGGAGAGACAGCCAAAGGCCCTGCCTGGAGCTGTCCTGGCCCTCCCTGTGCCCCCGTGCCCTCCCGTGTACCGATCTCCCTCTGCGTCCTCTCCCGGGGATGGACCGCAGCTGGGACGATGAATTCTTGCCAGTTCTGGGGAGGGCTTCCAGCAAATGATTGCACTGAGTGGTGCATTCACTTTGCACAGATGCATTGTCCATCCGGGCATCTGTTTCCCCCTCATATTAAGGAAGATGGACGAGAAGGTCTCCTGGTCCCTACAGGGGCACATGCATTTAAGTCGGCTGTGTGTGCAGGCTGGCGGCGGGAGGAGGTGTTCCAGCTGAAAGGGTGACTCCCTGACAGCGCAGCCTCAGGCAGGCACTGGTGTGTGCAGCCCAGGATGGGTCCCTCCCCTGCCCCTGGCTCGGAGGACCGTGCCCTAGAGAGTGGGTTTGGCCAGCCGCGGAGGAGCCGCCAAAGCTCCTTCCCACATGCTCAGTTCCTGCCTTTTGTGGATAGTTTTTCTTCCACTGGTGTACGGAGTAGCTGTTACAGGCCTGGCACTGTTCAGTGCTGGGGACACAAAAGGCACACAGACAAAACTGCCTGCAGGAGCCACGTGCTCCTGGCAGAGGAGGGTCCCATGCCCGTTAGCCTGCAAAGGTGCTGACGAGGCCTGCAGGAACGACCCTTTTTAACTGTGAGGAACTCAGCGTTTCTCTCTCTCTCCTTTGTACCCTATGAATGCCACCGGCTTCTCGTGGAGCACGTGGCCCCACACACCTCCTAGTCACAGAAATAGCCACAGAAGCGTGCTCGGCAGGACCATGTGAAGCGATGGCTAACGGAGCAGAGTAGGGACTGGCAAAGGACCGTGCTTTTCATCACAAGCATCCAGGACTCTGGTAAATAATGTACACGCGTCACTTCAGTGATGCGGCGATGGGGGTCACGTCATCCGGCAACAGGTCACGGTGCAGCCATCGACTGAGCAGTACGCAGTGGTTAAAAGGAATGAGGTGAACCTGCCGTACTGAGGTGGGAAGGTGTCCACGGTACCCCGCCACGGAGAACGGGGACTGCGAGGCATTCGGGGCCCCCTCGCGTGTTGGTACAGGCGTGGAGGGAACACGGGACAGCGCGCCCCAAACAGCTTACGGGAGGTGGCTGGTTCCCAGCGGCCAGATCATGAATGCTTCCCCTTCGCTTATTATCCATTTCATCCAGGATTTAATCTTTTATAATGAGCACGGATTTCTATTGTAATCAAAAAAGAGCTTGTGCCGTAAAAATATGTAAAGATCAATTTAGAGGAAGTAAATGTACCGCACGTTTACTAGACCACCACAGGGCTCAGGAAACTGGAAGAAGGGTCCCGGGTGGAACCAGGGGAGGAAGGGGAGCGTCCAGCACCCCCTTGGAGGGGGGCAGCTCCGGAGTAAGGGCGGGGCCGTGAGGGGGATCCTTGGGAGCTGGTCTGTCTTACTCTTCAGGTTGGGTTGCGGATGAAACAGCACGCCCAGTGTCACTGGGGTCTCAGATTGACGATGCATCATCTTTCAGTTCAAGTCTGACCCATGAAACATCTGGGACAGACTTATACTAAAAAAAGTCTTTTTTTATCTGAAATTCCAGCATAACTGGGTGTCCTGTATTTCCTTTTGCTAACTCTGGCAGTGCTATGTTTTAGGGACCTGGGGCCTTTGAGATCTTGATGAAGAAAAACTCGACGAAGGCCCTCTTCTGAAAAAGCGCCCAGGCCCTACTTTGCATACAATCCAGGCGTTCATGGAACTCTGAGTTTAGGCCAGGGCTCAGCAAACTTACTGCGGAGCACCAGACAGTAAACACCTACCTTAAATGAGCAGGAAGAACAGCCTATCCCTGCGCTAACCCAGCGGTCCCCAACCTTGGTGGCACCAGGGACCGGTGCTCCCATAAGAATCCAACGCCTGACGATCTGAGGTGGAGCTGAGGCGGTGATGCCGGCGCTGGGGAGCGGCTGTAAATACAGATGCTTCGCTCACCTCCTGCTCTGCGGCCCGGTTCCTAACAGGCCACGGACCAGTACCGGTCCACAGCCCGAAGGTTGGGGACCCCTGTGTTAACTGACTGGAAAGAAATGTCCCTATGTGCCTGAAAATAGTTTATAGTTCCACCTCCTGTTTAGATACAGGGTTTGTGACACAGGCTGGCCGTGGTCCTCCACAGCTTTATGAGACAAGGAGGCACGAAGCGGTTCACATTGCTCCCTAGCAAGATCCCAAGGACATTTTTCTCTGCTACACAGTGGAGTCCGCAGATTCAGTGTGATTTGCTCCTTTCCCACTCCACCTGTCGGGGACTTTTAGCGTGGGGCCACCTACCTCTCACGGAGCTGGCCGCAGGTCTGGGGAAGAGTGGAACCAGGACCAGAAATGGCGGGAAGACCCCGGGGAACCCATCATACCTGAGTGAAACAGCTGAAGGAGAAAAGAGCGAGCTGAGACTGAGGTACCACGGGCCGCCCCGAGACCGAACTGAAGACAGGGCAAGTCGGGGGGACAGATGTGCTGAAATGTCATTAAGAGGGTCTGGAAGAAACAACCCGTCAGGATTTGACGCTTATTGTTTCCAAGTGGTTTTTGAATTATCAGGGTTTTTTTTTTTTTTAAGGAAATAAATAATTCTATAGATTCATCTCTCCAATCGGTGGCCTGCCTTTGAAATTAACCATTTCTCTGGCATCCCCTCTGATTGGGATCACGTCCCTCCTCGGTCATTCCGAAGTGCTATTGTGCCGGTTG
>NW_011888899.1:751339-753232 GCF_000151845.1 Pteropus vampyrus
GTCCGTGTCGTCCGTGGGTCCCTGACCACGCTGGGCCTAGTCCTTGGGCTCCGTTATTGTCCCGGCCTCCAGGAAACGGGGAGGGGTTGGGGCACGAAGCGGTGGAATTCCCGGGCTGGGGCCTAGAGTGTGTCAAGGTCAGTCTTATCTCCCCCTGCAGCTTTGTCAAAATGGACGGCCAGGTTGCAGGAAACAGGAGTGGGGCCCGCCAAGAAGGCTGGAGCCATTGAAAGCCCTGGGCAGCGCATGCCGGCCGGTGGAATGTCCCTTCCTCTCTCGAAAACAATCGGGCAAGCTTACCTGGGAGCAGGGAGCGCGGCAGCAGAAACCTTCACCTTGGTGGCCAGAGCCACCGCTCGCCCAGCCGACAGCCTTCGGGTTGTTTCAGGGGTAGGACTGGGGTCTTTGCATCCGCCTCCCGCCTGTCTTCTGGGCCCCCCCCTGAGCAAGCCCTTTTAGAAAGCCGGAGGAGGGGAATGGAGGGGGGTGCGGATCATCGCGATCGGGAACAGCATGAGCCTCGGTCAGAGGGAACGTCCTTCTCTTCCGGACCCTTCTCCTCGGGCCCAGCCCCTCCCGCCTGCGGCGCCGGGGGCTCCAGCGTCGGTCCCCAGGCCACCTTTTCTCCGCGTTGCCTCACTGAGGAGCAAAGGACGGGGACCTGGTTCTGAGACAACCTGAGATGGACACCCTCCCCCACCCGCAAGACTCATCTCCCCACCCGAGAACTTTCGGGAACCGAACTTCAAGTCAGGAGAGTGCTGCGGTGGCCGCTTCTTCCGGACAGTCGGACAGTCGTCCCCTTTGCCACCTTTCCATTAGCACCAAAGTCACCGCCTCCAGAGCCTGGCACTGCCCAACGCGGACGATTGTTTTCTCGTTAGTCCCATTCACGCTTACCTGCGACCTTCATTAGACTCGGGGGTATAAAACGGTCATCTCTGGGCACACGGGGCCAGCTGGATCCATGCCCCCCACACCCACTCGCTCCAGCGTGGAGGGTGGGCATCCGGCTCTGGTCTCTGGAGCGCGTCAGGACAAAGCCGTCCCCATAGGGTCCCAGGGAAGGTGGCCTTACACCCTCCTGGAATCTATCCTCTGTTACCCGAAGGTCCCCCACCCCCCAGGCACCGATCTGGGTGAAGAATTGCCAGCTCCCTGTGCCTGGGGACGTGTGGGGGACCACGGGGTGGGGGTGCAGCTACTCCCACAACCCCGCATGGGGGTTCCGCCCAGAAGCCATCTGTCCCTGATCCAAGCCCCCAAATGGCCACCGTTTCCACTCAGCAGCACGTGCCTGTGGCAGGCACAGTTCTACTTAATGGGTTTCAGCAGGAATCTTAGGAAAGTCCCATCCCATAGAACTTACCAGGTGGCGACGTGTGACGTTGCCAGCGTTTGGCCGGCTGTGACCTACAAGACCAGTTCTGAGCCCCATGGCTGCCAGGAGGGTTCGGCTCCTCCCCCTTAGCACGTCCCTCAGACCTGGATTTGGGTCCCGTCCTCCGTCAGTGTCACCGTGGGCAGGTGGCCCGTCTCCGCGTCTCTGTGCCTCCGTGAGGGGCATCGCACCTGTACTTTTTGGTTTATCGATCGAGCGGGCAGTGTGTGTGGCCATCACAGTCGGCTCTCGGCTGTCTGGGTTCTTTGTTCTCCGCAGCTCAGCTGCGGGCAGGTCCTTGAAACGCCTGCCTGCTCATGTCTGTTTCGTGCCTAGTGGTCTCCAGTACCGTTTTCGGGATTGTCTTAAAAACCTCAAAAAGGCCTTCCAGAAACATCTCCACAGACCACCGAAAACTATAGTGCCCCAGAAACTTTCCTTTCCCAAGCTCAAGCCTAAATCAAAGTTGGATGGAAGGATTCACTCGGCTTTCTAGAAGGAAATGACAGAAA
>NW_011888899.1:755167-772350 GCF_000151845.1 Pteropus vampyrus
GGCGGCAGCAGCACTTCCAGCCCGGGGCTATGACCAGCCAGGGCCCCGTGAACAAACCGCCCGTCCTCACGGGTCGGCGAGGGGACCGCACGGGACGACCCCCAGCGGCGCAGTCAGCATGTGCTTCGGAATGTCGTTCTGAATGTGTCTGTGGTGTTCTCGTCCCTATGGGATGGAAATCTGGTCTGAGGAGGTCAAGTTCAGGGCACATGAGCTCCAAAGAGTTGCTTTTCATTTTCTGCATTTCAAGAACATGCCTCTCCCAGCCTCAGTCTTTAGAAAAAAGGATAATTCCGTTTGAGCTGCGCAGCCCCTGACTGTGTTACCTATGAATTATGGATTTTTTAAAAGATGGGAAGGCATGTGAGATATTGAATTTCCAAGCTGGTTTTATCCTTCTCGGTTTAAAGTTCACCTTCCGATTCTGATTTGGGTGCTGCTTGCAAAGTGGCTGCAGCAGCCCCGCTCCGGGCCACCTCGAGAATTGCCACCAAGTGTGTGTGTGCCCAGGGAACTCGGCCTTCCCAGCGGGAGCACGGCCCGCCCGCGTGTCCTTATCTGTAGGAAAAGCGCGTGGGACCTGTGTAAAGGACACAGGTAGACAGGACCCCTCAAGGAGCTGTCTCGAATGGGGTAGCCACAAAGGGAAGATGGAGCACATGGGTGGTGACTCAGAAATGCAGTAAATAGCTTACCGATTCAGGAGCTGTACTGTTTCTCTGGGGCGCTCTCGTTAAAACACCTAGCATGCCCGGCGAGTGGTTCCGCACCGGCCTTGACCTTGGAACTCTCCCACCAGGGCATGTGGCCTTGACTGGAGACATTTTAGGTTGTCATGGCTTGAGGGAGGAGGGCTGCTATTGGCATCCTGTGGGCAGAGGCCAGGGGTGCTGCCAGGACGCCCGCCCCCCCACCCCCACCCCCCTAGTAGCCCAAAATGTCGACAGTGCCCTGGTTTAGAACGTCAGCCCTAGCCCAGCCTTGAGATGAAATAAAATGGTCTAGGGACTAAATGCCCCCTCTGAAAGGTGGGAGCCCCCGGCCCACCACCCTGAGGGCTGCAGGCCTGCCAGGCCCACCATGCTTGCCAGGCTCCGGGCACGGAGACCCTCATTGATCCCGCATCTCCTAGGTTTCTGTGCTGCAGAAATGTGCACGTTGCCTCGGAGGGGAAATTCGTGAGAGAAGCAGTATGTGAGCATTCTCAACAATTTTTCCCCTCGGAGCCGAGAGAGCTTTTCCAGGACAATATGACTTTATATTCCTGTAATATAATGCAAAAGTGATTGTTCTTCTCACTTTCCAAATAAACACATTTTCCAGAGCGTTCTTCCTGACAGCTAGTTGGTGAGGGAACTAGATCGGAATCGGTAATCCTGAATCCCTTTTTTACTTTTACAAAATGAAAACAGCTCTTTTTTTCCCTACTGATAAAAATGATACATGCACATTGTTTCTCAAAAAATTCAAACAGTACGGAAAAACATAAGGAAGAAAAATAAAAAAAAAAAACTACCCAAATCCCTTCCCTGAAATAAACAAATGCAGACATTTTGGCGCACCTCCTCCCAGCCCTCTCCCCGCCCGCGGGCTGGCACGTTTCCCCCACTCTGTGTCGCTAGGCTTTGTCACCCAGCAGTGCTGGCTCCGTGCGGCACGTCTTTCTCCGCTGTGGGCACCTCCTGGGCACTGCACGATGTTTGGAAGCATCCTTGGCCTCTGCCCACGAGTTGCTCGTAGCATCTCCCCACCCCTAAGCTGTGACAACCAAAAATGTCCCCTGGAAAGCAAAACTGGCCCCTAGCTGAGAGCCGCTGAGGTAAATGCATCACGTACCTAACTGTCCTATGTATACCCGACGTCGGAGTGACAGGAAAGAGCGAGGCTTATGACTCGTGTGTCCTTTGGTTTTTAGTGTCAAGAGTTTGGGGTCAAGGCCCAGCTCTGACATTTACAAGGTGAAAGCTTTAGGTAAATTATTTGGCTTCGCTGAGCCTCAGTTTCCTCGTCTGCAGACTGGGACACCGACCGGATATCTGTGCCAGGAATGGCCCCATGGGCCCACACAAAGGCTGCGCCTGGTTGGTCTTGCTGCGGGCCTAGCCCTGTGCTTCCTGTAGTGGGGACCCCCAGACCAGAGGAAGGCTGGCCCCTGCCGGGGAGGGGAGGGGGGCTGCAGGGTGATCTATTCCAGGCACCAAGGCCCGAAGCAGCAGGGGGCCTGGTGCAGACAGCTCCCGAAGCTGTTTGTGGGCTTCGTTTTTTAATTCAGTTCTTTTGGAAAACATAAGCACAAGCCTGCTTCAATCTGGTGTGCTAGGTGGTTTTTTTTTTTTTTTCGTGTAAATTTTGGTTCTTTCGAGCTTCTGAGATCAGTTGGAGGTTTAAGCAAACTGGTTTATTCCATTGGGGAGCAAATTGGAGCGGATGAGTCAACGCTGGGCTCGTCCGAATTTTGCCAGGTAGCGTGTGGTTTCAATGCTTAGTGACAAAGAAGAGGGCCCGAAGCCTCTCATTCCTCGCCGTCCCTACCCCCCTCAAGTCCCGCCTCCATTTCTGCGTGGACTCCCTCTCCACCCCCACTCGGGGCCATGGGTGCAGGAGGAAGGGCGCCCCCTTCACCGGCCCCCCGTGGTCTTGGCTGAGCCTGGGCTCCATACAGTGATCCCCACACGCAGGTCCGACTGTCCCATCCCCCTCTTTCACGCCTTCGCTCGCCGGGAGCGTCAGGATAACAAGCACGATTCCTTCTGTTCTGTCCCCTCGTCCCCCGTCCCCCGTCCCCTCGGCCTGGCCTTCCTTGGCTCTCTCCTTTAGGGCCTTTGCACATGACGCCTGCCCCATGCTGGGCCGTGGCTCTGCCTCCTCGGACCTCAGCCCTGTGGCTTCCTGGGCAAGGGCCCAGCACACCGCGTGCATGGCCCTGTGACAGGTGCTTCTGTGACTGCACGCCCAGCATCTGCCTCCTGTTCGGCCGGAAGCCCCCGGAGGGCTGGGCATGTCTGATTTCGTTCACTGTTTCCCCAGCGCCTCTCACAGGGCAGGACGGAGTGGGGGAGGGGACGCCTCCACCTTGGAAAGCTGATTTCCTTTTATCTTCAGCGCCCTGGCGTTCGTTCTCTATTCAAGGGGCCCTGGGCCGGGGGCTCCTGGCCTCCCCCTGCCCTCCCTGGGCCGAGGTGAGCGCCTCCCGTCAGCGGCCCGGGCGATGCATCCATCAAGCCACCTACGAGGGTGTCCGCGGTGACTCAGCGCTCCCTCAGCATGGGTGACCAAGTGGCCCGCTCCGGCCTTCTCCAGGAGCCGTAATAGGGGAATTACGTGGGGCGTAATTTATAGTAGAAATCAAATGGACATTAATTCTGGTGAGTCACCCATGCGGAAAGGGCACCGGCGGCTGTGGCCGCAGGCTGCGGTCGCGGAGGGCACCGTGTTCATCAGAGGCGGAGGAGACCCGGCCGTGGTTCCAGAAGTTAGGGCGGTGGGGCAGGCGCTGGCATCTCAGCCCCTCTTGGTGGCTGCAGTCACGTGTCCACACCGTCCTGAGCTACCAAGCTCAGAGGGGACTTGGCCTATAACCTGCCAAGCTCCCTTATTTTACAGATGGGGAGACACCGAACTCAACTCATCACCTGTCTTGCCCGACACAGCCCCTTCCCGGCCCTGGTCACCCCGCCCACGCCCTCCATGTCCCCACTGCACGGACCTCGGCTCCGGGGTGCCGGCCCGCCCCTGCACTCTCCTCCCACTGCCACCCACTCCCTGGTCCGGTGCTGTCACCTCTCGAGGCGTGACTCCAACAGCCTCTTTGTCTCCCCACTTCCACCCTGGCCACGAGTGACAGTCCAGAAGGAACTTTCCAAAATGCAGTCTGGATTTTCGCTCGTCTGTGAAATGCTTCCTGGCTGGCCCCTGCCCCCTTGGTAAAGTGCAAGCAGCTGCAGGGGTGGGGGTCGGCGGGGGCGAGGCCTTCCCCCACGGGCACACTTCCCTTCTGTGTAGTCACCTGGCTACCTCTGCCCATTCCATGCGCATGCCACCTCCTTCAGGAAGCCCTCCCTGTTTCTCCCCTTGCTATTCGCGTGGCTGGGGTCTCTCTCAGCAATGGGCTCTAAGCTCCACGAGGCCAGGCGCATGTCCATCTCATCCTCCCGTGTCCCTGGCCCACAGCACGTGCACTTATGTCTTTTCAGACTGTCCACAGGGAGGGTCGAGCAGTGACCGGCCCCAGAGAGCTGGCGATGGCGCTGGAGCACCCCTGCCATTCATCCTCTTCGCTGGCCTTTCCAGGCCTCTTCCCAGAAGGGAGCTGGTCCTCAGGGAAGCTGAGGGGGGCCCTCGCTCCGACCCACCTGCCCTCTATGGAACCTCTCCAGTCCTTGGCAGCAGGCCGTGTCCTTCAGGCCCAGATATCACAGCTAGATGCGAAGGAACAGGCCACAGATGGCTTCCGCTTGCAGGAGGGTGCGAATACCCGGTCCACGGGCCCCCTGCCTGACAGGATGGCGTCAGGCCCAGCTCACCTTGGGTTGTGAGAACATCCTGCCTCGTGAGGAAGGCGAGAACGTCCAGGATGTGAGGACGGATTAGGGCAGGTGGGGCCGCCCCAGATCTGCTTTACCAGGGGTGTGCTCTGCGCTTTCTGCAGCTTGTGGAAACCATGGCCAGCGGCCTGGAGAGCTGAGCCCCACGGGGCCTCAGGGCATAGGGACAGGCTCTGTGAGGCGCAACCCAGCCACAGAGGCTCTGGAACTAGTGATTCTGGCCTGAGGAGGGCTGGGCCTTTCCCCCAAGATGTCCCTGGTGCACATGGTCGCTTCCAGGGTGAAGAAAATCCGCCACCCCTTCCTGTGTCCCGCCTCAGACCCACCGCCCGCCCCTCTGCCCATCTTCGGTGCCAGCCAAAGGCCCAGGCACCTCATGGACACTGACTTCCCCTCGTAAGGGACAGTCCTCTCTCACTTCTACCTGGATGTTGGCTGGGCACCTGCTGGGCACCAGCACACCTGGGACCTGGGAGAGGAGAGACCCCCGCCATGCAGCCTGCATCCCGCAGAAGGGGATCCCGAGCACTGAAAGGAAGCTTCTGCTGTCGCGGGGCAGAGGAGTTGGGGTGGGGATGACGGGGTCCGGGGCCGTGTGGCAGTGCACCAGGGCGCCATTCACGCCCGGCCTGGCTCCTGCAGCGCCGAGCTCTGCCCAGCAAGGCCCGTGCCTTTGTTTCTGTTTCTCTCAAGGCCGGGCCACCACTGGTGACATGTGCACACCTATGCTTCAGATAGAGTCGTTTAGGAATAGCTTCAGGTTTACAGGGAAGTTGCCAGGCGGCACAGGTTGTGTGTGCCTGGCCGCCAGGTGGACGCGTTCTCACGCACCGAACTCCGAGCGCCAGTCAGGTTTCCCCGTTTCTCCCCAGCGCCCTTTTCCTGTCCCAGGACCCCATCCAGGACACTGCGTGACATTTAGTCTTTCCGGCTCCTTAGTCTTCTCTTGGCTGTTTCTCGCATTTTCCTTGGTTTCGATGGCCATTCTGAGTGCTGGTAGGTACTTTGCCAAATGTCGCGGGAACTGTCGTCACGTCCTACCAGAGTCCACCACGCAACCCGAGTCCTTGCGGACCATGAACCCTGTCCCCCTGGCTGGGGCACGGCTCCCTCTTCTCTACTGTGATGTTCACTCTCCTGCCTCCCTGTGCTTCCCCGCCTCGAGCGACGCCTGCGTGAACTCTCTGTAGGAGAGACTTGTCTTACTTGGTGCCTCACAACATCGTGACACATGGGGCCTGCACGACTCCCTTGGTCACGCTGCTCTGGTCCGGGTCACTGGCAGCTTCCAGTGGCTCCCGTGTCTTCTGCCACGCCCTGTTACGTGTTTCTGAGCACCGCTGTGCTTTTGGCCACCACGCCCTGCCCCACACTCACCTCCCGGTCCTGGGCACAGAGGTGAGCTCTTTCCCACGGAGCCTGGCTCCTCGGATTGGACAACGCTGTGAGAAACCCCAATCTGAGCGTGGGGTGCCTGTAGCCACGGGGGCCTCCGGGGGTGTCGTTGCCCCCAGCCCTGGGCAGAGGCGGGAAGTGAGTCCACACTCTAGCCCGTGGGTGTGCCCTGGTCCAGGACACTTCCTCTAGCTGAACCCTGGAAGGGCACAGACTCCCGGTACGTCTGCGCTGCCCAGGGTCCTGGAGGTCAGGCCAGGTGTACGGAGGGCAACGGGTCACATGCTAAGTATATATTTTTTTCTACTGAGCAAGTCAAGGTAAAGTCTGTGTAAGCTAATTGTGCACCAGTGGTTCTCGGCTGGGGGTTAATTTCCCCCCAGAGGACACTGGGTAGTGTTTTGGGGATATTTCTGGTTGTTAAAACTTGGGGGGTGGGGATGGCATCTTGTGGCTGGAGCTCAGGGATGCTGCTGAACATCCTCCAGTGCACAAGACGGCGCCCCACGGAGAATGATCCAGCCCAAATGTCAATATTGCCAAAGGTGGAGAAGCTGGGGACACAGATGCAAATGGGGGAGGGAAACACTGGGCTGGGGGCCTGTTTCAAACACCCCGTTTCCTCTCCTGCACCACCTCACCGTTCCACACTACTGATCGCTTCCGAATACGCTGCATAATTCCTGGTTCTCCTTTGCGGCCTTCCCCTCCTCACTGGAGGAAACGCCACACGAAGGGGACACTGCCTCTCGTGAGCACACCAGTGTACCCCAGCCCTGCAATGGGGCCACGGTGCCCGCTGGGAAGGGGGGTGGCGGAAGCCTCAGGAAGTAAGGTGGCAAGGACAGTCGTGTTTTTCCAAAGCAGAAGGAAAGGTTATGGGCAAGAGACATGGGTGGCAGTCGGCGTTACAGGAGCTGCCTCACCTTCGCCCTGTGCCTGCGTCCTGGGTGCGGGCAGCACTCGGCAGGGGAAGGGCTGGGCGGGCCAGGCCGGGCGCTTGGCCGCAGACCCTGCCAGGCTCATTACCCGCTCTCGGTGTTTCCAAGGCCAGCCCCCAGTAGCTTTGAGGCTTTCCTGCTCCAGGCGCCATCTGGTACAGGGCCTCGTTCTTGGTTCTGATCTCTTGGCCTCCTTGTCCCGTTCGCCCAAGGCCTTTTCTGACCGGTACCGCAGGAGGGGACTACCTGAGCCCGGCTGGCGTTAACTATGGAGGCAGGTAGTAGAGCAGCTGGTGGCTTCCTGCCCAGCCATCTCTCAGAGCTCAGCTCCCAAGCGTGTCCCAGTGACAATCCCTCGTGCCCCCAGCACAGTGCCTGTGGACCTGGTGCCTTTCCTGCAGGGCTGGGACCCAGACGCGCCCCCCTCGGTTCCCTTCCCTGTTGAGCTGGGCCAGACCCTAGGGGTCTGTGCGCTCACAGTGTCCCAGAGCCCCCAGTTCTGTCAGCTCCGCACGTGGCGGCTGCAGTGGAGTGGAGGTTCGGTGAGGGGCTGAGCTTATCAGCTCGGATGGGTCCCTTCGCTCCGCCGGGAAGGAGGTGCCCCACCTTTGCTTGCACCCGCACGCCGCCTGCGTGTGCGCAGAGCAGCCCCGGACCGTCAGGCGGCTGCTCTGCACTGTGACTCTGGCCCTGCGTCGCCGTTTTCCGGTCCTCAGGGTCTGGATCTCTTGGCTCTGTTACCTAAGTGCCCGCCCTGGATGAAGTGTGTGAGAAACCAGGCTTGCCCTCTGGGGTGGTCTGCTGGGGAAGGCGGGCATTAAGAAAGCGCGCACACCACTCACCGCGCGCCGTGCGGAGCGCCACGGGGGGAGCGGGCTGTAACGAGAGCATGGCAGTGGGGGCGCGACTCGGCCCCGGGTGACGGTGGGTGTGTCAGGCTTTCCAGGGGGCCCCAGAGCAGCCATGTGTTAGAAGCCAGCGGAGGATGAGGGAGCAGGCACGCACACGCTGGCTGCTGGGACTCGCGCACACGCGGAGCTGGGCTCCGTGCACAATGAACAGACGTCGGCTCCTCGTTGTACAACTTTATTAGGCACCTGCTGTGTGCCGGGCATGGGGACAGAGGCTGGAGAACCTACAGCTGGCCAGGAGCTCTGGCCCGTGGCCTTGGAGCTCAGTCTAGGTGGGGAGGGTGGCAAACAGGCCACCGAGACAAAGGCGACGGGGGCTGTGCCACCCAGTGAGGGCTGGATGGGGCGGGGTGGGGGGGGGAAGGCCAGGCCCGGGTGCAGGTCTGCAGGCAGCTGTGGGCTGGGGTGTCAGGGCCTTCTGGAGCAGCGGGTGCTGTCGTCCCGGTGGTGGGAGCCACGGGAGGCCTGGGTGGGAGTGGAGCAGGCCACGCTGCTCGTCCCGCCTGCCGGCCGCACAGCCCGTGGACGCAGCGTCCTCAGAGCCTTCGGGAAAGCCTCCGCCCAACCCTCTGAACCAGCACAACAGGGTTGAGGGAGGCCCTCAGGAAGAGTCCGCCATCACATCCCACATGGGCTGTGCCTGCCGCGCCCCTGCCCGGCGTCATGCTGCGGCTCCGGGTCCCTGCCCCCTCCCCTCCCAGCCCTGCCCCACACGGGGGCCTCTGGCGGTCCCAGCTGGACACACACGTCACAGGACACTGGCAGTGCCCCTCTGCGCCCCCAGGTCGTACATGATCATGGACCTTCCTCAAAGACCCCTGTTCAGACACCACAGTGAAACCGTCCCCAGTCCAAAGGCAGCTCCGTTCACCCTGCACGGGGCCCTGGCAGCAGGCTCCGGCAGTGTGGGAGGAACTGCGTCCAGCTCCGTCGTGGCCTCGGCACTGACCGCGGCCTTGACGTTTTGCCTTCCAAAGGCTTCTCTGGGGGTGGGGGTCTGCCCCACCCTGGTCTGGGTGGCAGGTGCGTGCCAGCGACGTGCTCTGTGTGGGGCCCAAAGGAGCGTGTGTGAGCAACTGCCTAACTCAAAAGATGCAGCAATGGGACCCTCCTCCCACCTGATTCTGAACGAAAGCTGTTACCCAGACAGGGGCCGTCAGCTCCCTCCTGAGCAAGGCCAAGGCTGCTCTCCCTGGTCACGAAGCCCCAGGAGGCCGCCTCACCGTCGGAGGCCTGTGCTCCCTGCGCCCGCCAGCCCTGACGGCCTCGCCGCCGATGGAGATTCCCGGCTGGCGGGCCTGGCCAATGACAAGTGTCAGCATGAGCCGGGACAGTCGGCCCAGGAACGCTCACGGTGGTGCGAAGGAAAAGCATGAACCCAGCCGCTGCCGGACGGGGCATCTGAGCGAGGCCGCGACAGGGCAGCGTGGGGTTCGGGCGGCTGAGGGGGCAGCGGGCCACACATCTAAGCAGCGCAATGCCCCGGACAAGCGGCCACTGCGTGGATGGGCCCAGGGCCACCTCAACCCAGGTCTCTGCCTTCAGCGGGCTCATTTATTAGGCAGCAAGTCAAAGCAGCTGCTCCATGGAGTGGGTGTTAATTTTTGATGGCCTGGCGTTTCCTGCTTATTTATCACCTAATACAGTGTGGCAGTTAAGTGGTACAGTAAACCCTCATTTCAGGTGGCTTTGGTGGCACGGTTGCCACTGTGAAGTAAGCCACCTTAGAGAAGCCCAGTGGTGAGCCCAGAGCAAGCTCAAAGTATTCTAAGAGGCCACCTTGCTGGGCCTTATTCAAAGCCGGACGTGACTCAGCTCGAACTGGCGTTTGCAGAACACGCAGTGGAGAATCCCCAAAGACCAGGCCTTACCTCCCAACACCGCTCCGGGGAGCAGGGCCTCAGTGCCCGCCCAGGAGAGGCCGGCGCAGGGAGACGTCCAGTCAAGGGGGCTGCACGCACGGGTCTCGGGGGCGCCACACAGAGAAGTGACGGAGCTGCTGCAGGTGCCAAGGACCCTTGAGAGCAGAAAGGAAAAGGGGGAAGGGAAAGGGTTCACAGGATGAACAAAACCAGACAGACACACACCCAACGACACGCTCCGAACACCCAAGGCCGTACCCCCACGGCCCTTCAACTTGGTGGCGAGCTTCCAATGGCCAGAACGACCTTCAGTGCGGCTCCCGCCTGCATGCAGTGCTGGGCCGTTGCTCAGAGAGAGGCGGTCATGGTTTTTAAAAACGCGGCTCCTCTCCCGACGGAGGAGAGCGGGTCACTACTGAAGAGCATCGAGGGGCGCCCTCCACGGGCTCCTAACCTGACCCTGGACAGCTCACCTGCCCCATCAGCTCCTTCCGGGGAAGGCAGGGGGCGAGAAGTCAAGCTTAGGGGAGCCATTTCTGAAGCCCTGCCAGCTGGGCAGAGGAAGGGGACAGAGTTGTGGCGCTCCTGTTCATTCTATAGAGCAGGGACAGGGAGTAGGGACAAAACGTGGTTGAATCTGTGCCTTTGTTCACGGAGAGCGATGCAGCTGGTGGAAACCTAGTCCCTACCCAACCAGCGTTATAGACAGGGAACCCTCACAGGCGACGTCACGTACCTGTGACCGCAAGGCTAGGTCCAAGAGCACATCCGACAGGTGTCTGCAGCTCAGGGGGCCTGGGAACCCCCGCCCCAGGGGTTCAGAGAGAGGGGCCCTCGAAGCACCCTCGGCACAGTCACTGCAGCTGCACCACCTAGTGGCGAGGAGCTGGGGCACTGTGCCACAGCTTGCGTCCCCAGGGGCCTTGGTCACCCAGGGCAGGACTGTGGGGCTAGCTCCAGGGGGCCCTGGGGACATCCAGGAGACCCCTTCACATTGTACCTGCAGTGAGCACTGCCACCCACTCGCCCACCTGGCTGACCCCACTGGCCCGCTACTTCTGTCAGAGGCCTGGAGAAGTGGCTTCAGGCACTGACCTCTTAAAACCTAAAAGTCCCCAACAGCCTGTCACAAGGATGAAGACGAGCCACGTCCTTCAGAAGGGCCGGGTGGGCAGGGTGGCACGGCTGGAGGTTGGGTCACTGCCTGCCCAAGGCTCCGCGGTCTTCCCAGCTGTGACAGCCCCTCCCACCACCCAGTCTACTTGCCCCAAGGCCATGTGTGCTCCAGGCAGAAAGGAACCAACTCTGATGACAAGCTGAGGCCCAAAGGGCTGAGGAAGATTCCAGAACCACCGGGAACTCTCCTCTACACTGTCAAGAGGCCTCAGAAGGAAAGCCCGCAGACTGGACCGCCTCAGGAAGCAGACCCCGGTCCGGTCGGTCACTGTGAGCGCCTCGAGCCGCCTTGGCAAGTGCTGGGAGCCTCCACCATGCTGTCCGTCAGCGAGCCGCCCCGGGACAAGCTGACCTCCCGCCTGGCAGTCCCCCGCAACCCGGGAGCAGAAGGAACACGAGAGAACGTGGAGAGAACGTGCAGCCAAGCTGGCCCAAAGCCCAGGGCCTTTCCACACTCGCTGTGAGGCGGGCTCCGATTCAGTGCCTCGTCTCGCAAGCAGCGTTTAGGGAGGGGGTTTGGAAAAGTGGGTTCTGGAGCCTGGCTGACCACCTGAGTTCAAATCCAGACGCCACCACCTTTCAAGTCTGGCCTTGAGCAAGTTCCTTGAGCTCTCTGTGCCTCAGTTTCCCCGTAAGGCTGCCGTGAAGATGAAATGAATTAACGTAGTCATTCCCCTACGGCCTGGGATATGGCAGGCGGCGCGAGACATGCCACATAAAGGACCCCAGAGGAGGGGCTGCCCTGGGCCAGGGCCGCGGCGGGGTCGGCCTGCGAGGGAACCGCCAGCCCCGGCGTTTCTCCCACCGGCTCTTCAGGAGAGGCGGGATCTCCTAGGCCTCCGTGCAGGGTCAGCAGCGGTTGCCGCCGCCATGGTTCCTTGCCAGGGGCCTGGACGAGCAAGATGGAAGCCTGAACCGCAGAGGACAAGGAGGACGTTCTGCACAGGAATAGGAATTAACTCAAGGGCCGCTTGCCGCCGGCCAAGGGACCCCACAGCCCCAAGAGCACCCCCAGAGCCCCCTCCCTTATTCCCGTGCTGAGAAGCCACGCCCAGGTTGCAGACCACCCTGCACCCTCGGAGCCTTCCTAACCCCACGCGGCAGTGGCAGAGGGGCCCAGAGATGCCGAGATCACCGCCGGAACCCGCCTGTGTTTCTGTCTGGGCCACCAGGGGCCGAAGGGAGGAAAAAGGTCAACTGTGCTAGCTGCGTGGGCCTGGCCAAAGCCTTGCATGAGCTCGGTGCCCCTTCTTGCACCGCCTCCTCCCCAGGCCGGGCCACCGAGTGCTCCTCCATGAGCCCAGGTCTCCCAGACCAATGTCATGGCAAAGGCAAGGAGGCCCCGCCAGGAACTCGGTGGCTAAGCGTGGCGGCCCTCTTTCCCTCTGAGATAATTATAGCCCCACTCGACTACAGGGAGAGCAAGTGCAAATGCCTACAGAGGCCAGGCCCCGCTCAGAGATGAGTGACAGGCCAGGTGGCTGCCGGCACGGTGGCGGGTTTGTGGCTCGTCGACAGGGGGCGACCGCCCCTCAGCCATGGCTGCCCGTGGACAGGCCGGCCGCAGGCCCCAGAGAGTGGGAGGCTCCCAAGGGCAGAAGTGAAATCTTCAAAGCTTTTGGTAAAATCTGATAACCAAATGTTGCGGCATCACGTTCAACCTTTTAAAAACCCCTGTGCCGTTGAAAGACAGCCTGTCTCTGGGTGCGGTCAGGCCTGGAGGGCAGTTTCCCCTGAATCAGTGTTTGCTACTAATACCCGCAGCCACCGTTTTGGGCCTCTGTGCTGGGCATTGGGTTCCTTGTCCAGCTTAATGTCCAGGAGCCCCGGCCATTCCTGTGTTTCTCGGCAGACCAGGGGATACCCTGGGGGCGCAGCATGGATGTGGCGGGGCTGAGGGTGGTGCTTGGTGTTGGCTGACATGGGCTTGGGGATGGGGCACACTGACCTCTGAACTCTAGACCTGTCCTTGGCATCCCCACATGCGTCCATCAGCCCCTGCCCCAGCACATGCTCAGACCCCTCTCCTGCCCTCCCGGCTTGCCCGCAGCCCCCCCCCCCCCCCCCCCCCCCCCCCCCCCCCCCCCCCCCCCCCGCTTACTCAGGCGACCCCCTATTCCTTCACAGGACTCCAGGTGCCGGGCCTCTCCCAGGCGCGAACCCTGCCCCGCCCTGCCCAGATTTGCCACGGCGAGGCGCCCTCCGGCCCCCGGGCCCCTCCACCCTGCTACCAGCTGAGCTTCCATCTGGCCTGTGACATTTAAAACTATCTGCCCGGCCTTGGCACGTAGAGCCCGGCGCCCCAGCTGTTTACGTACCGCTGCCTCATTTGGCCCGCACGTGTCTGTGCTTCCAGTAAAAGCGTAAGCTGACCCACAACGTGGGGCCATCCGAACCCTCCGTTCTGATCACGCCAACCTTAATTTGGCTCCTTCGCCAAGTGTGCTGTGAGCTCGAGCCCGTTCCTGACCCTACAAGGAGAAGGCGGGCCTGGGGGGCTTTGAGCGGCAGGGCAAGGTGTGGGGCCATCTGTGTGCCCGTGACACGGGAGCACATGCCTGAAGCATGGTGTGATGTCTGCCACAGCTGTCCCTCTGCTCCCTGGCTCCCGCTCCCACTGGGCCCCATGGCCCTGCTATTAATACAGCGCAGGGAGGCCCAGCAGCTGGCCGCGGCCAAATCTTTCCACACGGGTGGCGACAACTGCCATCATGCTGATTTGGGGTCTGCGTGTTCCAAAAGTGCGTTCTTTTAGACAGAGAGCAGCTGCCGTTTGCCTGGTTGCTGAAAATATGTCCACTTCGTGTTGGGAGTTGGGGAGGTCTCCAGTGACCAATCTGGGGGCCTTTAGAAAGAGGCCCGAAAGATGGGTGGTGGATTTTGGTAGACTCCTGGGGTTCAGTGGAGCAAGGGGAAGGTGCCAGGATCTGAATGGTGACCTGAGGCTTCGCGGGAAGAGGGGGCAGAGGGCAGCCAAAGGGACTGAGTGGGGCTGTAACGATGTGATTTCTTTAAAAGACACCCAAAGAAGAGGTGGGCATGACAGAGGGCGCGAAGAGTGGCAGGGGCTGATGGCCACCGCAGCTGTGCAGACCCGGAGCCTCGTCTCCACTCCGCTGTGCTTGGGCATGTCCGTAACAGTTTAAAAATACACATGTGAAAAAAATACCCGACAAATGTTTGACAAGGGCCTAGCATGTGCGGGGACCGCTCCTAGGCACGTCTCGGTGTGTGCACAGGGACGGGCGGTGAGCAGAGGCTTGGCAGGCTGGTCAGGAACCGCTCGGCCCGAACAGTCTCCTCTGGCCACAGCACACCTGTCCACTTCAACTGTCCCATCGCGCTGACCCATGTACTTCTTAAGTCTAGTATTTAAAAATACTACGGGCCCCGAAACCCTCCCACCAGCCCAGGAAAGAACGCGGCCGGCTCCTCTGTCTCTAGAATGCCCTTCCACTTTCCCTCGTCCGCCTTCTGCACCAGAGGTGACGAACACGTCACCCTGGGTTCCTCACGCGCTTGCTGTGCACGTTCTGGGTTCACCACGTACATACGTGCTTGGTTTTGCTTTCGAAGTTCGTGAAAAGCACGCCCACCACGTGTCTGAACGCATATTCTTAGGCACAGGCTCTTTTCTAGCATCCAAACGAGAACAGAGAACGAGACGGAGGAAGAGAACTCTCCCCTCCCAGCAAAAGAGTCCCGGGCGACAGGAGAGGCCTCAGCAGTAAGGGGGCGGGGGGCTGCGACATGTGCCAGCAGGACGTGAAGGTGCCTGAGCTATTTGGGACAAGGCTCTGCCGAGGCCAAGGGCACGGGTTCAAGCCCCACTGATAAGCCCGCTTCTTGGCTGTGTCTGCAAACAAAAACGTCGAGTGACGGCAAATGTCATGGTAAAGTCAGATCAAGATGACTACATCTGTCGATTTATTATTAGGAGGCAAATGTCATGGAAAGAAAACATGCCCGAGTAATTCAGTCCTGTTGAAACTCAACAGGCTCCAGCTGGTCGGAACCAGAATCCGTCCCACCACTCCTCGGCTAAGAGGTGGCTTGCTAGATAGCATGTCAAATTCAAATCTGTCCCCTTTGACAGAAGATATGTGTCGGCACCTGCCGCACAGTACGGGGGACCCCTGTCATCCAGACCAGGGTGCCTCTGACCAGGACCTGGGGATGAGTGCCGGACTAAATCGACATGGTGCCCAAGGTGATTCCCAGGGGACGAGGGCCCACACTGTCCGTTTGAAGACCTATGCATTGATTGTCACGTGCACTAAAAAAAGTTAGCTAGAAGCCGAGTGATACTGGCATAATTTTCCTTTAAAGTTAAATTCATTTACATAAAGCAAGCAAGCTGATTCAGAGAAAGCTACGAAGTGTAGTCATAGCGTGGGAATGAGTGAAGTGGGAACAAATCTCTAATGGACTGTAAAAGTTTTCCTAACTTCTAAGACTTCTGAGTTCCGAAAGCTCCACCTCCTCTGTTACATCTTACTCATCTAGATCGCACATTCTGTGCGCGCTTCAGCGTTCGGGTCTTCACAGTAGTGGCTGGGAGACGCGGCCGCTGCACCATAGGCTTCACGGACACCTCGGATGGGGACTCGAGGGACGTTCAGGGCCCGCATGCCGGGAGGCCAGTGCTGAGCAATAACTAACCGGTGCTGCTGGAGTCGACTGGGTTGTCGAACAGCCAGCAGGAGAGGAGGGTGTCGCCGAATCATCTTGGCCTCGCCCGGCCCCGCCCGTGCCGGCTGCTGTGCGGACCAGCGGGCTTGAGAGTTGAGGGCAGGGTGTGGTTGTTTCTGGCGCCCAGACCACTGGTAGCCAGCTCTGCTCTGCATGCTCTGTAATAAGGAGCCGGCAGAACGTCAGTTCTAAAGTGATCAAGAAAAGAATGTGAAGTTGTGAACTGTCCTTTGGATGCTGTTGTCAAGGGGGTGGACATCGGAGCCCTGGGCTCGGGTTCCACGTCCGCACTCCTCGGTCAAGGAGTCTCGACTGAGCACTCTGAAGACTCACGTACGTGCTGGTTTCGCGCCTGCGCCGTGCAGGGAGCTCAGGCCCCATCACCCGAGGCCTCCAGCTCTGGGATGCCTTCCGCCCGCGACGCCTTTGGTTGGAAACTCGTCTGGGGTCCCTGTCCTTCCGCCTCATCACCACGAGGTCCCTTTTCTGCTTCTGCAGCCCGTCCACTGAGCTCTAGGTCTTGACATCTCTGCACCTCACCTACGCCCCACACGCGGGCCAAAGGCACCTCTAAACCCGCGGCCGAGGCAGACTCATGGTTGCCTCCCACCCCACTCCACACATCAAACTCAGGGTCTCCTGTCGCCCACACCCGGCCCCTTTCCCCCCTTCTCCAGCATCTCGTGCCACGCGGGCATCATCCTTCACATCGCTAACTCCCCCTGTCCGTGTTGTCACCAAGCCTTGCCAGCTGACCTCCTGAATAACTCTCGAAGCCACTCTTACCGCCACTGTTTGTATGTCTTTCTAGAACCAACCCCCTCCCTAGGTCCAGCCACCATGATCTCTAACTTCCCCTCAAATCCTGTCCCCTACTCTATGGCCAGAGAGATTTTTAAAGCAGACGACTTGATTATGGCTCCTCCCAGCCATCAGGACAAGGCTTCCCAGTGTTCCAAGAATGTTCAAGATGGAGGGCTGCAGTGTGTCCCCCTGGGCCATGAGTCCCGCCCCTGCTCGGGGCCACGGACCCGCGGACCCCCGGCTCCCTAACACGCTCTCTCCCTTCCAGCAGAAGGCCCGAGGACACATGAATCCTGCCCTGGAACTGCATCACCTGTCACCCTCCGCTCACAGCACAGTGGGCACGTGTCACTTTCTCAGGAAGGCATTCTGTGGCGTGCCCAAGTCTGGAGTAGTTCCCTCCACTGTGCATTCTGACAAAGACACGCTCCTCTGCCGGCATCCTGGCTCGGGCTGGCACGGGACCCTCCTTAGCACAGGGACTCGCTGCTTCCAGATGCCGCACTCGATGCGCTGAGCGGAGAGATGGAGTCTGGCTGCGGCCGCCGTCCCATTCCTGGTGCCCAGCTGTGCACGGCTGCAGTGAAGTTTTGTCGATTAAACTACAGCTTCTAAGGTCTTCCATCAAGAGGCCACTAACAACTGGAAATTCATATACACCAGACCCAACGTGACTGGCCTCCCCAACTTCACGTTAGGTTCTTTCTGCCTCGCTGGGCTCCTCCCTGTCCCCACCATCGCTCTCCTGCCCCGACCTTTACCGCTGCCACCACCACCACCACTAACACCAACACCAACGACAGTGGCCATCAGCTGAGCTGCTGGTGCAGTGTTCGCTTGTTAAGACCATTACTAGGC
>NW_011888899.1:772950-775980 GCF_000151845.1 Pteropus vampyrus
AAACACATAATAAATAGCCTAAAATATAATGAAAACAGAGAGCCTGTTCACAATAGCAACAGAAGTACCAAATAACTTGGGAAATATGACACACAAATCACACATCCAACTCCGTGTATGATGTATGAGAATTACATAAAGAAAACACAAATCCTTAATAGGAGAAATAGAAACTTAAATGGAGAGAGAGATCATACTCTGGCTTAAGACTAAATGCAGAAAAGACAGTATTTCCCAACTGAATTTACAGATTGAATGCAATTCCAATCAAAATATCACCAAGGTCATTACAGAACTTGATAAAAATGATTCTTAAATTCCATAGAAAAACAAACGGGCAGACTCTCAGGACTCTGCGGTAATGTGCAGTAGAAAGCACCAGCATATCTTGAAACGGTAGAAAACAATGATTGTCAAGGCTGGAAACCGATCACAGTAAAGCACCGGGGAAGATCTGACAAACGGAGCCGGCATAAACCAGCCATCGATAAAGCACACAAGCCACATTAGGCCACAATGGTATGAGAAACGATAGGTGTGTTTCAAAACCCTCTTATCTCAATTGTGAACAGGAATTTTGGTTTCTTTTTTTTAAAAAAGGATTAAGCCAACGCCAGAAATTTCAAAGCAACAAAGATGAAGATTTCTTGACAAAGATTAAAGATTTCTCTTTAATTCCTACGTATTTTTCTAGGGTCATCGCCAGCCCGCCATTCCTTCGTCCGAGGCACAGTCTGGAACCCGCTCGCTGCCTCTCCTGTCCACGTGCGGGCCCCACGGGACCTCTGGCCTGTCCTTGAGTCCTCACTCCCCGCACTGTCCTCGGGCGGTTACGACTGGGAGAAACAACAGGCTTCCCGACCTTCTGCGGGGAGGGAACGGCTGTTTCATGAGGCAGTTTCTAGACCGGCAAAGAGAAAACTCCCAACTTAACATTGACTTTCAGCCAGAACAGCGGGTGGAGGAGGAAGGGGCCGGAAGTCATCACCGACCTTTAATGAGTTTTCATGTCTGACTTTGGGAAGACCTGTTCTTATTGTCCCGGTGTTGTGACGTTTTTCTCTCACGTGTTGGGTGCGTGCCTAGCCATGGGCCCTGTTAGGATCTGTATCATTTGGGGACTGGAGGTGACCAGTCGGTCATCCGGCCCAACATCTCAGGACCCTTAAGGGCCAGGGAAGAAGAGGTGGGCAGAAAAGGCCTCAGTGGCCCCAGGCGCAGCCCCGCCCGGGGCAGACGGCGGGTGGCGGGCACGGCCGAGGGGCTGCTGATGACAAAACGTCGCAGACCTGTCCCCACACACCTGACTGGTCAACAGTGTCCCGCAACCTGAGGGAGCCAAACACCCTGACACCTGTGCGGGCAGAACGGGTCTCACCGGCCTGCCTTCTGGAAAAACAAAGCCAAGTGCAAAAAACAAATACCTTGGAACGCTCTAACTCAGAGCCGCTCCGGTGCGCGGGCTGATTCCCGCTACCCGCTGGACTGATTACGGAGCCGGAGCCATTTGCCTGAAGATAATTGCCTCAATTCCCCACTTCACTCTGCACATATAGAAAGAGGCCCCCTCCACCAGAGCCTCAGTGACTAGACATGTAAAATTGGTCTAATCATATTCTGAAGAGCTCGAGCTGAGAGGACGCGTGCCCGAACCTCGCCACCGCCCGCTCCCCGCCGGCCGCAGGGGTGAGTCAGCCTCGCGGAAGAGAAAAACAACCCTGAGGCTGTCAGTGCTGGGGGCAGGGGAGCCGGACAGAAGCTGCCCCCCGCAAGCCGGAGGGCGTTCCAGGAGCTGAGGCGGCCTCTGCCATCGGCAGCCGCAGCGTTTCTGCCCACCGCCCGCCAGCTACAGCGCTCTGGGCTGCAGCGGGGAGGGGGCGCCTGGGCTGTGGGCTTCGTTGGTCACTGATGTCTCCGCTGGCCATGGGGTGCCCTAGACAAGCTAAAGTCTAAGTTGGGACCAGGCAGATGGACAGAATCCAGCCCCAACCTTCAGACAGGACAAAGCCTGGCAAACAGCCAGGGTCCGGAGGGTAAACCAGGGGCCACACGACAGCGCCAGGGCCAAAGGGAACAGGAGGCACCGCGCCCAGGGAGGACCTGTGTGCCCAAGCTTTGCCTGAGGGACCTTCCAGATGCTTCCTGTTGGATCGGGAGCCTAGAGACCGCTCCTCCCGCGGCAGAGGGAGGGAGGGAGGTGTTGGACGGTGGGAGAACCTGCTCAGAGCACAATGAAGGGAAAGGCTGCTCCTGGGGAGACAGCCACTCGCGGCCTGTACACAGGAGCAGGCTCCACTCACAACCCCGCTCGAAGGGCACAGCTGGAGCATTGTAATCCCAACAATGGCCTAGACGGAATCCAGCCATGGTAAAGAGGCGATTATTTCCCCCTATTGTTCGCTTTTGGCTCTAGGTAGCATTCCCCCAAAGTCACAAAATCAGGAGCCCAGGGTTGCCACCATCTCTGCTGATGAGATCAGCCCACATCGGTGCAGCATGAATAAGAGCGAAGCTACACCCCGGGGAACCAAGCCAAATGCCTTCCTGCGCCCAGACCCCCGGGGGGTGGGCGGCAGGGGCGATGCCAGGTTCTCAGTGGGGCAGAGCCTTTCTGGTTGATTGCCACAGTGGCAGGGGGGCGGGGGGAGCAGCACTTCAAACTCTCGAATTCGTTTCTACCCAAAGGGACGTTTAAAAGGCTCTCCATCTCCAAAAGCAGCCCTTGACAACGACTGTCCAGAAAACACGCTCGAGAAGGGCGATCGTGCCCACTCGCCTGGCAGAGTGGGACCAATCTTTTACCTTGTGTTTCATCTTGGAAAATGTGTTGGTGTCTATGGGACCCGTGACAACAGCCTAGCCAGCCTTTTGGGACCTCATGTGATTCATCTCTGTCTCCCCAAGTGACCGGCACAGGGCTTTGCACACAGTAGGCACACAGGAGCAGGTGAATTGAAAGCAGTCTTCTCAGGAACTTTGGAAAGAAACGAAAATCTCAAAGTCAACTTCCCTCCCAGGTTTCTGTACCTG
>NW_011888899.1:776030-782025 GCF_000151845.1 Pteropus vampyrus
GGGGGGCGGGGGGAGCAGCACTTCAAACTCTCGAATTCGTTTCTACCCAAAGGGACGTTTAAAAGGCTCTCCATCTCCAAAAGCAGCCCTTGACAACGACTGTCCAGAAAACACGCTCGAGAAGGGCGATCGTGCCCACTCGCCTGGCAGAGTGGGACCAATCTTTTACCTTGTGTTTCATCTTGGAAAATGTGTTGGTGTCTATGGGACCCGTGACAACAGCCTAGCCAGCCTTTTGGGACCTCATGTGATTCATCTCTGTCTCCCCAAGTGACCGGCACAGGGCTTTGCACACAGTAGGCACACAGGAGCAGGTGAATTGAAAGCAGTCTTCTCAGGAACTTTGGAAAGAAACGAAAATCTCAAAGTCAACTTCCCTCCCAGGTTTCTGTACCTGATGCAGGATTCATTACTCGACACCTGCTGGCAACCCGCTTTTTAATATTTGGGGGCATTTCACATCAATATGCGCGTCATGCTGTTAGGTGGCTGGGGCTGTTCTCTCTCAATTGCCTCCATCTCCCCACAAAGCCTGGAATAAAGTGCTGGTTCCAGAAGTGACTCAACGCATAACTGCCAGGTAGCCAATATCATTTTCAATTTCCGAGGCAGCTCCGGGAGCGGGGGCAGAGGACTGATGTGACAAACACAGATTTGACTAGTTTCTTTGCTTCAACAAGTGAGTGGGAGCACGGAGGCTCGGAGCCCTACCCTGGTTAGGGGAGTCCCACAGCAGGCTGCTGGTTCCATCCACATACACCTGTTTGCTCATGTCCTGAAACTGCCACCCAAACATTCCTTCCTGTCACTGAGCCACCTGCACTTGCGAATGCTTCTAAAATAGAAGCAGAGTGGAAGAACGTGTCCATCAGCACAGCCCCCAGCCCCTCTCCCAAGGCCTCCGCATGCCTTTCATGGATTCAGAGTCTGAGCTGAAAAGAACTCGGGGGCATCAAGTTCAAACCCGGCCTGGCTCATGAGTCCTATGGAAAACATCTCCAATATGTGGTCATCTGTCCTTTGATTTAACACCGCTTCTGTCAGAGAGCCAACCACCTCCTGATAGCCATTCCGTCGCAGAGCCCTAATTTTTAGAATATTTTTCCTTGGGCTGAGCTGAAATCTGCCTGTTGCTTAACTACCACCCATAAGCTCTAATTCTGCCCCCGGGGCCACACAGAAAACATCTTAATGCCTCTTCCACAGGACGATCTTGAAGGGGCTGAAGACAACATTCTTCAAATTCATTCCAAATAAGTACCTTACTGTACGAGACTGTCAGGAGCTGGAAACTGCGCCTTCCCGTCCCACAGGTCCCCCCGCCCCCACCACCAGGCAGAGCCCAGCAGGTGATCCGCGTCCACACTCTATGTACCAGCGACAGACACAGCCATGTTCCTCAGCCTGGTGACAACCTGAGGTCGTTCATCACCCGCTCGCTCCCTTTTGAAATTCTCTCTGCAGCAAGCACTCTTTAAACTCTCGCACGCAATGCATTTTAAAGAGCATTTCTGTGCAGATCCGTTTGCTCGACCTCGGCTCTGAGCGCGATGGAACGGCCTCTCGGTGTGGTCTCAGTGAGTCGGAGGGATGCCAGAATGTACCTGTACATGTGCACGGTGGGCGCTCGACGACACAGTGTCTCGTTAAACGCTCATTTGCCGATGACGATGCATCTTGCAAAGAACATGCATTGCTAATGCAAAATCTAGTCCAGAAGTATGTATTAGGACGTGCACATTTTTTTAATAATGCAGACAATCTGAGTGTGTTTATATCAGTGGATCGGCTCTGAGCTGCCACCTCCATCATAGGCGCAAAGCACTCCTAGAAAACGAAGTACTTCCTTTACATGCACCAAAGAATCACAGCCCACCTCACTGGTGACAGCTGGCATTCATCTCCATTCAGAGGGCACTCACCAGCACCCAGGTGTTCCCAAGTTTTTTCCCACTGTGCCCTGAAAACCACCTGGACAACGTCTTTGTGCCCCGAGCACTCTCGGTGGGGCTGTGCTAACTTGAAAGCAAGCAAGCAGGTGGGTCGATGCGGGCAGAACCTTTAGAAACATCTCCCTCAGGGCAGAGCGATCAGGATTTGAGATACCCCTGTCCAGTGTCCCACAATACAACCCACACGATGATGAAGCCCTTTTGGTTTCCCTGGACAGTGTCATCGCAGGGCACAGCTAGAGCTCAGCATGGTCCTTTCGGTGGGTTTGCCAAATCAATCCCACTTTATCGGACCAACCAGTATCTTAATGCCACGAACTAAGTCGAAGAACACAAGATGAAAGGTAGACACAGCCGAGAAGCAGGTCAAGAACGTTCAAGAACACCCACAGCCAACACGTAGAAACAAAACCTCAACACGTCGAAAGCAGTTGCTAGACGCTGAGGTCTTAATTCTGGGTTTGGTAGCCTGCGTGCAGGCACGGCGAAGGTCTGAGGATGAATCCCACCACGCCGAGAAACAGCTGTGGGTGCGTGACTTCAGCCACCGGGAGGGACCGCCAGGCGGACGACCTCCAAAGGGAAAGCGGGATTACAGGAGGTCGAACCCCTTCGCATTTAACCCACGCTGACTCCAAGACAAAAACACCATGTGTCTCACAGGAAGCAGCCTGTTGGCATTTCCATGGATTCTAGGAAGATGGCTTTGCTTTGAGTTACGCTACCGCTGGACTTGTCACTACGGCAAAATGGCGTTCCACGTTTACACGAGAGGGCAGACACAACACGGACACGGCAGCTGGGTTACAGACGGGGCTCCAGAGCTTCCAGAGGAGCATGCTTTCCTGAGCGAGCCCACTCCGGGGATCCCCTGCAGCAGGACATGGAGAGCCTTCGATTTTCCAGGCCCGAGATAGAGCCGTACTAATCTCTCCGTCCTTTTAGCCTTTGGGGTTCAACAACACGATCGAGGGGCATCTAGCTGTCCCCTGACCCTAAAGCTCTAGTTGATCTAACAATTTTCTCATGTAGAAATCAAACTGGAATAAACAATATTGGTGGGTAAAGAGGGATTCTAAGGGCTTTACCACTGACTCACAGCAGAGTAATCCAAAGAGCCCTTTCTCCTTAATGTCAGGTTTTTTGTTTTTTTTTTTTAATTTCACCTTCAGCATCTAAAACAGAGCTTGACAGGTGCACGCGACAGATATTTGAATTAACTAATTTTGTTGAAAGTCCATCTAGCAAAGAGCTGTGAGGGGCACCATGAGGTTTCCTTGCTAGCGGACCACCCTGCAGCAGCCCGCCGGGCGGCTGTACCCACTGCCCGTCCGTGCAGAAAGCCTGCCCGTAATGGGTGGTCCCGGCTCATTCAAGTCTGTCTTCTAGCCCTCGTTCTCAGCTAGAGCTCATGGCAGTCCACCCACGCTCGGGTCTGCAGACAAGCAAACCGTCACCCAGTCTGTGGGAACCCTCTTAGGGAAGATGCTTGTTTGTCCATGAGGTAATTATTGATTGATTGAGACTGCATGGATGGGGGGGGATTTTTTGGAAATTTCTCAAATTACAGTCACTATAACATCTGCCAAAGGTGGTTTCATGATGAATGACCGCCTGAGGTCACCATCCTCAAACCGCTAAGCCCTTGGAAACTGCCCAGGCTGGGTCTTTAGTACCCGCATCCAGACCCTTGTCTCCCCTGAGCCTCTGCCATTTTGCGGTCCCGTTTGAGCTGCTTCGGCTTTGTTCCTTTTCCCGATCACACTGGAGAAGTTGGGGAGGGGTACGGACCCCACGAATGATCCATGCCCAGGGCCCAAGTACTCTAACCTGTGGCTCGCTCGCTCGCTCCTCGGCACCCGCCGGGTCCCCCGCCCCTCGCTTCACCCGAATCATCTCAAACAAGGTTCCCTCCTGCCACCTGCCGGCGTGCAGGCGTCTGCGCCGGGGCTCGGCGCGCGGGGCCCGCCGGGAGGCGCCCCCGCCTCCTTACTGCACATGCCCGGCAGAAGTCCGGGCGCGCAACTTTGCAGAACCTCTCCGCCCCGTCTCTGCTCGCCTCAGTCTCCTGTCTCCTCTCCCAGGCGAGAGGACCCGCCAGGCGCCTCTCCGAGTCCTGGACTGCGGAGTCTGAGGCTTGGCGAGGGGAGCGGGGAGGAGACGGGCTTTCTGCCCACCCCATCCCTTTTTGCTCAGAGGGGCGAGCAGAGGCGCGGAGCTTTAGAAAGTTGAGTGGGCAGGAAGGTAGGTGCTCCTCTTTCTGCCCTTCCACCGAGGTGGGGCTGGGACCTCCGGACCCAGCGTCTCGCCTCGTATAAGGTGCACCTTTCTTCCGGCTCTCGCAGCCGATGCGCATCGGAGCCGCTCTCTGCAGAGCCAGGGGGCGGGCCGGCTTCTCGGTGTGTGCCTAAGAGCATGGATCGCAGGCCGCGGGCTCCGCAGTGGCGCCGAGCTCGCCACCATCACCACGACCTGTGCCCCCCGATCGGCCGCCGGGCAGCCACCGCGCTCCTCTGGCTCTCCTGCTCCATCGCGCTCCTCCGCGCCCTGGCCACCTCCAACGGCCGCGCCCAGCAGCGCCGGAGCTTCCTTAACGCCCACCACCGCTCCGCCGCCCAGGTGTTCCCCGAGCCCCCCGAGTCTGACCCCGAGCTGGAGGAGGCTGAGCCCGAGCCGACCCTCCCGGAGTGCCTAGAGTACGAGGAAGCCTTCGACTACGAGTCCGAGACCGAGTCTGAGATCGAGTCCGAGACCGACTTCGACACCGAGCCCGGGACCGCCCCCACCACCGAGGCCGAGACCGAGCCCGAGGACGAGCGCGGCCCCGCGGTGCCCAAGCACAGCGCCGCCGGCCAGTCCCTCAGCCAGCGCCTCCGCGCTCTGGGGCTGCGAAGCCCCGACGCCTCCCCCAGGCGCGCGCAGCCCAGCGCCCGGGAGCCCCAGCGCCCCAGAGAAGGGGAGGTGCCCCGGAACGAGGATCCGAGGGACCCCGAGAAGCCGAAAGAGAAGCAGCAGCGGCGCCGCTGCAAGCCCAAGCAGCCCGCGCGCCGCGCCCCCTCCCCGGAGCCCCCCGCCAAGAGGGGCCCCATCCCCATCCGGCGCCACTGATGGACGACGCCGTCCAGATTCTCCTTGTTTTCTTTGATTCAGGTTAGTTCCCGCTGCGAAACTGCGGACCTGGGGCCGGTGTGGGAGCCGCGGGAGGAAGAGGGCAGGTTAGGGGAAGGCGGGGAGACAGCGGGCCCAGCTGGCCGGCTGGGGGGTGGTGGCCGGGGCAAGCTGGGAAGAGCTCCTCAAATCTTCCCGGGGTGGGGGGTGCGCTGGGAGAGCACCGGGAGGGCGCAGGGGGCGCCCCGGTGGCCCAGGGCTTGTTGGACGGTGGGCGCTCTTTGCGCCCCGCTAGAGACAGCCTGAGGTGTCCAGGACGCACGACCGAACCGCGGCCGCACCCCAGCTTTCGAGCTGCACACCCCAAAGCACGGGTAAGTCACCTGTTTCTGTGCTTTTCTCCTTCCTAGAGACTAGTCTCAAAGCAGGCGGCTTTGGCGGGCGCCCGAACGTGGTTGGGAGGCGCGCGCCAACTTTCACAAAGCAGAGCAGCCTCACTGTGGCGACGCTGTTGGAACGTGCCAAAAGTAACCGCACGGGGTTGGGCGAGAACTCCGGGGACCGCGGGCTCCGGGACACTAGGAGCCCGGAGCCCAAGTCCAGTGCGGCCAACGTGGAGGCTCAGGATCCTGGGTGCCAGTGCCCCTGCGGCCATGCGCCAGTCCCGGCTGCCACCGCCAGCCTCCTGGCGCTCGCGGGGCCAGAGACCGCGGCAAAGAGCGTGCGCACCTGCCTGCGCGCCCTGGAGCCACGTCTCAGAGCGGAGGGCAGGTCTCCCCCAACCCCCCGCCCCAGTACCGCACTTGGAGGGCAGGCAGAGGAGGTCCAGGAGTCTCCACGGGTACCTCTACGGGCCACCAAGGCTGGTGCTGCCGGCTTGGTCACGTCCGGGTATCTCCAACCTTGTGGCGGAGCTGGGTGCCGCTTGGCTGGAG
>NW_011888899.1:783404-786974 GCF_000151845.1 Pteropus vampyrus
GCAATATACAGACAGGCTTATTATTGGGGGTCCCATCTAAGAACCCACGAAGAGTTGGCATCCTTCAGACACTTCCATAAACTGACAGTGAAAACCTGTTACCCACCCACACACCCCTCCCCCACTCGCTTTCCCTCCCCCAATGTCCCTCCTTCCATCTTGGCTCAGGCTGGAAACGCGGCAGCCCACACAAAACAGCTAAGGAATACACCAGCCCCCTGGGAAAGTGCCCAGGACCCACCCGCAAAGGGGGATTTTGCTTCACAGACGCTTCAAACCCTCTCCACCTAAGGCGCTGGTGTTCAGCTGCCTTTCTTTGCCAAACTTTCTGGCACGTTCTCCAGCCATTCCCAGCTCCCTCAGTCTCCCACTGGCCCTTTGTCTCCCCTGCTGAACTGGACTTAGCATTTGAATGGGCTGCTTTGCCCTTTCAGCTTGGGTGGGGTCTGTCTGGCGAGGAAACGCTCAACAACAGCGGACTTCAGCGCTGACCACATAGGGGAATTACCAGGCAGGCACAATACTTCAGATGCAGAGCGGAGGAGGAGGGGAGCAGAGCTAGCTGAATGCGACGCTACGCGCCAGTGTTTAGGATTTTCCCTCTTACTACATTAATCATCTGCTTAATGGAAACTCTTTTCCTTGGACAAAGGTGTTCTTATAACAACTTCTTCAGTTGGAGAATCATGTAGCAATATTCAAATGTGACGTGGTGTCAGCCTGTGGCAGGTTTACTTCTAAAGTCTGGCAAGCAAACGTTTCATCTGTTTATCTGAATTGGAGAACTGGGAATTTGAAAGTTTGGAATTGTTTTCACTGTTTCCTTAATGCACCCGCCGCTTTCCACCCCCACCCCCACCCCCACCTCAGGAACTGCTTATAGCCCTTGGCTCTTTAGCCCTCCATTTCAGCAGCTGCAACAGAGGTTTAACGAGGAAGCAAGCTGAAATTTAAGTGTTAGTAAGAATGAGGTCTTTTTTCGAATCATCTGCATGGATTTTACTTAATTTATCGGTATCATCACTGTTTTTCATGCAGAGGAAGACTATTGCGAGGAAACTGAGCAGAAACCATGGTGTTGGGGAAAGTAGGTCTCTTAGCAGAAAGGTGATCCATAACAAAAAACAAGCCATTAAAACCAAACGAAGCTTCCAGAGGCAAGTGATGTCGCACCCCAGCTCTGAGTGCTGCCCTTTTCTTAAGAAAAGGGGATGAGATTCTCAAATTACATCTCCAGTCCCATGTACCAGGAGGAGGAATGGAATTCTTTGTCCTACTCTGCAGGGTTTTGACATTAATAATTGTTTCCTGAATCTTGATGCCCCTGAGATGGGCAGCAGGACCTGTTCTAGTCCCAGTCCTGCTCAGTGGCCTTGGGTCAGACCCAGCACCCCTCTGCCTCAGTTTCTTCCCATGGAAAATGAAGGAGCTGAATGAGATGGTCCCAGCATCCCTTTCAGCCCCAGGTGCTTGCAGGTTGATTCATTTAGAAGCCCAGAGTTGCCCACTTTGACTCTATCAATAATTTTAACGCTAATGGAGCCAAAAAGTTTTTCAAAGGTTGACTGAATCAAAAGCACCAGTTGTGAAGAAATCTATTTTGTGCCGATCTGATTTGATTTTGCCAAATCTGGTTTTGGATGGATGGCCAAAACCGGTTTAAAGAGGCAAGCTAAATACAGAAGTCCACTGAGCCCGGTTCCTAACATGGGAAAACCCTGGCTGCCTCTGGGAGCAGATACGTAGTGTTGGTCTCGTGTGCCTGCTTCCCCAAGCTGCCCTCCCTGGTCTTAGTGTCTGCGAGCGAGCTCTTCAGAGTGGGGCCAGCTGTGCGCTGAGCATTGCAGCCCGGAGGAGCTGACCGCAAGTGTCGAATGCATTATCCAGCAATACTTCTAAGTGTCCTGATGAGGCTGGACCTGGGAAACCTGGCTGGGAAGCTGCAGCTAGTTAGTTGGGGTCAACCAATTTCCTCAGCCTCTTCATTATCACTCCCTCCCAGGAGCTTTTCCAGACATTTTTTTCTTAATTGCTCCTCTCCCACGAAATTTGAATACCACAGGTACACACTATACTGTGTTATCTGTTTCTGTACTGCAGCACCTGGTAACAAGTAAGATTTCTTGGCACTCCCCCCTCCCTCAAAACCAATTTTGCTTCTGTTGCAAATGCGTGGATAAGCAGAGCAAATGGTTAAAAACAAACCTGGTTTGTGTCAAATTACATGATTTAACATCTCACTTTTATGTTTCGCCTTTTTTTTTTTTTTTTGCCACATATTACCAGGCTAGATAGAAGGTGAATTTCATTGTTTGTTTTCCCCTTTTTTAAATCTCGGTTTTGTGTTTGTTTGTTTTTCCCAAAGCCGCTGGTACCAGTGCTGGTGCTAGTGCCCCGTTAATCCGCGAGGCAGAGAAGCCGGAGTAAACAGCCTAGTGACTTAGTTCCCCCAAGGCCAACAATCTGCAGTGCAGGGCCTCCATCACCTGCCGACAGCACTCGGCCAGCAAGGGCAGGGCCTCCGAGAAGGAGCCATGGTGCCCCCGCACGCCCACCAGCTCCCTACTCCAGGGCAGAACTGGGGGGGCTGTCTTCCCGGCTGTGTGTGGACAGCCTGCTTTTATTCCATGGGCTTGTTTTAGGGTGAGCACATTCCTACTTAACAGGCAGGCATGGCTGTCAGGAAGGCCACAGGAAGATTAGGCTGCGCGGACAAGGGTAGGTGGCCGCCGTGAGGTGGGGGAGGAGTCGAGGGTGAAGAAAAGGAAAAGAGGGTTTGGGGATCACAGAAGAAACTGCAGGATGCGAGGAGACGAGAACACTGTGGAAGGGGAGATCTGGAGACAGGTGTCACTGAGCCCGTAAATGTTAGGGCTATAAAGAGTAGTTGCAGAAATACAGTTTGGGGGAAGAAAAGGTTTAGGGGAGACTCTGGCAGTTTTCAAATATCTGGGCAGCAGGGGCAACGGCAGCTCAGCATTAGAGCATTTTTAATAGCCCGGGATGGCAACGGAGGGCCACTATTTGGGGGGTGGGGGAGGCTCTCAGATTAGCTCCCCTCAGTGTCCCCTCCCTCTGAGAGTCCCTTCCAGCCTGGCCCAGAAACTTCCATTTCACAGGTGCAGTGGGGTTTTCACACATCTACCTCAGTGGCTTCGACCAAACAGAGATGTTAAAACCTAGGGAATCCTGTTTTAGAGTTCAAACTCTAAGTCCTGGATTCGGGTTCGGGGAGAGGCCCCCACTCTCAAACCTGAGGGGCGTGAGGGGCACAGGGCCGAGGACTGCCAGCCAGCTGAGGACGACAGGTTTCTCCTCTCCCCCTCCCGCCCCCCAGGCAAGGGCTGGTTGCCGGGTGCCCTGGCTTCTGTAGCTGTCTCGTTAGATTTCATTAGGAAAATTCGCTCTGGGCAGTTGAGGTTGTGCAAGAGTGAAATTCGCCATTCCCCTCAAATGCAAATTACGTTGCCCAGAAGCCCCCGGGGTGCCTGGATTTCCACTGTGAATTCCGGAAATTTCAAACAGACCTTCCACTAAAGCCGAATTTATCTTCCGGGATTCCCCCCCCCC
>NW_011888899.1:787074-799429 GCF_000151845.1 Pteropus vampyrus
CTCTCCCCTAGAAAGTCTCTGCGGCAGCACCTGGAGAAGGAATCCAGCCAGAGCCCAGGTCAGGTGACTGTGGAGGCCGCCTGGACCGGCCGTGCAAGCACGGTGGCCACACGGTGACGGTTCCCTGCCCGCCCCCACGCTGAGGGCCGAATACAGCTAGGGAGGCCAGTGAAGGCACTGAATCCACGGTGGGGGACCCCTGGCCTCCGGGCTCCAGCCTGGGGCTTTTCAATCTGAGCACCTCGATATTTTCCCGCCTGGGTTCCCCCGTCTTAACATCAGCGCTGCACCTGCTCCTCACCCTCACCCATTCGAGGCATTTTCCTTTCCCTTGGCATTCGTCTGAAACAGCCTGGTCACGCAGCCCCTTCAGCAGACAGCAGCAGGCTGCTGCTGCCTCCACCGGCCAAGGCTGGCAGAGAAGATGCTGGAAGGTAAAGGGTGGGTGCCCTAAGTTGTAACTGAACAGGAATTAATCGAACAGCTTCATAGTCTTACTGCTACTCAGTCAGCACTCGGAAAACATTTGTCACCGGGAGGCTGAGAAACGTGACAGTTGTCTCAATTTTCTCCCACGTTCTCTCCTTTTGCCTCAGTGGGGAAAGAGTTTCTCCTTTTCCTCATCTGAAACAGACCCACTGACAAGTAGGGACAGGAGCGGGCGGCAGAGAAGGCTTTTCTGCAAACACCCCTCCCCCAGTGCCACAGCCAGGAAATGCCACTGCCCAAAGAAGAGAGTTTTTCCGGGTTTCTGCCCCCTTCCCTCTCGCCCACCTCCCCTCCCTCTCCAAGGACTCGCTTCTACTTTGCTTTGTCTTTCTTGCATACAGGGATGAACTAAGAAAGATGGTTGACAGGCAGCTACTTAAAACTGGGCTGTGCCTTGTGCATTGGCAGTAAACACTCCTAAATGCGAGGATACTAACGATTGTTTGCTGATTATAAGGTGCTGGCGTGGAGGCATCGATACAGTCGTTAAGACTGGGTTTGGGAAGCCCCGGGCGTCACGTGGGGCTACTGAAAAGGGGGCCACATCCCTGCGGGTGGCAACGGTGCCATTCAGAGAGTTGGCACTCAGGGTTCCTTACAGAGCCGGCCCACGTGCTACAGATGGCACCTGGCCCTTTGGCCTGAACAGGCCGCCTCAGAAACGTGTCTAACCGAGGCAGCATCTCCCGCTCCTTCTTAATTCAACACATGCGGAAACCCGCTGCTTCTGCTCACCTGGACCTTGACTTCCAGGCCTCCCTGGAGCCCTCCGCTCCCGCCCACCCTGCAGGGACAGGGTCCAGACCCTGGCATGCAGCCTTTGTCCCTCGGCCCAGCTCAGCTTTCTTCAGGCTCCCTGACCAGCCTCTCTTCTCTTCCTGAGCTGTGTGGCCTCATTAACTGACTTCACTTCCTTATTCCTTCTCATTCCTATCAATATTCACCTCTTTCCCTGATAGAAAAACATCCAGAATTGGAAATCAATGCTTAAGATACTTTGCTATTATAAAATTACAACAGGCCCTAAAAACAATGGTCCTGGTGGGATCAGGCCCAGACTAGGCTGCCCACTACCATCTACCACCAGCCACGTCCAGCCAAGGCATGGCCACGTGTCTGTCCTAAGCCCACAAGATCACTAGCCCTGAGCGGGCTCGCCAGACAGTGCCATCGATCAGTGGCCCCCAGTCAACCCAGTAGCTGTTCGCCCCAGCTCTTACCTGACCAGGTTCCTCTGGTCCCGGTGGCCTGGCTGCCCGGCTTGGCTGCCCGGCTGCCTGTCTGAGAGCAGTCAGCTCCTCAGACGTCTGGCTACTCGTGGGGTCTCTCGGGTCCCACCGCTGATCTGTGGCACAGCTTCAGCTCTGAACTCCATGCACTCAAGCGATTTGGGGTTTTCAGATTCTGATGGCCAGTCACTACAGAAAAATAAAAGGGGGAACGTCAGAGTGAGACACTGAAATATTTCCTTCCTGGTCCTAATTTACCTTTAAATTAAGGTGATCCCTACTCAAGTCTAAGGGTCCTTTCTCAGCCTATAGCAGTGTCTTCAACCAGGGGGCGATTTTGCCCCCCAGAGGACATCTGGCAAAGTCTAGAGACATTTTTGGTTGCTACAACTAAGGGGATGCTACTGGCATCTAGTGGGTAGAAGCTAGGGAAGCGACTAAGCATCCTACAGTGCACAGGACAGTCCCCACAACAAAGAATCACCTGGCCCCCAATGTCAGCAGTGCAGAGGCCGAGAGAACTCTGTCTGATGCGCTGACCAGCGCTGGGCTCCCGCCGTCCGGCACGCGCCCAGCAGGCCCCTCCCAGCCTCGCTGCTCTGTCCCACACCGTCTCCCTCTCTCCTCTCCAGGACATTCGAGATTCCGCCACCAAATAAATTTCTCCCCTTGAAAGTATTTCTGTTCTAGCAATTCCGTATCATAATAAGGATGACTGTCACTCTGAAGTCTTAACTCATTCTTCTAAGCTCAGATGACTAATCCTCCTAAATTACTGGCTGTGAGAATCCCCATCCAGACTACTCATCCTTTCTGCCGTGTCTGAAACCCAACTGGCTGCTCCCCCGGCCCCCCCAACTTCCCTTTCCCACTCGTGTCCCACGTCCAGGCGCCAGACTTTGGCTCCTCCACCTTTTGTGCCATTTTAGCACAAAAGTTGCTTGAGGGTCCTTTGGGATCCCTCGAGTCCCTCCCTCTGGCCTTCCTGCTTCCTTTCCCATGTGTGATCCTCCCTCCCTAAAAGGTTGGGACAGCTCTCCACACTGCCTTAACCTCTTCTAAAGCTCGCCTCGAATCCTCACCCGCAGGACAGAAAAACCATCAGCACCTCCACTGCATGCCCAGATGGCCTCGAAACTGCTGGCCCTCCCATGCCGTGGTACCCTTGGGGACATCCCACCCAACTTTTCCTGCCTTTCTCTCCCATTCATCCTCCCAGACCCCACATGGTGGCCTGTCGACTTTACCCAGCCATGCGCCATGTGCCCTGCCATCTTCCTTCCTGGTAAGCCGACGCCTCCCAGTCCCCGCCTCCTATCCACAGCCAAACCCTCCATCACTCCGTGGAGGCCCATGTGAAAGGCCATTTTCTCCATCAGGACTTTCAAGGCCCCCCCAGTGAGAAGTCTTCTCTTTCATTTCTATGTTGTTCATCCTTTAGAATGGAGGATGGGTATCTGTGTAGACTTTACTCCCTCGGTCCACGTGCTTTCCTGGCAAAGAACCAAGGTACCAGAGTGTTGGACAAAAGGGTCCCACAGGTCCACGAGGACGTCGAACAAAGAGGCCAAGGACCCATTCTTTGGTGAATGCTTTGGGCAAGAGCCCCAGCGGGATGGGCTGCGCACTGAGGCCTGGCGAGAGCAAACCGTCCCTTTGGGGTCCCCATCGCTGGGGTCTACTGACCTTCCACTCGGTAGAGCTCAGCATCCCTGGGGCCTCAACTCCTTATCCATCTGGGGCTGCTGCTCTGCATCGGGGCAGTGAGCCCTCTCCTCCTACGCCCTGAAAATCATCCTCCTCGCCCCAGCGGCGGTCCTCCGTATTGGGCGTTTGCCCACCGCCATCGGTGAGACCAAGGGCTGGCCCCTGAGCGCCCCCGACCATCCCTTCCAGCCTTTGTGAGTTTTAGAGTCAGGAAGAGTGACTCCACGGCGCCAGCCGGCCTCGTGGTGTCCCAGGCTTGGCCGCCATACGCCCGCCCACCGACCGCTTCCAACCACCCCAGCAGCACAACCTCTTAGGGCGTTCCAACGCGGCGCCCCCTATTGGACCTCCCACTCATATCCGGTTTCCGGTCCAATGCCCCCTGTTCATTCGCCAGGCAGCCTTGATTGGCGTGACCCCAGCCCAATGGCTGACCCAGCGCTGGGGTCGGAGGGGAAGAAGTTGACTGATGCGACCCAGTTGGCCCATTCAGTGGATGCCCAAGTCGCTGAGCTGTTGTGCGTGGGTATAGTTGGCCAAAGTTTGAACCAAAGTTCAGTGTTGGCTTTTGGAAGTGTGTAGACCCACAGAGCTGAGAGGTTACGCCTTCGGGGGCCCCCAAACGTTACCTAGGGTTGTACTTTTTCAGCTTTACTGCGCACAGCGCGGCAACGCGGATGGCAGGTGTGGGGGCAATGCTTGCTGCATTGTGGACGTGGTCTCCTCATTCTAAAAGAGATGCGTTAGACTCAATGAGAGTGCATCGTGCGTGGTTCGCCCGCCTGTGGCTCGCAGCTACAGCGACCCAGGCGGTGCGCCTCGCTTGCCGCAGCCCACCCCGCGTAGCACGTCCCGCCGTATCTCCCCTGCCCGCAGGCCAGGTAGCCACCTGCGCCGCCGCCCTGCCCCCCGTCCCCGCCTAGCTGCCTCGCACTGAAAGGTGGTTTGCAGGTTCTCACCCGCTGGCGAGACAGACCTGACGCCCGTGTCCCGGGTTTTACGCGATCCGCAAGCAGCAAAATTTTCCCGGGGCTCAAGTCTCACTGCAGACCCCAGAGCCGGAGCAGTGTGCGCACACGCGCCGAGCCCACCCAGTCAGCGTGGGTATTTACGCCCACCGACTCTAAGCCCAACACGAGCGACAGGGACCCGGTTTAGTATCGCCTCGGAAAAGTAAAGCGGCTGCCCCGGGAGACCCGTAGCGAGAGAAGAGGGGCTGGAATGGGGCCGGAGAGGAGCTAGAGGAAGGAGCTGACAGACCCACCCTGCAGCCAGCGCCCGAGGCGGGGAGCGCCGCACCGCGACTGCGGTCGCCCGCACGGCTCGGCGCGGCACGGCGCGGCACGATGTGTATCTCTGGGTTCAGTGCGCACAGGCTTGACCAGTCTCTGAGACCACCCTAAATTGGCCATGAATTCCAACTGAAATCCCCTTTAACCCTCCCCCAGAGCAGCAGGACCCCCACAACTCTGAGGCCTGCACTCTGTGGGGTCCCTATGCGCATCCTGCGGCCGCCCCCGCCCCTCCGTTGCGTGCCGCGGCAGCTACTGTTTCGAGGGTCTCCGTGATACATTCTCAAGACCCTCGTATCCCCTGAATCGCCGTCCACGTAAACGGGGAGAACCCAGCCTGCGCCACCCTAAGCTACTGCGAAGACCCCCAGAGCGTGGTGGGGATGGGAGAGACGCTGAAGTGCTTTACAGGGACCAGCCTCCGCAAGCCGGCAAACAGAAGCTGCAGAAGCGCTGCAAAGTACCCCAAGGCGTTTTGAAAACAAATTGTTTGCGCACACCTCGCTCCTCGCCTCCTGTCCTCTCCGCCAGTGGGCTCGCGACCACCTGTCGCATCCTCGCGCGCGCCGGCGCCCCCTTCTCATGCTACTAAAGCCTTGCGCTCCGGACTTGGGGCTCAGCATCCAAGGCTGCCCAGGGCTGGGGGCTGGGGCTCAGGGGTTCAGGGTATTTGGGGGTTATGAAACACTCATGCAGTCCCTCCTCCCCCTTCCCACCCCCCCATTTGGGTCTGGGAGGGAGGGTTTCAGCTCCTGCGTTCAAGCAGCCCAGGGCCCACGTCTTGCGTCACGTGTCCGCAACGCAGGAGAGCTCTCTGGCCAGGGGAGAAGAGAGAAGACTCCAAATCAGTCAGGGAGAGGAGGGGAAGGAGCCAAAACGTCCCTGCGAGGCCTGCGCTCATCAGCCCCCTTACTCAAAGTCCGGGGCTCCCAGAGCCGCCCGGGCACTGGGCCGGCGTCCCCTGGTGGCAGAGAGAGAGCACTACGAGCGATTTTCGGACCGAATCGACACGCTCCCCAGATCCAAGCAAGAGTGGCTGGCCTGGAGCACAGAAAAGAGAGAGAGGAGGGGACAAGGGCAGGCCAAGAGGGGGGGCTAGGGACAGCCTGAGGGGATAAAAAGTGGCCAGGAAGGAGCCAACACTCCACCAGCAACAATAGAGTTGCTTCTGCTACAGCCTAGGGTTTGAGGCCCTGAACCCCCTAGACCTCACGAGGGTTGGCAAGTGAGGTCGGAGAACTTTCTGGCTGCTACTTGGATTTTTTTTTAAGATATTTTTTTCACCCTAGTTTGGTTGGGTGCTCCGTATTACGGGGCCCCAAGTTTATTTTAAGAGTTCGCCACCGTGTTATGGGCGTGCGCAACTGCCTCGACGGCAATAATATGTCAGGACAACGCAATATCCCCCTTGAACTCGGGGAACAGCCCGAGCAACCATCTTTGGAGGCCTCAGGGGCAGCTGCCCCCAGTGCTGGGCCTGGCGCAGCCGAAGAGATGGAGACCGAACCGCCTAACAGCGAGTCCATCCCCATCAAGACCGAAGGCGAGGCCTGTGGACCCCCAGAGGTCTCCAAGCCCAACTTCCAGGGCCTCGGCCAAGCCCTGGAGGAAGCCGGAGCCCATGGAGGTTACAGCCCACCTCCTGAGGAAGCCATGCCCTTCGAGGCCGAGCAGCCCAGCGTGGGAGGCTTCTGGCCTGCCCTGGAGCAACCTGGAGGCACCAGTGGGGCCCATGCAAACCTCGAGGGCCTCAGCCCAGCACTGGTGGAGCCTGGATCCTTCCATGAGGCCAGGCCAGGCCTGGGAAGCTACAGCCCTCCACCAGAAGAAGCCATGCCCTTTGAGTTTGAGCAGCCTGCCGGGGGAGATTGCAGCCAGTCTCTCCTGCAGGTCTCAGACCTCACTCCAGGAGGTCCGGGAGCAGGGGCCCTCAGCGCTCCTCCTGAGGAGCCCGGAGCCCCCAGTCCTGCAAAGGCAGGCTTCAGAGGAGGCTGCAGCCCTCCCCCTGAGGAGGCTGTGCCATTTGAATTTGATGGAGCAGCCTTTGGAGAAGACAGCCCAGCCTCCGGGCTCCCCGGAGCTACCCTACAAATCGACGGCGGTGGCGGCGGCCAGGTCGCGGCAGTCGCGGTGCCGAGTGCGGTCCTTCTCGCTCCCGCCGCGAACGAGCCCCCCCACGGGGTCCCAGACGCCATCGGCAGCCCATCCCGAGAGGCTGTCAGACCTTCTCCACGCTTCGCAGGCGACAGCCCCCCGATGGAGATCTCCGGATCCCCGCTCAAGATTGGCAGCACCCCCGTTGGGGTCGACGACGCTCCCATCAACATGGACAGCCCCCCAATCGCGCTTGACGACCCGCCCATCGAGGTCTCCCGAGCCCCAGTTAAGAGAGCGCGAGCCGAGGGAGAGAGACCCCCAGTTGAAGGAGAAGCAGCCGAGATGGAAAGAAGCTCAGCCGCAGCTGCCGGGGAGGGAGGCAAAGTCCCCTCTCCAGGAGACGGAGCTCCTGCCGCCCCTGATGCCCCAGCCGCCGGGGCCGCCCGTGCCGCTCCAGCCGCCGCTGACACACCAGCCGCGGGCGCAGCCCCAGCCGCTCCTGCCGCCCGAGCAGCCCCTGCTGCCCCTGCCTCCGGAGCCCGCCCCAAGATCCGTTTCCTCAGACCCCCCAGCCCCGAGATACAGGCTGCCGATCCGCCTGTTCCGCGGCCTCCTCGCGCGTATGCCTGGCGGGGCAGGTCTGAGCGCGGCCGCGGCCGCGACGACGACGAAGGATCGGTCAGCAGCGACGACGACCGCAGCAGCGATGGGTCCGACGATGGGACCTTCGGATGCCATCGCTGCGTGCAGCCCCGGCGAAGCCGCCGCCGCCGAAAGCCCCGGCGCAACTTGCTCCGCAACTTCCTCGTGCAAGCCTTCGGGGGCTGCTTCGGCCGAGCCGAGAGCGCCGAGCCCAGAGCCCCGCGAAGCCCCAAGGTCAAGAAGATTCCACTGGCGGAGAAGCGCAGACAGATGCGCAGGGAGGCCCTGGAGCGGCGCGCTCAGAAGCGCGCAGAGAAGAAACGCAGCAAGCTCATCGACAAGCAGCTACAGGACGAAAAGATGGGTTACATGTGTACACATCGCCTGCTGCTTCTAGGTAATGCGGCGGCCTCTGCCCGCGGGCAGCAGGGCCGCCCGGGGACCCGGGAGAGGGCGGCCGGGCTGCCGGTGGGGCCCGGAGCCTGGCGGCGGGAGGAGGGTGTCTGGGCGAAGGCGGGAAGAGCCTGCTAGAAAGTTCCAGCGAGGGGCCCTAACTTCGCCCCGGGAGTGGGAGGGGGCTCGGGTGGGCTCGGGTGGCCGAAGTATGTGCCCTCTAGGGAGAAAAGTGGTGCCGTGCAACACTGAGGGCCGTTTCCAGCTGGACAAACCAGCGCCAGCGCCCGTAAGACGCCCCCGAGCCCTGGGGTGGGGGCCGGCGAGAAAGGCGGGGGCTTCAGGTGAGCCAGGAGCTGCCGGGGAGGGGCCTTGGGGTTCCCCAGGCTCGGCTGGCTGGGGCCATGGTGGGCTGGGGTCGCTGGGGCAGGCGCGCCCCGCCTCGCCTGGCACGGCTGCTTGGACTCGGACAGCTTGTCGTTGGTGTGTGTTGGTGTCCATATTGTGTCCGCCTGTGCATGATATGCTCGAGCGTCCCCCAGTTCCCATCCCTGGCACCCCCAAACTACCCGCCGACTGTGTACCCGTGCCGGGGAACGGGCTGTCTTGTGTTGTGCGCCATGGCGCGGGCAAAAACTTTCCGTGTTCGCACACTCTGGTGGTACCTGTGAGCGGGCGCCTGCGGCGGGCGCGCATATGCGGAGACGAGGCGGCGGGACCCCTCGGGTCGTCTGGTGGGGCCACTGGCTGGGGGGAGGGGCCGCCTCCCTCCGGCCTCCATAACCGTTTTTTTCCTGTGTGTCTTTCTCTCTTTTTTCCCCTTGCGCTAAGCGTTTCCTCACTTCTCATTCGTTCGCCAAACCCTCCCGCCTTTACGGTTGAAAAACCAGACACTCAGGTATCTGGGGCGTGCGGGGCCGCACACGCGAGTCCGGCTTTCTGCCCACACTCGGCTCACCTGGTGGGAGGGGCGGAGGGATGAGGGGGAAAAAACGACGCTTAACCTGCTGTAGGCGAGTCTGGATCCCAGACCACGGGGCCGGTTCCAAGGGGGTGGGCGTGGCTATGTTTTAAAAACATGAAATAATCTTTTTCCTAGGGCAGAGCGAGGTAAGCCAATCATTTACACGTTTACGCTAGTGCGGTAGGAGGGGCTTGGTTTAAAAAGGGGCTGTGCCTTGGGAGTGGGTTGCCGTCTTGTGTTTGAAACGCAATTAAAATAAAACTGGAAAAAAATGCTTCGCGTGTATTTTAAGCGTGTGGACGAAATGTGGTAAAACTGTGACTATGACTTATGAAATATGTAAATGTCTGCCTGTGACTCTTTTCTAACAGCTTTAGCTGGGGGCAGAGAGGCTCAAAGGTAAGATCCTCTGCAAATGGGCTCGGGGTAAAAAGAAATTAAAAAGGTCTTCTGGTAACAATCGTATCAGAAGGGTACATTTGGGGGCCCTCTGCCCGCCCCTCCCCTCTCCAGAGCCCCACCCCCTCCCCCCACAACAAGACCCTCTCCCTTATCTACAGTCCTTCCCTGGCCCTTCCCAGTTCCCATCCCCCCTTGGCCTCCTCAAGACTCCTCAGCTGAAATCTGGGGTCACTGGCTGGGGGGGAGGGGCCTCAATTAATCAAAGCGGCGGTTAGCAATGGTCTGAACGTGTGGCTTAAATAAGAATTTCCAGAGGGAAGCTCCACAGTCTTAATTTCTTTATTTTATTCTCTGAGACCTTCCAAGGGATTTGAAGATCACCATTTCTAAGGCTTTGCTACATTTGTTTGCTAAATAGTCTATCATGAGTGATGGTTTTACTTAATGACATTATGGCCATAACTGTCTGCCGTTGTGATGTGCGTCTCTCACAAATCACAGTGTTAAATGTGATGGTCATTTATACCCACCCAGGGAGATGATGACATCATCATTTTTCCAAAAACGTACAGAAGGAAGGTAGTTTTAAAAATTGAATGTCCCATCTGCACTAAAGCCACAGAGCCTTAAACGACAAAGCTCTGTTTTCCTGCAAACAAGTGATTTTGCCATAACGGCCCCAGTTTAATATTCCAAGCATAGCTCTGGCAAGCAAACCTTTGATGGGGAAGGGGGACGCACCCGGGTGAAGACAGGAGAGCCTGGTGACGGTGTGCACTTGGCTCCTAACTGGCAGTGTCCCTTGCGTGCTGGAGCCTCAGTTGCCTCATTTGTGAAACGAAGCTTCTCCAGCAGATCTCCTCTAAAGCCTCCTTTGCTCCATATTGTGAGTCCTTTATTCTGAGGGTTTAGGGTGGGGCGGAGGGAGCACAGTCCACTTAAATCAGTACTGGAGGCTCATACCTTAGATTATGCAAACGTCAACCCTGCAGCAAACTGTCTGTGTCTGGGGCAGTCTTAAGAATATTAGATGTTTCCCTTGTTTTGTATGGGGGAGAAGTAGAAACCTTAATAAGGGGACATTTGCTGGGGTTACCCGGCCATCGCCCTGGCTCTGTCCCCGGCTAGTGGCGGTCAGCACGTTCAGAAGCAGTGTAGTCCGGGGCACCAGACCTGGGGCCATGTATGGCAAGGACCTGGACTCAGCCAGTGTCACCTGCTGTGCCAGGGCAGTCGTGGAACCAGGCCACCACTGACCAGGTTTCATTTTGCCAGAGTGACAAGAGAGGTACCCCAGCCAGGTCCAAGCTACTAATTGGGGAAGGAGGGAGGAGGAAGGATGAGGAATTATACTTAGGACAAGACTTTTCACTAATATTCTAGCCCTAACGTATAAAAGAAGATATCCTATCTTCATACCACTGAAAATGCAGGCCAAATGACCATCCTTTGGTTTGGCTCCAAATTTGTGACATGCAGATTCATATGTTGCTTTAAAAATGTGTGTGCGTGTGCAAGTGTTTGTACACCCACTGTTTTTATTGCCCAAACAGCTTAACTACATGACAGGGGTTTTTTTTTTCCAACAGTTGGCATACAATATTATATTAATTTCAGGTGTGCAACATAGCGATTAGACATTTATACACCTTACAAAGTGATCACCTGGGTAAGCCTAGTGCCCATCTGTCACCATAGATAGTTATTATGATATTATTGACTGTATTCCTTCTGCTGTATTCAGAGAATCTTAAAAGGGAAAAAGATAATCAATAACATGACTAAAAGTCTAGAATATTTAAAGAGTTGCAGCCTTTTTCTTACTCAACATTATCCAATAATAGACTATTTCCGTGTTTCTCTGGCCCTTTTGAATAATTTTGGTGGCTTAAACATATTTTCGGAAACCTAATTTGGGTGTGATTCCCTCATTTTTTAACAATTGAAGGGGCTGCTAGATTAGAATTTCTTAGCCACCGCTGCATTTATTAAAATTGCGCAGGCAAATGTTATATATAACAATGGCTGTTCTGCCACGACACTTTATTGATACAGTGAATCTCAATTAATCGTATAATTCATTTGACGGATCGCAGCGCATTCCATCTTGTAAGAGGAGTCTTTTTGCCCCCAACACAGCCATTTTTCCATATTCAAAATGCCTTCGCTGAGCCGTGCAGTGAGAGTGTGACTTATCAGGCCACAGAATTCTTAGAATTAAGAGAGACTTTTACAATTTTCCCTTCTCCGTTTCTCTGTACTATTTCATGCTTCTCAAAGGCCAACATTCTTCCCTGCTTTTTAAAATCCAATTGCCCATAGATTCTCTTTAAAAACATTTTTTTTTCGTATGCAAGTAGGTTAAATTTTATAATTTGCCCATATTATGTATACCACAAAAAACTGGTATTAAGCAAAGAAAAGTAGGGCTTGTCACCATATTGTATACCGCCCCCCCCCCCGACCTGAAAGAAAGGGGTATACAAACTGCTCTCAGGGTTATTAATAACCGGTAATGGTAACGATTCCATATAATGATAGCACTTTCCGATTGTATTTTTAAAAGCTTTTCATCGAGTCACATTTGTCTTCTGAAACAGCCTTGGGCAATAAAAATGTGAGAGGACCCTATTTCCTAGGCAAATCAACCCAAAGCCCAGATATTAAATGTCAGAGACTTTTGTTGAGATTGCCAGGTAAGTGGAAGCGGCTGCGCTTGTCCCCGAATGTGGTGGCAGTAAGCTATGGCGCATGGTTTAAATGTAAAGCATGGTTGTCGCAAGTGCAGTGTGCTCTTAAAATCCCTCGTCAGATGACAGGTGTCCAGCAGTCTTCTGCTTTCTGGATTCCAGCCAAACCCCGGCAGATCCCTGGTTATAAATGTCCGTGGAGTGTCCATGAAACGTGAGACCCCCCCACCACCCCCCGCCCCAGTTCCGAGATACCTACCATCGCTAGGGTGATATTTAGTTTCCACCATTTGTTCTAGCTCATCTGCCAACACTGCAGCCTTAGCTCGTTTGTTGGGCTTTTTGTCTTTCTTTTAAATGCAGGTTTTCTTTAAAGTCTTTTTTAAATCCCCCTGGTTTTCTTCAGCAGAGTCTAAAGTTTTTCTCCTGACTCAGGATTCCATAATAATA
>NW_011888899.1:800619-802831 GCF_000151845.1 Pteropus vampyrus
CCAGCAAGTCCTAAGTGGCCTTTATAAAAGTGAGAAAGACATTAGGCCCATCTGCAGACTGGCCAGCGAGCCTTTGGACAAGGAGGGAGGCTTTGAGAAGAATCGGGGTGGGGGATGTCATTTTCCTTAATTGCTCTAAAAAGGCGGCCGGATGACAGAAGCGAAGCTCCCTTCTAGAGACAGAGAACTCGGTCAAGGGCATTCCCGGCGGCGGTAGCCGAGGCCTTCGGAAGCTGACGTCTCTTAGACTCTTCTGCCCTTGCTCGAGGGGGGGTTTGCGGTTTGTTTTCTGGATGCCCCACGAGGCTTCACTTACAAGGTCTGAGCGTGCCGGCGCCCACGGTCTCTGTCTCTCCGATGCAGAGTACGTTCTTTTGTATACTCTGTAAACGGAGGGGGAGCCGTAGACACGTGACACCTTGCAAACTGACGATTGCGTGAAGTCACTCTCAGGTGAGTGACGTGGCATAGAGAAGATGAGGAGAGAACTGTTTTATACTCATCCTGGAAAAGTGTCACCTGCGTCCCCTCCCCCCGCCCCCTGCCACCTTTCGGTTAGCCCCTGTCTATAAATCAATACTGCGGTTGAGCTCCGAACCGGAATGCAGGTCGTTCTGTGGTTATTACGCGTGTCAAAAAAAAAGATTGTCTTTAGTCTCCTTCCTGACAGCCAGACGCTGAAGACGGTGAAGCAGACCGGCCGCTGCGGACCGAAGACGGGACCTCCGAGGACGAGGTAGGGAACAACACGAAAAAGCAGTGTTGGGCCTTTGAGTCTTGTTGATCATCACATGCATGGTGGGGACACATTGCCCTGGTCCCGGCAGACCGCGGGCACAGGGCGGCACAGCATTCCAGCCGGAATTGTTGGCTGCGCCTGGGGCCGTCACGAGGGGACAGTGTAGGTAAGCGACCTGTGACAGAGCATGAGAAGGGAGGGAGCGTGGCACTGTTGTACTCGCTTGGAGGGAGAAGCCCAAACTGCCTGGCAGAGAGATTCGTTAAAGCTCAGGAGGATTCGTGAGCATTTTGACACGCATTCTGCCCACAGAACTTGAACGTGAGATCTTCCCGAACACTGCTTTAATGATTCAATTTGGGGCGAGGAGAGAGGGAAAAAGGTGCCAGTTATCTGATCCCGAATTTACGATGAGTCAGTCAGTGTTTCCGACGTTGTCACACACATTTCGTGTGTGGGACAGAGTCAGTACCTTAAACTTCCCTTAATGAGTTGATAATGAGAAGGAGATCTTGTACCCACTTACTAAGGAGTGCCATACTCACGCTGTCACAAACTCCGTGTCACCACGGAGTGCAGGTTCTCGTGGGGAGAGAGCGGCTGCGGTTCACCCAGCCCCTGCCCCTCCCCGCCCGCCAGAGGCCACGTTACCTCTCTGCTCCTTCACATCTGAACGGTTTCGCTTTTTTCAGACCGATTGCTAAAGTGCAAATGACCGTGAAGGTATTATTATTATTATTATTTTTTACAGCGAGCCTACATTCAGGTAAGTTTGCAGCTGTAGGATTTTTGAAAAGAAAGAACAGGCTTAGGATGCTCAAAAAACTAAAGCCAGGCGTTGTGGTACAGGCGGGGGCCAAGAAGGGCCACTTGCCAGGCATCTGCTCCCCCGGCCCCTGGGACCGCAGGCCTGGGCCTCAGTTTCCCCAGCTGTAAAAGCAGCTGACTGGTCCAGTTGAAAAAGGAAGCAGTTTTTAAAAAGCAGCCTGACAGGAATAGACAGGATCCCGTGGGGAGCGTGTAGGTACTTAAATGGCCAGGACCACTAGAACACGTACTGTTAAGTAGGTGCCATTTTCTTACCTGTGGTTATGTGTGGCGACTCCGAAGGGTCCAGAGGACTCAAGCTGAAGCCCCGTGGGGTCCGTCCACATTAATAAAAAGTCCAGCTTGATTTGTCGTCAGCATGTTGAATCTTTTGCCTTCACGGGCGTCTGAAATCTTAGAAAGTGTCCATCTTAATCCCTAACAGCCGCCTCCGTCTAGGTGTCTAGGCCGACAGGAGGCTTGATTAACTTTCTCGTTAAATCATACACGTCATTCAGGGGTCCTTCAGCCCAGATGTGAACGTTTTAATGACTAACTCGAGAAAGGCCTGGAATTGGTGAAGATAGGTTGATAATTCCGGTGGCCACTAGATGGTGAGACAGCATAAGGCAGAAGAAAGGAGTCACATCAGTAGTGGGAACAGGA
>NW_011888899.1:804301-805453 GCF_000151845.1 Pteropus vampyrus
CCAGCCTCTCTCCTAAGTAACCATCACGAAAGAAGCCTTTATTGCTTCTTTATTATATTTTGAGCCTAAAACATTCTATTTTTGCCTTATCTGGTCTTTAGGAGAGCTTTCCGATTCATCAGAGATTTAATTTTTTTAAAGTAAACTTTTATTTAACTGGAAAACTTGGAATTTGTGACCTTTAAGTTAATTGCAAAGTCTAGGAGGTGAAAACTGTACTCCAGACACCTCTATGAATTTAAAGACTTTTGCTTTTACTATTAGTGAGGGGTGGAAACCGATTGGTTGTTGGATAAATTACATACTGGACGTGTAAAATTAAAAATATTTTTCCTATGTTCCAAGTTTAGCTAAGCAAAGTTCCCCCTAACCGATGCTTCCTTATTGCAGAATCCTCCAAGTTACCCAAGGCGTGTTTTCTGAATGTCAATTTTGACATTTTGCCTGAGACCAAGTGTAACGTCCTCCCAAGGAAATGCTTAGAAGGCTCCGGGCCGAACCCCAAACCAGACGCCAGACATAGGGGGAGATTTTTAAAGCTGGATTGACAAAAAACTAATAGCTCTTTGCACTTAAACATTTATGTGACTTCATTTCTTCCTTTTTTAGCTTCTAAAAGGCAAGCATATTCGATGAGTTTTGCTTTGCACACAAAAGGCCATGGCTGGTTTTAAGATGGACACTTGAAAGAGGGCCCCCCTTTCCAGGTGGGAGTCTTTGGATATTTTCCTGATAGGATCCAGTCATTCTGGAACGTTCTTAGGATGTGGTCTATCCCAGGGCCATCTGGCATGGGGTGGGCTTATGGTGACGATTTCTTGCCATTTTCCCATGTTGCCTGATGGGGGAGGGGTGAGTGGAGAAGCCCCGACTTTTCTGGAGGATCCTAGGGTAGTCGGAAGAGAGCACTGGCTTAGATATTGGGGTGTCTCATTCCTGGGACTACGGTTAATTTTAGCATTCTATTCAAGGGTTCCATGAATTTGCCAAGTGACGCCCACAAAAGGCCAAAATTCGATTCTTAAAAACATGTTGACGAGGCCCCGTTTGTGACGATTCTGCCATGGTAAAGGGAGGGACTTAAATTTGTCAGGTTGTCCAAGAGGGAGCCAGGGGGTACCTCTGTGTTCAGCTTTATAAATGGGCAGTGGC
>NW_011888899.1:808458-812432 GCF_000151845.1 Pteropus vampyrus
GTCCCTAGCACCCCAGCATACACACACCTTTTCTTTTTAGGGGCCCATGCCCCCTCAGAACTCAGGACCTCCCACATGGTGCCAGATTGCCCACTTTTGCTTCCCACAGGACTGGCTATCTGCCTCATTCCTGCCCTTTGTCTTCCAGAAGTTGTACTTATTGTTAAAACGACCTTATAACATTACAGGAAATCCCCCTACCCCACCCTTGTCCGGCCATGATTTTATTTCTCCTCTTCTCTACTGAAACGTGTGGATGTTTCTGGAGGGTATTAACCACGGTGTGCAGACAATTGTATTTAGTCCCTGCCCTCCCGCCACACACAGACTCATTTCCTTCGAGTGTTTTCCACGGTCTCCATTGTATTTTTTCAACATGCTTTCCCCTGCTCAGGCCTTTCACTGAGGCGGGAAAGGGGGTGGGGGGATCCGAAGCCCTTGGTTTTGGCTTCTCTGAACTTTTGAAACCCAGGCATCCTTGTGAATGGCTCAGAAGTTAAAAACGAACTTAGGCAGTTCTTCGTTGTTGAAACAGAGAGAAAGAAGGAGCAGAAAAGGTCCATTTATCTCCTAAGAGATACATTTTTTGAAAGGGAAAGAGAGAAGGAAGGAAGGGGCGGGGTGGAGGGGGGAGAGAGAAGGGGAGAGAGAGCAGAGAGAGGAGCGGGAGGGAAGGGAAGAAGGGAGGGACGGAGGGAGGGAAAGAGGGAAGCAGTGCCTTTGCTAAGAAATAGCTTTGACCAGATGGACTCCTGCCCTGTAGGAACTTACAGTCTGGAAGAGAGACCAAGGGAGGATCAGGTTGCAAGTAACGGGAGTGGCACCCGGCAGGAGCTGGAGGGCCGCCAGTGCGAGGTGGCGGCCAGCACAGCTGAGGTGCCAGGCTGGCCGTGACCCGGAGGGGAGTGTGGAGGCAGGCCCAGGGCTGCAGGCCAGGGGGTGCCATCCCCCTCGTCCCACTGCCCATGGGGTCCCAGGTTGGTTCCAGGAGTTTGGTGAGCAGGACAGGGGCTGGGGGACTTGGGGTGGTTGCCAGGACCGAGGCCCCCGCCTCCCTTCACCAGCTCTGGCCACTGCCCTCCTCTCCCATGTGGGTCCTTCTCCCGTCCCTAAAGCTTCCTCTCCTGATCCTAAAAGGATGATTCAATTCTCGTTGTTTTTTCTTTAACTGTAACAAGCCCCTTGTACACAACCTGATTTTCCAAGTGTTTTCACATGCCTTACCCCACTTACTGGTTTCGTTTTGTTTTAAGAAATCTGGCACACAGTGGACCTTTTGGTCCTTAAAAAAAAAAAAAAGAAGAAGAAAAAGCCAATCATGAATTCTTTGATTCAATAATTACTCGAAACAAAACACAGCAAATCCTAAAGTTAAAAGCACACGCCCTGTACATTACGTATATATCTCAGATGCTGAGGAAATCCTTAGAAGTTTACAACGTGATGGCCCCAGCCAGACCCAGTTTATAGGCATTGTGTTTTTTTTCCTTCCTTCCTCCCTTCCTTCCTTTCTTCCTTCCCCCCACTTTTGAAAAACAAGTTTTATTCTCCTGGGTATGTTCATTAGAGAGGGGAGACAATTCTGTTTAGTAAGGAAGGGAGGCGGGGGAGGGGGGCAATTCTGCAGGCAGAGACTAGGCTAACGAGGGGCCATGGACATCCTCACACCCAGATGCAAATCTCAGGCTGGAAAAACGTGCACAACACACTGGGGCTGACCTTCAGTTTCCTGCCGTTCACGGGGAAAATGTTCTGTCAGCTGCCTCTGTGTCCTGTGCTTTATTCATTAGCACCAGTGCGAAAATAAAATCAAAATCTTGTTCTCATTTGTTGTGGTAGGACCCCCCTTCTCTCGATTGTTTTTGCCTTTTAATTAACCCCCTCCCCCCTCAAAACACAACACGGCCCTCAAAGGCTGAAGCAGTTTGCTAGGTTGCCCATGCTTCTATTCGTTCTGGAGGTTTAGTTTCTCTCCTCCAGGAAAAGTTCACTTTTCCCAAAGCGCCCAGAGTTAGAAATGTGTTACTAATTGATTTGAGCTAAATTTGTATTGCTTTGAGATTTAGCAAGATGGCTGACTAGGGACCAGGGGGTGAGGGGTGGGGTGGGGGTGCAGTTGCTGTTCCAATAGCCAAGAAAAGGGACTCACCACAAATATGTTTATAAAATGGGCCTTATGTGACACTCAGGCATTGTTGGGGGGAGGGGGAGGGTGGTTCCAGGGGAAAAAAGGTGGTCGGGACGTATTTAAATGGGAATTTAGCATAAATGACACGCCTGATTGAGGAAAAATCATGGTTCCAAAGGAAAACAGTTGTCATGCATTTCAAATTTTTGACTTGGCAGATCGGAGGTTTACCTCATGTGTAGATGGTGTCCAGCTTGGCAAAGAGCATGGAACGCTGCCCAGTTCCTGGTGCATATGTACCCATTTCCCTCACCGATACCTTACTTTCTGATTTGGGGGTTTACATTGGACGCGGAAATAGCCTTGTTTCCTTTTTTCGCCTTTGTAGTAGCATCTCTTAGCTTGCAGCACTCATCGTGGCAAAGTCAAAGGAACTGAACAAAACGTTTAACTTAAGGCAAAAGCTTCCTGCAGCCTGCTACTAAATTGTCTTTAAATTAACAAACTTTACTCGGACATTCTTCTCTTAAGCCCATCATCTTCTGGGGGCTTCTTTAAAGCCTGTCTAGCTCCCCCCAACCTTCCCCATGAGTGGCTGACCCTCTGGATGTTGGGGTTGCCGGGGGGAGCAAGGCAGGTGGGCCACCCCTGTTTTTAACACCTTTTCTGGGCCAGCAGAGCCCTCCCCACCAGAGGTCAGCAAAGAGCTCTGAATGGTTGTGCTTTATCACAGGAAGTGCGATCACTTAGAACTCTCTAGATGAAATGTAGGCAGCTCCAAAGGAAAAAAAGCCCCATGGCTTTTTTGGGGGGGCATCTTGGATCTTAGGTTGGGGTTTCATCCCATCCTGGGCCTTTGGGAGGTTAACACCAATCCTGCCATTCTGTGCTTGGAAGACATGGAGAGCTCTGATCTGTCCATTTGGGGTGTCTCTGCCAGTCCCTAGCACCCCAGCATACACACACCTTTTCTTTTTAGGGGCCCATGCCCCCTCAGAACTCAGGACCTCCCACATGGTGCCAGATTGCCCACTTTTGCTTCCCACAGGACTGGCTATCTGCCTCATTCCTGCCCTTTGTCTTCCAGAAGTTGTACTTATTGTTAAAACGACCTTATAACATTACAGGAAATCCCCCTACCCCACCCTTGTCCGGCCATGATTTTATTTCTCCTCTTCTCTACTGAAACGTGTGGATGTTTCTGGAGGGTATTAACCACGGTGTGCAGACAATTGTATTTAGTCCCTGCCCTCCCGCCACACACAGACTCATTTCCTTCGAGTGTTTTCCACGGTCTCCATTGTATTTTTTCAACATGCTTTCCCCTGCTCAGGCCTTTCACTGAGGCGGGAAAGGGGGTGGGGGGATCCGAAGCCCTTGGTTTTGGCTTCTCTGAACTTTTGAAACCCAGGCATCCTTGTGAATGGCTCAGAAGTTAAAAACGAACTTAGCCAGTTCTTCGTTGTTGAAACAGAGAGAAAGAAGGAGCAGAAAAGGTCCATTTATCTCCTAAGAGATACATTTTTTTGAAAGGGAAAGAGAGAAGGAAGGAAGGGGCGGGGTGGGGGGAGAGAGAAGGGGAGAGAAGGGGAGAGAGAGAGAGAGAGAGAAGGGGAGAGAGAGCAGAGAGAGGAGCGGGAGGGAAGGGAAGAAGGGAGGGACGGAGGGAGGGAGGGAAAGAGGGAAGCAGTGCCTTTGCTAAGTTTAGCTTTGACCAGATGGACTCCTGCCCTGTAGGAACTTACAGTCTGGAAGAGGCCAAGGGAGGATCAGGTTGCAAGTAACGGGAGTGGCACCCGGCAGGAGCTGGAGGGCCGCCAGTGCGAGGTGGCGGCCAGCACAGCTG
>NW_011888899.1:812482-827742 GCF_000151845.1 Pteropus vampyrus
GGTTTACCTCATGTGTAGATGGTGTCCAGCTTGGCAAAGAGCATGGAACGCTGCCCAGTTCCTGGTGCATATGTACCCATTTCCCTCACCGATACGTTACTTTCTGATTTGGGGGTTTACATTGGACGCGGAAATAGCCTTGTTTCCTTTTTTCGCCTTTGTAGTAGCATCTCTTAGCTTGCAGCAGCCGCTCGTGTGTCCGCCAAGCCTCTCAGGAGGATGAAATCCTTGCCGGGTCGGTGAGTTTGCCTTTATTCGGGCATTTCATTCATTCATTCATTCAATCGATCAATCTGTGCGTGTTGAGTGCCTAATACGTGCCCTTCCCCACGGGGAAGACAGAGGTGTAAGACATTGCGGCTCCCTTTGAGGGTCTTTCAGTCCAAACGAACCCAGAAAGGGGACAAGGCTGGGCAGTCCCTGCTGGGGGTCAGTGGTGTCTAAGAGAAGATGGAAAGATAGTCAGAAAACGGACCCCAGCGACCTCCAACCCGGCCGTGCAGCTCGGGCCAGACCTGGGACTTAACACTGCAGAAAACCCGGGGCGACCTGCGCGGGTCAGAAGGAACCCCGGTACCCAGGCGTGTGGCAGGCACAGCCGTGCGGCTCCCATGCCCGGCGGAGGCGGAAACTTAACCACGGACGGCAGGGCCGGACCTCGCGGGCCTCGGTGGCCGCCGCCGGCCCTGGACGCGGCCTTCCTCCCCCGGGCGCGGAGCCCGGCGGGCCGCTGTCTCGCGGGGGGCGCGCGCAGTCTCGGGGCGACGCGCTCAGTCTCGGGGCGACGCTGGAGGGCAGGCCGCGTGCTGTTCTGTGCAGGGCTTCTGCCTCCGCTTCCTTGATCCCGGCCTCCGCCTCAGCCCCTGGCCTGCCCGCCATCTTAGCTTCCCCTCCGTCTTACATCCTGGCCCGCGCGCCATCTTAGATGTTAGCCCGGCCTCCATCTCAGACCCTGGCCTGCCCGCCATCTTAGCTTCCGTCCGCCTCAGACCCTGGCCTGCCCGCCATCTTAGCTTCCCCTCCGCCTCAGACCCTGGCCTGCCCGCCATCTTAGCTTCCCCTCCGCCTCAGACCCCGGCCTGCCCGCCATCTTAGCTTCCGTCCGCCTCAGACCCTGGCCCGCCCGCCATCTTAGCTTCCCCTCCGTCCTACATCGTGGCCCGCCCGCCATCTTAGCTTGCACCGTCCGTCTCAGCCCCTGGCCTGCCCTCCCGCCATCTTAGACCATCTGGGCCTCTTTTTCCTCATCCCTAATGCAAATGCAGGTATTGCATATTCAAGGACTGTAATTAATTTTCAGTCGTTGCGGAAAGAAAAACATTTTTAATTTCCGAGCTTAATCTCCAGTTTCCTTTCACAAATCCTCCTAGTTGCCTATTCATTGCCCCTGGGACACCGCGTCTTCCTGCGGGCCGCGCGCTCGGCACCGGGTGCGTGGCCGGGTGTTCCTGACAGTGTCCACAGACAGGTGGGGGGCGCCGGACCGCAGGGCCTCCCCGGCGACCGGGCTGTCGCCCTGGCTGGCGACACGTGAAGCCCCGCGCGCGCGGATGCCCGTCCCCGGGCCCCCTTCACAGCGGTCGGGAACGGGGCCGCGTGAATCGGAGCCCCGGGTGTCGGGATGAGCCCGTGGCACGTTTGCAACGCGGGGCTTTGGCCCCGGGTCTGCTCACCTCCCCGCAGGTGGCTGTGTTCGGTTCAGTTAATCCCATGAGCCAGCGGCTGCGCTGCGCGGACATCTGCATTTTAATAACGAGCGCCGTGAGGCTCGAAGGCTGGAAGAGTCGCATTTTTAATAGCGAGGTCCCCCTTAGCCCAGGGGGCCTTGGGGAAAGGCTGGGGAGGGGGCGTTTGGCTCTTGACCTCCTTCCCCACCCCTAGTCCTGCTCTGTGATGGCCTAGCAGCCCCAACGCAGTGAATTCAGCAAATTGGCTTTCTTCCCCCCCCCCCCCAGTGACCCCAGGACTGGGTGAGGGTCCCTCCCCCCAGCTCTCCAGCTAGCGGCACGATGCCTTGTTGGGTCTTTCGAGAAGTTCCCGTTGGGGCGGGGGGCATCTGAGCAGCAGAGCAGGTCAAGATGGATGAAGCCTTCCGGTGCCTGACTCATCCCAGCTCAGGTCGATAAGGACAAGCCCCATGTTTTTCTCCAGTGTCCACTGCTATGACACACAGAATCGTCAGGAAATAAGAGGCTTGAGTATTAATGCAGTTGCTTTGCTCTCTTTAAAGATGGGGAAAAAAAAAACCCAATGTTGGGGGTGGTCGAAAGAAGGAGCGGGGAGGCAGGAGGCCAGGCCCGCAGATAATCAAGCAGCAGAAACAACCTTGTTGCTGGCGTGTTACATAAGCAGCGCCCCAGCTGTCTTGCGTTGCAGCCGTCAGAGGAACTGGTGCTTGGTGACACCTGGGCCGACTTCACACCTTAGCCCCGGGTCCCTCAGAGGGGCATTAACAGCTAAGGATTCAGGAGGGAGGCCTGGCTTGTCGTTTTGTCTTGCCAGTTATTAACAAGCCCTTCCAGAAACCCGGAAACTTGCCAGTTAAGTTCTCCAGCATAGCTCAAGATGAGCCTTTCCAAGATGCACAACCTTTAGGAAAGGGAAATCAAGCTAATTTTGAAAGCTGCTGAGTTTCCTTAAAGTGTGCATGGTCAAAGGCTGGGGTGGACGCTGTGAATGCCTCACAGAATATGTATTTGAATGTGTGTCAGGATCCCCACGGCAGGGCTCCGAACTGCTCAGGGCCATGGCTGTTTTTCTCTTTTAAAATTATTTTTCTTTTTTTTTTTTTTTTTTTCAAACGTTAATATGTTCCCCACCTGAAATGTTCTTTTTAGGAAGTTTTGAGGTGGCCGACAGGATTAGAATGACGTTTTCACATTTTGTGAAAATGAAATGAGATGCCACGGCCAGAACCCCGAAACACCGTGGTGTCGGTGACAGGCTTGGGGGGCCCGGCCGGGAGGAGGGCGCTTCATTGCCCTCGTAAGTGACAGCTTTATTTCAAACACGGACACGGAGGCCGGCGAGGATGGCAAACACGCAGTCGTGCTTTTCCTCTGAGCGTGAAAGGCGCTCGGATTTTATCTTCCCAGATCCAGAACCTATTTACTTCCTTCTAAACAGCTTCCTCCTGCCCTGAGATAAGTCAGCAGGGAGACTCAGCCTCCAAATTCTGCTAAATTGAGCCGCCCCCGCCCCCCCCCCCCACGATGACTGTTAATTAGAAACCTTCCTGCGGCCGGGCACAGAGGTGGCAGCGCAGCCAGTGCCTTGCCGCAGAGACGGGCCACCCGGACCCTCCCTCTCTCCCAGGGCTAGGCTCCTGCTTGGAACGCTCTGCTTCCAGCTAAAATTTCCATCACCGAAGGGCCTCGTTTCAGGTCGAGAAAGGACCACTTTAGCAAACGAGAGGAGAGGGATGGAGAGGGTCATTTCAACTCCGCAGAAATCAGCCACGCCGTTTTCCCTGACAGCACGTTAATTAGGATGAAAGAACAAGATGTTTGGTTTTCACAGAGGAGGCTGCTGGTGGGGGGAAGGGAAGGGACCTCTGAAAGAGATGTTAGCTGCCGAGCCACACAGTGCAAAGTGGGCTGTCACCTCGCGGTGATGGATACACTCGGAGAAGGCGTCGAGGGAGGCCACCTCCCGCGGTCCTCGGTCCCATCGCCAGCTCTGTCCAGCTCTGTCGGTCACGCCTTGCTGTTCTTAGCCAGGGCTGAATGGCGAACAGGAAGGGCCCCTAGGGCAGAACTTAGCAAGCGCGGGGTGTTGGCCTCTCCCTTCCCTTCTGTGGGGTCAGCTGTGACCTGAACTCCGGGGGCGGGGGGGGGGGGGGGGTCGAGCTTGTGTTCTGCCCCACTGGCTCTGAAAGCAGTGGAGGGGTTTCAAGTGGTCACACGCCCCATTGTTAAAAATGGTGTTTTTCTTTAGAGTCAGGTGCGCGGTTCCAGTGGACATTCAAGGGCCTCGGAGCTGCAGAGGGAAACAGCCCTGCAGGCGTGGGGCCCGGTGTTCTGACGAGCAGAGGCCATGTTTCAGGGACGGCAAGAGAGCTGGGAAGCCAGATGTCACAGGCTTCAGGCAGCCCGGGCAGGAGTCAGGGAGAGGCCCGCCCCAGCCCACCCTGTCTGGTTCGTCTGTGATTCCTGCCCCGACCTCACGCTGAGTCCGTAGGCGGCCCGCCCCCCGGTGGGTCACCGCAGCCCCCAAAGGTGGCCCTGGGTTCCAGGCTGGCAGTGTTTACAGAGAAGCAAAAGCGAATCCTAGACTGTCTCGGATGAAAAGGGCTTTAGCTTCTGAGGATGGGAGCGCAGAAAGAGGGCCAGGGTGCATCCAGGTCAGCGGCCGCGGCCCCGGCCCCGGGCACGCAGGGAGTGGAGGACAGCGGTGGGCGCCGGGGGCGCATGGTCCCCGTGCAGGGACGCAGGCGGCACAGAGTTCCGCGGAGCGGGAGACGCGGCGTGGGCCCGCTCGTCCCAGCTGCCTTCGTGTAACCGCGTCGCACAACGTCTGCCAGGAGCGAGGTCGCTGCCTCGCGCCCCCCGCGGCCTGCGGTTAACACCCCCCTCCCCAGGAAGGCCCCCCAGGCGGCACCTGCCCCCAAACAATTCGTGATTTTCTAGGGTTCCTTATCTCCCTTCCTAAATTGTCGTGATGCCGGAGACACTTCTAATTTTGATGGTTATTAACAGGCAGCAGATCATGAAATAGCAGGGCCTTGGGGGTACGTGAATTAGGGACGTTTACGAGGACAGCCACTTTATTTCTTGCACTTAACACGAGGATTAACCGGCACAAGGCGACATCTGCAGAGCCTTCTGCGCGGGGAGGGTCTCGCCACTGCAGGCGGCCGTGCTGCAGGGACCGAGAGCCGCCTCTCCCTGCAGCAGCTGCAGGCTCCCCATCCCGGCCGAGCCGAGATACCGATCCTCGCTCCATCCAGGCTCACGGCCGTTCTGCCCGCTGCGGAGATGGAGGGCCTGGTCGCGCTGCTCACAGCCGACCGGCCGACGGGAGAGCAGCAGAAGCAATGCGTTTAAACCCCTCTGCTCCCCTCTCCACTGGGAAAACTCTATGGGGAGCAGGCAGGCCAGTCTGCAAGGAAGAGGGTTCCAGGGCAGCACCCTCAGCCATGGCCCCCAGGGGGCTGGGTTTATTTTATTTGAGAGCGATTTTAGTTTGAAAGGGGGGAAAAAACCCAGATAAATAAGATACAACAGCTCACAGCGTCTGGGGGTCAAAGGCAGCCCACTTTAGATCGTGCCTTTTCAATGTCAAAATAAGGGGAAAGTGTGAGGGTTTGTCAGACCCTCTTAGGAATAAATAGGCACTTTGGAAAAGGACAACATCCTGTTTTTTGAGAAATGCAGTGCGGTGACCAGTTAATGTCAGGGTGGTAATCATAACCCTGTGTGCATAAGCAGCCAGTCTGAAGCATGACTGTCGGTTGAGATTAGATGGCTTCTTCGTTGGGACCACTCACTTCATTTCGTGGAGGGCTGAGAAGGAGGGCCTCCAGCGACAAAGCCCAGTTCGTAGGGACAATGTAACCTTAAGGAAATCCATTCTCTGCTGTGGCTTTGGTCTGGCAAAGTTCGAATCATTTAGCACAACCTGAAAACTCGCATTTTCATTGCTAGAAAAATGCGTTGTTTCCTACTGTCGGGTGGCTTTGTGTTGTCCGAGATCTCCTATTCTGGTGACCTTTTCGACTTGAATTTTTGTCTTCTTGACACCGAAGCGTCCCATGGATTTGGTCCAAAGTTCAATCGTGAAAAAGCATCTGGTGGTTTAGTCTACAGATGGCCAGTTGGCCTGAATATTTGAGGGGGTCAGCTCATCTGAACACCCACCCCGAAGTCACCCCAACACAAGCCCACGTGCTGTAGATGAGCGTATTTTCAGGGACGGGAGGGAACAGAGGTGGAGGCCAGCCTGTGCGCCGAGAGACGAGCGAGACGTTGGGGTCTTGCCTTTTCTGCGGTGGCGGCCGGAAAGCTGCTGCAGAGGGAGGTGGGGATGAGGGAGCCCGCCAGTCCTTGCCTGCAGGCGCAGGGAGGGACACCGTGTGCAGAGAGGTCTTGACGACTGGGCTCTCGCAGCATCGTGATCAGGGTCCGGATGTGTCGGTGCCTGCAGCCATCTTAGAATTTAGAGGAAGCTGAAGCCACCTGCCCTTTATGTCTTAGGTTACAACCAGCTCAATCTAGCCCGTGAAAAATAAGGACGAGAAGTGCTGTTTTATAGAAAAAGGAAAAAAAGTCCATGATTCAATTTCTCAGAAAAGCCGACACCGTTCCCGCGCCCCCCCGCCCGCCCCCCACATCTTTTTATCTCAGAGGTCACCAAAACTAGGACTGGATCATCAATCTTTGTCTTTCTTATGTGGATAGGCAATTTAGACTCTCTGGGCTACACTTTTTCCTGATCTTTCGATGCAGTAAGCAGCCAGGCAGGTGGGGGCTGATGGAGATGGGAGGGGAGGCAGAGGGTGACAGCTCCGTGGCACCGCTGCCCACACACCTCGGTCTTGTGCCGCTCACTCCCGTCTGCACGCAGCTTGGCTCAGAGCCCTGACGTTGCCCCCCGGGCGCTGCGCCCCAGCCTTCGTTCTCATTTTCCCTCTGCAGTGCGGGCAGGGGGGAGCCCAGGTGTGCTCAGACCTCCAGAGCCACCCAGCCTTGACCCTTTATTTTTAGGGTGTAGTCACAGAACCTTGAAAATGTGTTTTCAGCAGTTTACCACATACCGTGAATTTCAGGGGGGCGGGGAAGGATCTGAAATCGGTGACTTAGACTTATTAGTGGCCCCATGAGACAGACCTCAGAATTCTAATCATGGGTCTTCCCTAGACAAATCAATGTCACTTTTCTAAAAGGAAAAGAGTGACGGCTGGGTGATTTCACAGAATTATCAGGTTTGGGGAGGAGGGGTAAGCAAGGGTTCAGTTACCATGAATGAGAGTGATTTGTTTGTTTTCTTGGGTTTTGCTGCTGCTGCGAACTTTTTTCTCTTTCATCTGTGTCTTGGCTGTTTTGCTTTCCCTGTCTTAGAGCTCATACACCTGCCTCCCTTTCAGAGTCCCTCTACCTTCAGCAGTCATTGTAGAAACGACATTTTTGCGTATAGTTTTGTCCTTCTCTGCCTTCTGTACCCTTAGTAAACCTAATGGACGTGTGGTCATGCCAGGTTGGGGAAAACAGGTTTATTTAACACATTTAAAAATGTGCAAGGTGGATGAACTATAAAGGTATTTTCTAGCTAAGATTAAAACATGAAGTGGTCTTCGGGATCACGCTAGTCAACAATTTGTTTTTTTCTCATTCTGCATTCAAGTAACCCCGGACAGCTCACTGAAAGGATGTGTTCAGAATAACTTCTGATTTCATTAATAGCCAACCAGTTAAGAAATGTGCTTCTAAGGCTGAGAATGACTTTAAATTACCCTGCTCTGGGGTGTCCCCCCGAGGCATGGGTTGATAACATGGTATGATTTGGGAACCACTCGTGTTTTTCTATGCTTTGGGATATTTCTAATAGTTAGGAGTAAATGGGGTGTTCATTTACCTTGCAGATTAGATGTTTTTGGGTCCCAACTAAGTTTTACATTAGCTTCCTTTTTTGAAGCAGCTCCAGAGAGTCCAGTTATCGAAAAATCCTGGTCCTCGGAAGGTAGCGATTATGTTTTCAGAGTGAGGAAGCAAAAAGACCTCGCTGTGCGTCCAGTCGGTTGATACCTTCAACCACCATCCTAGTGAGAAGCATCCTGACCGGAACCAGTCTCCAAAGTGGGAGGCTTGGCGGCACCTGGGGCTGCTTCTCTGTCCATCAGTCATTCGTCGTCGTCTTGCCAGGAAGACAGGGACTAGGGGTGGACCGAGGAAAGCTGCATCTAGGACCCCTCTTGGTGTGACAGAACACAGCGGGCCCCCCTCCTTCGCTCTGCAGGCCAGGACACCCTCTGGGCATGGTGCAGTTTGCTCAGGCCGCCCTTTGACCTTTCAGAGTTGCCCTGTCCCCCGCACGCTGATGTCACAGCCGCACGTCCAAGGCCAGGTCTGGAGCCCCACTTGCCTTTCTGCACTGTCAGCAAATCCCCGCAGACACACCTGCATTCGCGGGGACCGCCGCTGTCTCAGCCCAGGCCAGGCCGAGGGGCTCGCGCAGCCTCTGTCGCACGGCCCCACCCCCAGGTGTTCACGGCTGGTTTCTGTGAAGGGCTAATTTTGTAGAGTTTTTATTTCTTGGTGTTAGGTCACTGCAACCCTGGGATAAAAATAGGGATAATTAGTATGTTACGGATTAGACTCTGCATTTCTAGCTTTGTGCCACTTCCTCTAATAATACCAATTTTGGTGACACATTTCCTAGAGTCCCAGACTTGCTTCGAATGCTAAAACCCTCCAAAAGCCGATTATAGGATAGACCTGTTTGCTTTAAAACCTCGAAGAAGGGTTTGGTCCCGCTCCGACCTCTGGCTCCTACTTTCTCTTTCCCCTGCCTTCCGAGGCCCGTCTTGATTTTCCTGTTCTCCGTTCAGGCGCTGCTTCCTTTCTCCCTGAGGCTGGTGTTTTCGTTGATGGCTGAACACATGGGCTCTGTGTCAGTGGCCAAGGGCCCTTTCCTGGCGAGCTCCAGAGTCTCCACCAATTAATTGGGTGGGAAAACTTGAGTTAGGCATCACAGTTTCATCCACGCTGGGAGTACATCGGGTGCACCTGTCACTTGAGCCCCGAGGGTCACAGCTGTAGCATTATTTCAGCATGAGCAATTCAGTATTTAATGTTCCTTGGAAAAATGAGTTACTCCAAGCTGCCGCTGTTCACCTATTAACCCTTATGGTGTTTCTTGGAGGGCGGGCGGGGGTTGGGGTGCTGTCCGTAACTGGCTGGGCCCGCACGAATGGCACACCCTTCCCGACCCCCCATCTTTTAAAGACCGTTCTACCTAGTGGAGAACGGGCTGCGAAACAGCATCTTCTGCTTCTGCCGCCGCCACAGCCTTCTAGGGGGAGAAGTCAGAGTTTCACGTCACCCATATCTTTACCTGCATAGTCCGAGCACTGCTTTCCACGGGTTGGCACTTAGACCAGCCTGCCATCGTTGGCAAGTCTTTTCTTCTGGCGGGGTGGGGGGGTGGGCAAGTCTTAATTTACAGTTGTTAAGTGCTGGGGCGGTGGGGAGTCGGTCATTAATCAGATCTCCTCTTTTTATGTAAATGCCTCCCAAAAGCAACACGGATTTTAAATGTGTCCTCCCAGTAGCTGAGCCCTTCTGTCACCTGGGTCTTCGTGAGTGAATTGGCCACCTGCAATTAATCCATCCAGTAGAAATGGTTTGAAAGCTGAGTTGTCTGCCTTCTGAAAGAAACTGGCTATATTTAGTTTTTAAAGCAAGCCTGCTTTGTGTTCTTTGTAAAGTCAGCGACATTCTTTCAATTTTTCAGTGTAATTAGCACAAAGGAGGTAATCTGAGAAGGTAGCAGAGACTAAAGCCACCGAGAGACAGGAATGTTCAAGAAAAGTGGGCAGAGGCAGCTTTCCCAGTGGCGAGTGGCATGCAGAGACCAGGACGTGGCTGTGGGTACGGCTCAGGTCTGCAGCTCATAAAAATGTCATCTTTTCGTTGGATCCTCAGGCTGGTTGCGAATGTTTGATGCTTTAGCCGAATAATTTTCTCCTAACTTCCAGAGGTCGGCAAGGACCGTAGAAAGCCACATGCTATCTGGGCTCTGCTGCTCTCGGGCGGACTCCTAACAAACAGGCCAGGGTGGGAGCTGTGAGGCCTGCCAGGCCCTCGAGAAACTGCTGAATTGGCGTGGGGGTGGGGCAGGGGTCAGCCTCTGGGCTCCCCAGCAAACGCTGCATTGTGACCAAAGGGAGGCCAAGTGGAAATGGGGCTAGGAGGGCAGGCAGGGCTTGTGTGTAGCCACGTGCGAAGGAGGACACCGCCTTCCTCATCTGTGAGCCAGGCCTTCGCATCCCCGCGTCCCCGTGGCTCCCCCCCCCAAAGTCAAACCCAGGGAGACAGGTGGAACTAAGCTATAATTACACATTTTTTATTTCAATTTAAACGTGTGTGGGCAAACACAAAAAGATGAAGAGGTACCTACGTTTCTAAATGAATTAAACGTGTGACTAATTGTCACATTAATTGCTTAATGCAGGGTTTACCAACAGCGGATGGGACTGGGACAAGAAGGGGGGTTTCAGTTGCAGAGGCAGATGACACCCGCAGCCTCACCCCCATCTCTGTCGTCCCAAACTGAGGCTACTTCCTAATTGCAAGGCTGTCTGGGAATGATCAGCCACTTTGGTTGGTAGGTAAATAAAGACCCAAGATATAAAACTTGTATTTAGCCGTTGTTTCATCTGTGTATATGTAGACACAGAGCAGCACTTAAGGAAAGGAAATTTATCACCTGATTATTCCAGAGCCTTTAATGCTCTAAACTCTTAATTATACGGGGCTAAATTTGAAGACTTGGATACAATGAAAAAAAACTAAAATCTTTAAAACGAGATCAGTTGAGGGCTGAGCTCATTTGAGGAGGTCTCAGCAGTCTCTTGATTGCACCAACTTGCTTTTTGTTTCTTTCCTGTTCTTATTTAGCAAGATGTTGGATCAAAATGTGATATATATTATCTGGCACCTTATAAATAAAAACAAAAGTTAGCTGGACTGTACCCTTTTAACTAGTCCTCCCTGCACAGTTCCCATCCTCAAGGCCAAGTTAAACATCCTAGACAACAGGTTTCCCCATTACCTTCATCCTCGTGAAAATTTTTCTCCTCCAGAGAAGTTAAAGATGGTTTAGGACAATTGACTTCCCTGCTGTAGAGTGGTGACACTTTGTTTTTACCCAATTAGTGGGTCCATTGGTCTGTGTTTGGTGTCATCATGCCCATAATCCAAATTGTCCAGCTAGACACTTCAGCCCAGGCGAACGTGGGTAGTGCGTTATTTAGGTTTAAGCTTTAACAGGGACAGGGCAGTGCGCGTAGTCTGTTTTTTTATTGTTTCCCCCTTTCAAAGTAGATGCTGACTTTGTTAAAACTTTATTCCCACCCACTCTGGGGCTCCTGGGGACCTTGTGACAAAGGCACTAATGACCTTGGGAACTGGGCCTCCCAGGGGACGAGGAAGCCCCTCTCATAGATGCGTCCCACCTATCAGGGTCAAGAAAGGTCAGTAAAGGTGCAGAAATCCTGTAGCCCTCATGTTTGGGCCATGATTTTAAGTAGATGCTTCAGCAGCATCTTAAAGCCACTGGCTCAAGAAATTGGGTCCACATTGGGCGGTGCAGTGCGCCCAATTCCGTTTAGAAGAGTATATTCAGAATTTTGAAAAAATGTCTTAAAATCAGTCGACGGAAATTAAATAGGGAAATTTCATATGGCCACTAGTTAATTCCTCCCTAGAGTTCAAGTCTTCTGACGTGAAGGGCCGCTAACTTACACATTGTTTCATTTAGAGTGCAAGTTTAAGACCACTTGTGGTTGAAGTAACTAGCTAGTGAATATGACAAGAAAAAAAAAAAAGCCCTAGGTAATCACTACAGTCAGTTTTTAAGAACTTTATGATCCTAAGGAATAGGACCTTCTTGCCAGGAACTAACTGGGCCTGGGAGAAGGCTTTTTACCATACCTGCCTTCGTCACCTCTGCAGCACAGGTGTCAAGCCACACGTGCAACCATACTTCCAGTCATTCTAGGGAAATACAAGTGCAGAATGTGCTTTAAAGACAGCGCACTGTGGATGCACCAAACACTATTATTAAAACCTCACAGTCAAGGTTTCTGCTTCGGTGCAAACCTATTTATTGTTTCCTAGGCTGTTAAAGTAATGTTATAATTATATTTTCTCTGGGCTCTTACAGCAGTCTCAACTATTGAAAGGCCAAAAAGAACACTCTTGTCCAAAAACTGAATTGCATCATTAAGCATAGTGATATTTTCAAGATTCTAGTCTGTTGCTTATAGAAGCAAATGCGTTCTCACTCAGACAGGAAGATGCAGAAGCGCCAGGGACACGTCCACCCATAAATAGGACGCTTACAAGACCACGAGACTCAAACCCTGACATGCGAATTCATCCGTTGGTTGTAAAACACGCAGTGTTGGAAAGGACATTTGCTAGGCCGTCCCTCCGTGCAGCATGTGACACCATCTGTTTGACCAGGCTGTATCATTCGGTGACCTAGTGTTTTAGGTAGGGGTGTGTTATTATCCCAACTTGCTGGCTTCGGCTGGAGACAAATCACCTGAGCCAGGGACCTGTGCCCTCCCTAGGCACTTCACACCCAGGACATTCTGGCCATATGTCCCTCTCCGGACCATGACGTTTCCACCACTTCCATCTCTCCCTGAGCCAGATGAGAGGCCCCTCCGTTTGAAAAGTCTCTAGCCTGGGCTGTTCCAAGAATTATGCTAATGCATTGTTCTACTCTTAAAGGATAAACCAGGTACTTAAAATGGTAATGACCTAGTAAAATAAATTACTAATTCATATGAAAAGGTCGCACATGATGGCCTCCAAATCAGAAAGACTTTTTTTTTTTTTTTTAAATTATAATCGTTAAGGCCTGGGTAGGTCAAATGCAAGACTGAAAAACAGACAGTGTCAGCTCACCGTGCCAATTAAGTAAAAGCTCATCTTTCCCTTTGTGTCGAGTGAAAACAGAAAGCGGAACAGACCACAAATGGGCCTGTGTCCCTGAGCTCGTAGTGTCATTTGCTTACCTGTAAACCCTTGAGTCCACCTGCTGTCATTTATTTACAAAGTAAATGCTTTATTTGTCCATCAGTGGTTGGTCATAATAAAATATAGGTGAAACCTACACTTAAAATTTTTTTTTTCAAGGATGGCCTGCCAGGTTAGAAGGCAGAATGACTGAAGCCTGACCTTGCTTTATACACTTCTAGGACAATAGTCCCGATTGTGCTTGGCCTGTAATATGTGTCAGTATGACATGGGACAGTTTCATTCCTTTCAGAGTTTAGGCCTGATAACCCAACTCAGGGATCCCCGAAGGCGACTCTGCGTGACGGTCCTCTAGTAATGTGTAGCTACTGGCCTAAGTATCAAGGTGGATGGAGCTGGTTCCTATCTACCTTGTTCCGCTTAAATACAACGCATTTGTGCTTTGACACATTAGAAGCAGGGAGGAAAATGCTTTGAACAAATGGAGCGTAACAAAAATCTCTGATCTGTTCCTCCTTAATCTTCATCGGTTTTTTTAAAAAAGACAATCGATTAATGAAATTCAACCAAGAAGTTTTTATTTAATATGTAAAGATATAACACCGGGGCCCTGTTTTCGAGTAGTTACTCAGCTGGTTGGTGAATGATTGTGAGTTGTACTCTCAAATAGCCACGTAGGCATTGACTGTAAGGCCTTCCTCGTCGCTCAGCTTCCCAGTACGTGCGGGTCTATCGGTTCAATATTCTTATCTGCTTGTTTATGTGAAAAGCATCAACCTAGGAGTTGTGCCTTTGAGCTTTTTTTCAAAGGGTGTATTTTTGTGTGGAAAAAGAGGCCAAAATCCAAAGCGTGACAAAGTCCCCGCTCAGTTTGGTTTGGACATGGGGGGAGGGCAAGCGCAGCGACTTTGCAGCAGAGTTTGAAAAGTCGGGAGGCCCCGGTGAGGCAGAGTCGCAGCTGCAGGTGATGCCGTCTGGCCTACAGCTTTTGCTTCCTGTTCTGAATCCCAAGTGTTCTTTGGTGACTTTGAATTGTTCTTGTTGCCCATCCAGATCCAGATAGAAAAGGAGGCCTTGTAGAATGCCAGCGGAGGTGTAGCTGAAGGAGCAAAAGAAATAGTAGTATGTGACATCTGCATCTGTCACGCTTTTCCTTTGAGTAGAGCAAACAGGATAAGGGCAATTTTAACAGTCTCGTCGAATGGTTAGTAGTGTCTTTCTATTTTCAAAGAAAACTTAAAAACTATTGCAACGATTTGCTCCAAGGCCTCTGGAAGTATCAGACATCACCCCAGGCCCCTCGATGTGTCAGGCGTGTTTTCCCTCACGGGTGGCCTCCCTTCCTTCTCTTTTTTCCCTCAGCATCTGAAGTTACACTGTTTAGAAGTCAAGGTTGAAGGTGGCCGAGTTCATGATCACTCTGTCCACCTGAGTGTGTCTGCAGGTAGGCCGGCCCCACACCAAAGGCAGTCGCCATGTCTTAGCCTGATCAGCTGGCTACTCCAGCTCACCTGGGCACCAGGTGGGCTTGGTGGACCAAACAGCTATTGAGTGAATGAATGAATGAATCAATGAATGGTACTGAAGACACCCGGGCGGCAGCAAGCGACTCAGCCAAGGTCCCGGGAAAAGTGAGCAGCGGCCCAGTCAGTGGTTGAGAACTTGGCGTCGGGGCTCTTAACCTGGGGCTCTCTGCCGTACCCTAGTGTGGGGACAAGAGTGGGGCGGGGGCACTTTGGGATTTTTAAACAATCTGCAAAAAAAAAAAAAAAAAAAAAATTCTTGTTCAATAAACTACTTTTCCCTCTATTCCAGACGCCTCGCCCGCGCGGCACCCAGAGCGGGCCGCGGAGAACCGGGCCACCCCGTCTCCTGCCTGGGAAGACGCCGCGTGCGCTACTCCGCAGCCGCGGCCACCACGGCGTGGCCCGCATGCCCCCAGCACGCTGTCCGCCGCCTGCTGCTTCTGGCAGTGCTAGTTCCGCGCCCGCAGACCACCTCTCGTCCGCTCTCAACCCTTTGCAGGCGTCGCAATTAGCCAGGCTCGCCGACAGCCACCTCCGCGGGCGCGCGCCGCCGGGAGGGCGGGGTGGGTGGCGGTCCCCGCGTGCGCTAACCGGGAAGCTGGAGGTAAGGAGGCGCGCAGCAGGGGTAAGCGCCGCCGTCGCACACTTTGCACGCCGCCCAGGGCTACACCACTCACCGAAAATTGGGAGGCAGGTCTGGGAGGCGGGGTCCGGTGCCCACCACCTTGGGCGCCCCCGCGTTCCCCGTTGCTGCGCCGCCCGCGCCCCGCGCCCACTCCCGCGTGGCCCCCACACCGGCCCGCACCCCCAGGGTGCGTGGCGGCCCATTTGGGCGCGTCTTCCGCGCGCCGATTTTTCGGCTTCCCCTTCGGTTTATATGGGCCGTCACTGTGGGTCCGTCCTCTGAAGAGGCTGGGGCGTCATCGGGCTGGTTAGGAGCGCTGGTCTTCGGCGGGGACACTCAGTCGCGTCGGCACCGCGGAGCGGGCTGCGTCAGGTGGCTGGCCCCGCGCGGCGCTCGTTGGCT
>NW_011888899.1:829797-840884 GCF_000151845.1 Pteropus vampyrus
TCTCTCTCTCCCCGCGAGGCCTACACGACGCCGGGGGCTTGGGTGCGTGTTGGGGAGGGGGAGGGGGAGCCCCACAGGCTCTGGAGACTGCGACAAAAAGAGGGTTTTGGGGACAGGAAATAGGGTGGCGAGCAGAGGGAGGGGGACCCGCCTCCTTGGGGTGTGTGATTTGTTGGGAGAGGGAAGGGGAGAGAGAAAGCGGGGCCAGAAGAGGAGGGGGTGACGCGGGGGGGGCGCTGTGTGGCGGAGGGGGCCTCGTCAAGGGGAGGTTTTGGCGGGGGAAATGGCCGGGGGGGGCGGGTGACATCAGCCCCTCGGAAGGGATCGGAGTGGTAAAGGTGGTGCAGTGAGGGGGAGGGGGCGCGGGCGAGTCGTGGCGCCGGAGTGGGGGGTGGGGGGGGAGGAGGGAGCGCGGCGGCCGCTGGGCGCGACTTGGTGCGTTTCGGGCAGGACATACTGTGTGTGTGCGCGGAGCAGACGTGTCCCGTGCCGGGACGGGCGGTGGAAGGAAGGGGAGAAATCAAATAAAATGAGACCGAAAAAAAAAAAATGGAGTTAGTACGCTAAATGCCCAGTGAAGCCAAATGACACGTCATTTTTACAGTATGACCTTTTTTTCCCCTTCCAGACATGCAGGCTTTTTGAAAAGCAAAGAAGAGAATTAATTGTAGCAGCTGCTCTCGCTCCCCCTCCCCTCGCAGCAGAGTCCCCCCATAAACCATTAGCACACACACATTTTCGGCCACATTGAGAGTGCTTTGTGGGGTGGGGGGGAGACGTTCACAAATTAGAACTGGAAAATGACATTTGTCTGTAAATGGCTTCTTGGTCTGGAAATGGCGTTTTTTATCCTTTTCAGTGAGAGGGGAGGTTGAGAGCGCTCTAAGGAGAAGACTTTTTCCAGGTGGAAGGGGATAAAAGACGTTAATTAGATGTCAAGTGCTATTTGATTGTTTGGTTCTGGGTTTTCTCTTTTGATTGCGGGTTTTCCTCTGGCTGGGGGAAAAAAAGGTTGGGGGGTTGACTATAAGGAGATGATCTTTCCTCCTTTTTTCTTAAAGGTGCTGCTTTGGGAAAAAAAAATAAAAATAAAAGAAGCGTAAAAGACATTGTTGAAATGCCCAGAAGAATTACACAAGCATTAATTAGTATGGAAGTTTTCCACTTCCTGAGTAATGTGGCTATCTAAGTTAATTTGGTTAAGACCTAGTTCATGGTCACATTTCAACAAAACAGTGAGATGATGAATATAATGTTAAAAGCCTGGGGTGTTCTTTCTGGTAGTGTTTGGGGTTTTTTTGCTTTGTTTTGTTTTTTGGATGGGTCATGTCTTTGTTCTCCTGGGTCCAGATTTATATAAAGCGGAAAATAAGTCTCTCTGGTATTTGTGCATTTCAGTAATCACATAGACACATACATTGAGGTCTTGTCTCAAACTTCTAAAGGTAGGATTATGCTATGTGAATAACATGCATATAATTTGATTTCAAAGTATAAGCTTGGAAAAGTCTACAATCCCCTAGGAATGCTATCTTGCTATCTGAATACTAATTTAAAACAAGTGTGATGCTAATAGTACCTAAATTTCTAACACCTTTGGGCAGTGATTACAAAGTCTCCACTTAATTTGAGACTGTGACTGAACATACTTTGCATCACTATGGGCTAATCTTTCCCAGGCGTAGTAGTCTGGCTACGTTTTAATCACAATTTGTTAGCCTCTGGCACAGGTGTCTGCAGCCCAAGCCAGGGCAGCACAGTTTGCATTTTTAAGTGGTGATTCTCACCAAATAATGCCCCAAGTCCTGTTTTTTAATTCATTTTAATTTAGTGACATAAAAATGGAGTGAATTACAGTATCACAAAAGATCCTACAGTAATTTTTCAGCCCAGTTCTCTAATTTTATAAATGTGGAAACTGAGGCACAAGTCTTGTTTGTGCTTATGAAAGAGAAGTGTAACATAGCCTGATACTTCTGAAATAAGAATCAGAGATTCTGATGAATACGACGTTTTCTCTTCATGGAATCTCTTAATAGTACCTTTAATATTTTAATTTATGAGAGTTAGGCTCATTAAGATAGAGTGTTTGCTTTGAAATCAATGTTTCTGTGGAAACTAATTTTAACTTTTACAGATATTGATTACAGCCTTGTGAAAAGGCGAGAGGAGGAGGAATGCTTTGCTCTCTGGGCAGTAAAACAAAACAATAAAAATAAAAGTGAAAAAGACGGTAAAAAACCAAACAGGTTTGTGTGGGAGGAGGGAAAAAATATGGTTCACACAACAATTATTTGATGGAGAGGGAGCGTGTGTACAAAAAGAAAAAATAAATAAATGCAATCCTCCTTCTGGCTTGGTGGAAATGTCTTGTTTTAAAATGTATTTTTACAAATGAAAGGTGATTTAAAATGGAGGCGTGTGTCCCTTGGGGAAGGGCTTGAAATCTTTGAAAATGCCGTGGTTTCCAGGAATGTTCTTTCCTTATGATTAAAGTCTCGTCCTTTTAATAATTTTTTTACAATTGTTGCTGCATGTTAATATGGTCGTCCTCAAGCGCTCTGTTGGATATTAAAATGTGTTTTTTGAGAAGATGACAGAAAATTGGTGGTCTCCCGTCCCCTCCCCACACACACACACAACGTGGTTGTGGAAATCCAGAGACTTTACACAGTTTGCGGGGAAAGGAGGGTGGACAGCTGGATGAAATGTCACCCTGCGGCTCGAGGGGCTGGTTTTTCAGGAGGCGAAGGGGGGAGCACGCTTCGCAGAGGAGTCTCTGCATTGTGAAGTCGTCTGGGGGGGCTGCTGCGTCAGTGCGCGCTGGAGGATACTGCAGTATCTGGCATTGTTTGTGAACCCTGGGTGTTTTAACCATGAAAAATCCGACAAACAAGGCATTGGGTGGCGACGTACGTTGTTCTCTGTGCGCTTGCCAGTGACTCCCCAGACTGGAAGGGGCCCGCTGCGCAGCTCGAACTCAGTCCCCCCATGGCAGAATTGCGTCATTCCCTTTGCCCCTTTGCTACCCCACTCCGCAAATTTTAAAACAACCAAAAGAAAACCTGAAAACGGCAAAACCTTTCATTCTTGTTTGTTATCGCGATGGGCAAATACTGCAGGTCGAGCTGGACATTAATTTCATTCTAGATGCGTCGACATGTCAAGGAAAATTGCAAGTCTGTTATGTTTGTCTTGTGTGTGTTGCTTCTGTGGAAAAAACAACAGTCCTCTCACTGCCCAAAGTGTGTAAAATGCCTCCTTCATAACCTGAGACTGACTTTCATCTTCTAGGTGCTGGAGAATCTGGTAAAAGCACCATTGTGAAGCAAATGAGGATCCTGCATGTTAACGGGTTTAACGGAGAGTAAGTGTCAAAGCCAGGCCGCTGTCGGGGCACATTTTACGCAAACCTTCAGCAAGTTCAGGTCGCCTTGGGGGGGGCCGGGCAGTCTTTCCCGTAATTTCTTCAGCCCACATGTTGGAAAGTCCTGGAAAACGCTCTTCAGCCCCCCACCCCCACCCCCCACCTCCGGTCTTTGGTGCAGCAGCAAATAATAATAATAAAGCACCAGTCTTGAAAAAAAAAAGTCTCTTCCCTGGGAAAATAGCGCCCGTGACAGGGTCTCCTGCAGTGGGTCTCCAGCGTGGCTAACACCAGCCATGGCCAACCCCTTAGTCAGGCAGCACTGACCACTGCGGAGAGAGGATCCCCACCCCCCCCCGCCGCCCCCCAGCAGATTGCAGCTCAGTGCGCCAGGACAGGATGTTTTAAACTAACGGGGGAAACATTGTTTCATATTCTTACATAAAATTGGAAGAGGCGGTCCTTGTTAATAACCCTCTTCCCCCTTTTCGAAGTTGATATTACGGGCAAATCGTTGTTTCCCTGTTTAAAAATCAACTCTTGCTTAAAGAAACCAAAAAAAAAGACCATTTAAATGATGGGCAGGCTTGGAGTTAGGTACTTCCGGCCGGACCAAGGGGCATTTTTGCCTTTGAAATGTCCTTCCAGGCATCTGGGTATAGGACAATGTGACAATACCGCAATGAGAAAGAAGATTAAAGGAAAGCACACGTGTATTAGGGGTGCAAAAGGTAGATGCGGGGTCCTGCTTGCCGGGCAGGGAGCACTCACGATACCCTGAGAAGGTGCTCTCGTCCCGGGACCCCGGCAGGGTTCGCCAGCCTTTGTGTTCAGCAGTGAACCCCTCCTGATTACAATAACTCGAAGGCCCTAGTTTGCAGTTACTAGCTGGTTAACTCCCATTTCCTTTCCTAACCTGGATTCGATGGGAAACTACCCTTCAGATGCATCAGAAGGGGAGACTGAGTCAGGGCAGCATGGTTTAATTCAGTCACGCACCGGCGAACCCAGAAAAGGCCCAGTGAGAACCCCTTACTGTCGCCTGCCATGCACCCAGCGAACAAAGAATGGATTGTGTCACCTTTCAGAGCTAGAACGGCATTGAAGGTAGCTCTTCATGGAAAATTCTAGAATTCCTTAGATCAAATAATGGAGGGGCGGGGAAGAAAAGCATGCCATTCGTAGACGTGGACATTTCGGTTGAGGATATTTTTTATACTTTCACAGTGAGTTCAGAAGGATGGGCTGTCTTAACCCATCTCACGGCTGACTCAGTGAGTTATTAATATGCACATACGTGCCACTAATTAAGGCACCTTCTTTTGTCACGAACCAATTCTGAAATTCTTAATTCTTTACCTTTCAGTAAAGTCCGGCCACCAGAGATGGCCATCGGTCAATAAACAGAAAGCCAGAAACGGGCATCTGGCTACATGAATTTGTCATTTAGAGAAAAACCTTGCGTCACAGTCCCCCTGCAGCTTGCCGGGGGGGCTTCTTCACGAGGCTAGCTAAGCAAAATTAATGTGACCCTCTAATGTACCCTCTAGAGGAATATTTTGATTGAAACTGGACATTTTTAAAAGGATTTTGAATCCGCTGTTTACCTTAGCTCAAGTCCGACGGAAGGTAGCACATCCTTGAAAAAATTTAAAGTTTTATCACTTCTGTAGATTGCTCCAAATCATTTTCAATTTTTAGAGACAGTATTCTCCCTAAGTGAACCCGTCTGTAATGCAGACGAGGCATTTAAACCAGAACTTCTCTTTTCTATTTTTTTTTTTTTAAAGAGGAAGCGATGTCCCCAGTTCGCCTGCTTTGTAGAGGAAAGCCATAGGTAATCTCCAAGGATGTTAAATTTAGCCTGTGAAAGTGACATACAGGGGAATTCTGCATGTGAGTCTAGAAACCTTATTTTTATCTCGTCCAACAGAGTCTCCTTTTTTCTTTTTCCTCACTGCGGTATTGCAACAAAACGGCTTCCTCCTCCTCCAGGAGTTCCCTGTGAGACGGTGACAGCCGTCCAGCAGGGCTGCGGGGTCTTCTGCTCCCGCGACGTGCGCTTTGTTCAGTGCTGGCCTGAGCTGTTAGACTTGCCTGACCTACTGCAGACTGCCGCGCGGTGCCATTTGCAGAGAAGCTGGTAGTTCTAATCTGACTTTGAGAAGCAGAGGTCAGATTCGGGGTTTCCTAACTCAGAGCTAACCCTTCCTTCCAGTGAGTGCCAGAAGGAAAAAAAAAAAGTGCCATTAACACTGGTTGAGCTAATCAGCTAATCGATTATAAAACCGTAGAAGGCTTAGCCATGCTGCCTTCGCTCCCAGCTTCAAGGGAGGACCCAAAGCATTTATGAAGATGGGGTTTTGAGAGGGGGTTATTTTTTGTTGGTGGTGATTAGTTTGGTTTTCACAGTCCCGACACGGTTTTAATGGCCGACAATTTATGGGGAATTGTTACTTGTAAATGAAAACATTTTAGAGGCAGTCGCCCCGGCTGCCAGCGTGTGGGAGGTCATTAATATCGCTGCCCAGGATATCACGGGCAGGAGTCGCCGCGCCTGTGCCTGTCCAGGTAAACACTGGGGGTCAAGGTCTGGGAGCACGAGGAGCCTCCTTAGGCGCTGCAAGATAAAACACTGCTCTAGCCAGGTCCCCGATGCATGTACGGTTAGTGAAAGCACAAGAAAATAATTACCGGTCCCTTCTGTCCCAGACCAGAGTCTCCAGAGGGCTCTGCTAATACTGCAGCCAAGGTGTGGAATTCCTCCCTCCATGCCGGCAGTCCCAGGAGACGCTCCGAGTTAGCCAGAAAGGCGACCTCAGAATTAACGGGGTGGCGGCCCATCCCCGAGGAATGTAGAGGCTGGGTGGGGATTTTGTGAAACCGCGGTGCCTTGCAGATTAGGTGAGCTTTCAATCTCTCTTTAAAAGGGGCGGCGAAGAGGACCCGCAGGCTGCCAGGAGCAACAGCGATGGGTAGGCACATTCGAAACAGAAAAACTTCTCATCAAACAAACATGAAGCTCACACTGGGAAACTGAGGGCACAAAGCAGTCACTTCAGGCCATCGTCCATCTGGGTTTACATTCGCAAATGACATGATTTCATGACATTTCATAGCAGACGAAGTGCAAAACCATTTTTGGGGGGCCATCTTAAAGTATAATTAGCTCCAGCTGGGGGGAAGTTACAGATTTCATTATTAGATGGTCAGTTTAGGATTTTGCAAATTGATGTTTTTCCATATTTGTCTCATCTGATTCCCCCCCACCCCCACCCCCCAGCTCTCCACTTGAATCTGCTACTTGTTTTTAAACTCCTCAGTTCCATCCACCTAGTGTGGTTGGTCTGATTTTAAAATTTCAGACCTTTTGGGGGGAAAAAAAAAAAGTCCTTCTATTAAAATACATGATACCCCATCTTTCTTAATTTGGGGGTGGCGGGGAGAGGAATGCCCTGCGCCTTGCAGGAGGCGTCGTCAAGACTGATCTCAAAGAGCCTCTGGTCTTTTAAAGTTACCACGTTTCAGTCCGAGGCACTCTGCGTTAGCTAGTGGATAGGAAGCGAACGATGGCACCCATCCTTCCCATTCATCGCCATTTCCCACCACTTCCTGCATCCCCACTGCCCACCGCGCATGCCTGCCAGGGGACGCGCTCCGGCTCTGCTTGTGTCCATGCACTCACTGGGCAGCTGTTTCTCGGGAGCCCATGCGCAGCCATCGACCTAGCCCAGGGCGTCTCAGAGCTGTGGCCGGGGAGGGGCGGGGCAAAGGCTGCCGGGGTCCGGACAGTCACTGACACATGTTTGTTCATCTGTTTTTTTTAGAAAGTAATATCCCTAGATGATGGCTACAGTTTCTCATCTTCCCGGCTATGTCCCATCACACTTTGCATGCTGGAATTATCCTGTCTTAGGGACTTCTAATAAGAATACTGTTCTGTGGTGGGGGTATGGGGGAGGGGGAGGGGAGGGGAAATGGGGCCCGACCACCTAACCTCTAAAAAACTAAAAAACAAAAAAAAACCACAAAAACTCAAAAACCCACCAAAAAAAATGGCATGAAATCCTTAATTGGCAAAAAATGTAGTGTAACAATTGAAAAATAGGCATCTACATAAAGAGTGACTAATTGTCAGTTTACTGTACCAAAAGTTGGCATTTGAGAAATGACACGTCTTTACTGAACAGCCTACTGTGTGCTAGATGCTGTGCTAGACCCTCGAACCCTACTAATACCTTGCCTGCACTTGTGTCTGTGACTGTTCTGCAAGTAAATATAACTATTAACATGCGTGATAAATAAAACTTCTCTGCATGTCTCCGCAGTCCCTGTATCTTGCGTCTGTCTTCTGTCTTTCTTCTTTTGTCTGTCTGTCCCCACAAAGGCACAAAGATAAGGTACAGAACTGAACTAGTGCCCCTTAGTGGAGGAGACAGGCGAGAACCCAGATCCTCTGCTCTGTACGGGGGGCGGAGGGGAGCTGCCATCACCAGTTTTCATAGTCCATGAGACTTCTAGCCGTAGGTGATGTGTTTTGGCTTTAGAGACATCTGAGGAACTTGCTCTGAATTTTTCACAATCAATGTTCAGTTCATTAAGTGATAGTAAAAATGACGACAAACCTGCCAGCCCCAGTATAATATCTCCATCTACATAGTAATTGCTTCAATGGCAGAATTTTATGTTTTAGTATTACACACCCGAATTAGATTTCGGATTTCTTTTTTAGCTGTTTTATACTTGATATACTCCCACACCTGCTCACATACGTAGACGAACACTGAGCACGTTCTCAAAATATCCGCATTTAAGACTGGAACGGTTCCAATTATCATACTACTACTTAGACCAAAAAATCAAGCTGAATGAAAGAGCCTCGTTTCTCGAAATAGTTTTCTCTGGCCGTATGTACTGCTGGGTATTTAATACGCGGACGCAGCTCATCTTAACTATTGTGGGACTTTAAACCCAAAGGGTAATGGCTCGTTGCCATGGAAATGGAGCCTGTTTTTAATGAATAGGAACGCATTTGTCCTGGGGTCGCAGGGGAGTTTGTACCCCTGAGTAATGAACATTGTGGGGGGGCGGTCAGACACCCACCCTTAACATCTAAATAACTGACTTGAGACTGGCACCGAGTCTGGGCATCCCTCTTAATTTCAAGAAGGAGCTTCCGTGTCTCACTCACGCGAAGCAGAGGGGGATCGAGTCAGACTTGAGGGTGCGGGCTCCTCCCCGCCCCCCGTTTGCCCACCCCTGTTGCGATCACACCTGCTCTTCATGGGCAGCACTCATTTCAACAGCCACGAGGGGGTTCCTGGTGCCACCTGCCGCCCCCGCCCCGAAACCTGTGCGGCCTTTCGCCGCCGGTGAGAGCGGCACCCCGGAAACAGCTCCTTATTCTGGTAAACGGGCCGTGTCTCACAGGCCAGCTAAACAGGGAGGGGTGAGTGAGCTCAGAAGATGAGGACCCACCCCCCAGACAAATAAGCAGACACTTTGAAAGAAGAAAATGCTCAGGGAACATTAGCTATTACAGTTCGAAACAGGAAATACCAGGTTGCGGGCAGGGGGGAGGGGGCCTTTCAGCGAGCAAGCACATCACCCCCACCCCCAGTGGGGCCCCCCACCCACACTCCTAACACTGCAGCTGCTGCTAACCCCTTGCTTGTCCTCTGCACTGACTGTGACTGTGTTTTGACCCCGAGCTCCATGGCTCTTGGTGAATCAAGCAGGTGAATGCTTCAGAGATTGGGGATGGCAAGAGGGTCTTTTAAAAATTACAGCAAGAACGAGATAAACTCTGTCCCTTCTTCTGCCTCTGTGACTCACTTTCCCTCACTCTCAGTTTCCTCCTCGGGATGACAGCCACATGCCAGGGCCCAGTACACAGCAGGTGCATGTTGCTTGCTCGGCCCCCACTCGACCAAGGAGCAAGGTCGGGGCCATAGACGTGACAGGATTTATACCCCAAGATTACGCTCCCAGCTAGGGGTCCATCCTTGTTCCCTGTAAACAAACTCAAGAACTTCCCCTGGCCGACCTCTAAGGAAGGATGGTCTGACACAGCGTTTCACATGCTGTGGTGGGGTGCAGACACTCCATCGAGGGGGCCCCAGAAGCCAGGGTGTCCTTTAATAGTGACTGACTGCAGATCGCTCCACACGGGCCCTCCTGGAATATGTCCAAAGTAAAATGAAACATGACAGAAACTAACCCCAACTTAAAGAGGGGGACATACCCCACGATATAAAAGTCTCGTATCATGAAGACATCTGAGGACAGAATCTTTATTCTTAGTCACATGGAAGGATCCATGTGCAGTAATACACTTCACTAGAAACAGCCACTCCTGCTGGCCGCAGTGACAGACACAGTGACTGAATACGTAAACAACAGATTCAAAGCCCTGTCGTCAACACCCCACCTGTATTCAGTCCCGAGGAAGCCCCAGTGGGACCAGGGGACGCTTGTCCCCAGCCCCACGATGACACAACACCCCACCCGGGAAGGCAGCTGGTGCCAACTTCTGGTACAGTAGCTTGGCTGTCACCTGGCCAGTTTGCCAAGTGGCCCCATCGGGCATGTCCTCCAGACAGAGCTGCGAGCTTAGAATTTGAAACGTCCCCCCATTCAGGAACCCCCAGTCCTCGCAGATCTGAACCCACCACTCTGAGAACAGAATGCTATGCTTTGAGTCGGAGCGTCTGGACTGAAGCGGCACCGTCAGCCGACGTGATGCAATATGATTTCTGTTTTCCTTTTCAATCCCACTGTAGTGAGAAGGCCACCAAGGTGCAGGACATCAAGAACAACCTGAAGGAGGCCATTGAAGTAGGTGCTTGGGTTCTTTCTCGCTCCGCCAGCCCCCATCCAGACAGTGCCGCCCCCTGACCGCTTGCTAAACCCTTTCCAGACCATCGTGGCCGCCATGAGCAGCCTGGTGCCCCCCGTGGAGCTGGCCAACCCCGAGAACCAGTTCAGAGTGGACTACATCCTGAGCGTGATGAACGTGCCGGACTTTGACTTCCCTCCCGTAAGCTGCACCCTTGGGTGGTCGCCTCGGCCCCTCCCTTGCGCAGTTGACACGCCTGTGTCAAAGCTGCACTTCCCAAAACGTGTGTCAGTGGTACTGGTTCTTGGGAAAGAGCTAATTCTATAGAATCCTGAACATTAACACAAGAAGCTAACAGTGAGGGCTTTGCTCAGGACAGATGACAGCCTGTCACCCCTGTAAACCTAGGCTCACCCACCCCCGCAAGTAAACGTCACACTGTAATGGTACAGATCTCACTTGGTTACATACATGGTGACTTTTATGAGAGAAAAACGTCATGAGTTGTACCCTTAACTGTTCCTCGTACACACCTCATGACAGACAAAGCTGTACGTTCAGCATGGCACGCACACGCTGATCGGCCAGCTGCTTGAAAGTCTCCCCAGATGCTGTGGACGCAGGAGTGAGGTGCCAGCTCCGAGTCGTAAATGGAGAGCCTTCTCATTCGAAACGCTTTACCATGTCACCTTTCCCAAGGTTTTCCTAAAATCGGGCCTCACCTCGGGGCAAGTGAAAAGAAATCTTTTCTCGATATTTAAAACAAAAGACTTTTCACCTAAATTATAACTCAGAGTTTCTTCTGCGCAGCCCGGTTGGCCTGTGCGACACTGTTTACAAAGATCTGTCTGCTCCATAAAAAACTGTCAGGAGCACAAAACT
>NW_011888899.1:842119-844003 GCF_000151845.1 Pteropus vampyrus
TGAAGTGACGTTCATAATTAATTAGCTTGAGGTAATTAATTGAATTGACCTTAGAGTATTTAGGGAGATAGGGCAGCTCTCACACTTGGGATAATGTAAAAATATTTTATTTTATTGCTGTAATCTTTTAAAAATAACAAACACACGCATCCCCCATCCTTGGTAGCTGGGGATCACTTGGCTATCTCTGCTGCCGGGGAAGTGACTGCAGTAGCTGCCAGGGTCCGATGTCACCTGGAGCCTGGGGAGCATTGGGAAAAGTAGTGGCATAAACCAGGGAGGAAGAGACAGCGGGGTCTCCCAGACCTTGCTCCCCACACGTCGCACAAGCTCGTGTTGGAGTCTGTGAAACCTGTCGATTTAGTCTTCCCTGGCCCTGCCTTCCTGTAGGAAGTGCGTTTGATTATTTTCAATTGTCACATGTATAGGTGCTTCATAGGGTTTACTAGATGAGGAAGTTTGTATAGTTTTCACCAGGGACAGAAAAACAGCCCCATCTTGGCCAGTCCCTACGACCCCCCACCCCCACCCCTTCTCCAACAAAGTCCCTAGTTTTCTCAAAAGTTTGAGCTAAAAGCTGGAAGTGCTAATTATAGTAACACAAAACAAATGGAAATCCTGGAATTGTTTGCGTTTGTCTTTTGGATCTCAGTCAGAAGTACAGGTTCAAGATGAAGGTTTTGACCGCTCCGGGAGGGGGCGGGGCGGACCGCGCATTAGTAGCAGTTAGGGCAGGTCTGTCGCTTTGTTTCTTACACCATGTAAAAGTTGTCTAATGCAACTTTTAATGTTTAATGCAACAGTAAGTTACTCTGGCAACTTTATCTGAAAATGGCAACACTTGCCCAGTTTATGGAAAGTTTTAAGGAAACTCGCAGGAAAAAGGCCATAGCCTAGAACTTTTATAAAATGTCTTCCGGGCCGGAGGATCGAAGCAGCCCGGGCACCAACCAGTCCGTCCGCAGCGGAACCGCCTCTATGTTAAAGCTGAGATACTGGTACCTTGCCCATTTCTTAAGCTGCCTATTTTTATTTGTTGAGCTGGGGTTTGGCTGGCCCCACTCCAGATGTGTCTCTCACAAGATTTGGTGCTGCTGTTCTATTAATAGAACTGTGGTTCTGTTGCCATGGCAACGCGCTGGAGGCCAGGGCTGCTGGGGAGCTATTTCTGGACTGGTGCTGTAATGTAAGACGGACTGGGCAAGTTGGCGTGCCCTCCTGCCAGACTAGCCGAACTGGTGGAGAGGAAGCAGGGGGAACTCACAGAATTTCGTTCAGGAGACTTTTCTCCCTGGGGCATTTTTTTTCTGATCAGCCGGCTTTAAACAGTTCTTACGCCAACACCCCCTCCCTCACCACCACCCCCCCCCAAGAAAAGCTAGTTTTAGCTTTAATCTTTCCATATTAATTAAATCAGCCCCATCTTGCAAAAGTGACTTTTCCTAATGGTGTGTCCAGCCGAGCAACACGAGGGAACTAGCTTTCGCTTTGGGACCAGCCGCGCCTGCGGCTGTGGCTGCGGCTGCGGCGGGGGAGGGGGAAGCTGCCCTTCCGGGTGACACTTTCATCTTAGCGGGGGCCTCTGAGACCCCAGGCCCTGGGCGGGCCCGTGCCCCGGATGGCCCTGAGGTTTTTTTTTGAAGCGCTCCCTGTTTCATAGCTGGAGAGCTGCATTTCAGGGACCACATGGAGCGGAAGGACACTGTGTTGGCTTCCTGTTCGGTGTGGTTGGGGCAGAAAGGGCTCCTTCGTGTCAGCCTCTTTTGTTCTCTTTAATAAGTGAGATGCTTACAAGGTGGAAGGAAGGGATGCCCGTGCCGAGTAACTCAAGCCATCTCCTTGTCCCTCGTCCCTTGCGGGGACAGCCCTCATTTCTTTTAAGGG
>NW_011888899.1:845443-849511 GCF_000151845.1 Pteropus vampyrus
GCCCCTCAGTTACTCTAAGGGACCCAATCTCTTCTTCCAGCTACTCCCGAGCCCGGAGAGGACCCGCGCGTGACCCGGGCCAAGTACTTCATCCGCGACGAGTTCCTGGTGAGTTCCCAGGTCGCTCTTCTCTGCATTGCTCTCCCCGGGATGAAACCGTCCAGCCCCGCCGTCCCCTGCGCTGGCAGCCGGTGGGAGTTCCAGCCCGCGGGCCCTTCCCGTGGTTTCGCTGGAACCGGCCTGTCGCCAGCCGGTCGTGGGGCCTCAGTAGGTGGCCCCGTCCGCCGCGCGCGGGGAGGGTTCTGGAGGGTTCGGGAGGGTTCTGGAGCTGCTGCTGAGCGCGTCGCGTCCTCTTCTGTCCCGCCGCAGAGAATCAGCACTGCCAGCGGGGACGGGCGCCACTACTGCTACCCCCACTTCACCTGCGCCGTGGACACCGAGAACATCCGCCGCGTCTTCAACGACTGCCGTGACATCATCCAGCGCATGCACCTCCGCCAGTACGAGCTGCTGTAAGAAGGGAACCCAGATTTAATTAAAGCCTTAAGCACAATTTATTCAAAGTGAAATGTAACTGTACACGCGGTTAGTCACCCACCATAGGGCGTGGCTAACAAAAGCACCCTTTCCTTCCCCCCGTGATTTTGCGAAACCCCCTTCTCCCCTGCAGCTTGCTTAAATATTCCAAATTTAGAAAGCTTAAGGCGGCCTACAGAAAGAAAATAAAAAGGCCACAAAAGTTCCCTCTCTCTTTAAGTAAATGAAATAACAGCAGCCGACAGAATTAAATAAATATTGTCTTGTGCAGCATTAAAAAAAATCAATAAAAATTAAATGTGAGCAAAAGACGTGGCCTTGTGGGTTCCTTGCGGTTCCGAGCGAACACCTGTCACTCAGGGTGTCGCCTGCATCCACACACAGGTGCGAAGCTGTGTTTCCTGGGGGTTTGGAAAACAATTTGCAGATGCTACAGAAAGTCCACCCAGTCCTCCCAGGCCCGGCCCCACGGGAAACCACTAGACTCCGTCAGGGAGTTCTGTACCTTTGACCTTCCCACCCAGTCCAAAGAGCTGCCCAACAGACCACCACAGAGTGTCTGTTTACCCAGAGTCTCCCCAAAACAGGTGGTAGGTTTTTTGCTCCATGTCCAGCTTTGAGATAGGGACTCAATTATGTGGGGGGAATCTAGAAATGCAGTGGTTAAAATCAGAGAAAGGGGTTTGTCGTTCAAGCTGTAGGGCACAATGGACGTGTCCGGCAAATCACACTACACTTTAAGTACCTCATGGTTTTGTCGGTTATGCCTCACGAAAGCTGGGGGAGGTGGGACGAGAGACAGGAAAGCTCGTGAAACACCTGGCTGGCCACCTAGGGGGAGTTTAAGTGGGATCTCCACCTCGTCCCATACACAAATAAGTTAAATGTGGGACAGTCACGTGTTTGATTACAAAAAGTCCTTTAAAAATGACTTTTTACAATTAAAATCTTGGTTCCTAAGAGGTGGCTTTAAGCAGGAACTCAGACCCAGAGCCACGAGGGGGGAGGGCGGGGTGGGAGCACCATGCGAAAACACCTCGCGTACAAAACACGGCTGGGGGTGGGGGCTGCGTAAAGATCTGCGTAAAGAAGGGTTCATTTTCCCTAATTAAGCATTAAGCAAAGCGCTAAGAATATAAAGCGAGCCCATCACAAAACTGGGCAAAGCACACGAACATGCAATTTAAAGATACGGTAACTGACACCAGGTGTAACGTGGAACCTCAGTCACAATAAAATGAAAGGCAAAGCGCCACGGCTGGGGGGCGTGGGGGCGTGGGGGCTGGGGTCATGCACATGCCACCCGTAGAGCAATGAGGGGCTGCTGCACCGGAGGTCCACTTGGGTTCCCTGGTCCTTCATCCCCACTGTCATCCCTTAAGCTGTGCTCACCCACGGTGTAGCTTCACAGATGAGTGGAAGACACCAACCTGTCCCCAGCACCAAGCACGGCACCCTCGGAAACTGGCCCGGTGGGATGATAACCAAGTCGATTCCATGGTTGAGCCCAGAAGTCCACTTCTGTTTTCTAGGTCAAATTAATCCCAGCCAAATTAAACGTCAAGCAGAATTTGTCAGAGACGAGCAAAACGAACCCCAATGAGAGCAGAAAAAGTGCCAAACACACCATTCTCCATGAACCTTCCCGAAGCTTCCTATGTAAAATTAAGTCCACAAACACTGAGGGCTTGCTATGCAGAATCAGTTAAAAAACAACCCTCAAAACCTCTCCCAAATTAACATACAATCTACATAAGTGCTTGCTATGCAAATATAGCCAGAAGAACAGCCCACAAATTCCCATAATCCCCAAGTACTCCAACAAACACAACTAACGAAAACCTGGGACCAGTTATCAAGCGTAACCACAAGACCAGCCCACCATACAAACACCCATCCAAGGAAAGTCCATGCTAACAGAAAACAGATCCAACACCAGTCCCATAGTCCCCCTTTCAAGATGGCCACCTATCCTGCCCTTCTACATGGAAATTCTGGAACCTTCTCTGAATAATCCACATAAGAAGTGCCACAGCAGTAGCCGCATATCCATCAGAATCAGAAAACAAATTCCCAGGCCACAGCAGTCACCCCAAGAAGATGATACCCCATCCTCACCCCCAACCCCCTTGCTAGTCAAAATCGGCAGAGACTTAGGGAGAACTTCTAGAAGGAGGTAATAAAAGCCAGTCATCCACACCTGCTACATGCTAATTGCCCCCCACTGAGACAGGTTCAGCTATGACCGCCATTTACCAGTGAGTAAGCGGGGGCCTAGAGGGGCCGAAGTAACTTGCCACAGGAGACATGGCCAAGAAGCTGGGAAAACGGCCGTCAGACTCAGGGAGCCAAAGCCCACTGCTTGATCACGACACTACACTGTTCTGGAAGACACAGAAAAAGAAGGGTCTCCTGATGTTCTTCCCAGGGGCCGGCTGTCTGGAGTCCCAGACCTGCGACTCCGAGGGGACTCTGCGGGGATCCAGTGGTGACGATGGGGTGGGCAGGTACGTGGCGGAGTGGCATTGGACACACACCTGCCTCCCACCAGCTCAGAGCTCTGCCGTGGGCCCCCCTCCCGTCGCTCGGACGTGTCTGCGGGTCCCCTCCGTTCTTTAGCCCCCATCCCTTCCCTCTAAAGCATTTTCATTTCCATTTGCCCTTTGACCTGGCACCAAACCTAACTTTTATGGGGCTACTTTATGATCTAAATTCTAGGATCTTCAGAAAGTCAAGAAATTATGAAGAAATTCATCTGAATCTTTGATCACGAGAAGCCATTTGTTTCAACATTTTTAGCTGAATTTTATTTATATCTATTCAAATGCTAAATGACATAGTTTTGTAAAGGTAACCATTTGCACCACACTTTATAAAGGTGTGTAGGCCAATTATTACAAATATCTATGCACTGACCTTTTAGAGATTAAATAATAATATAAGAATCATAAACCACTAAAACACTCCCCATAAAGCCTAATGAGGCCTAGAATTGTGCAAGATTCCTGCCCACATTGACTTTTATTTAAAGATGGACAAGATTATATCAAAAGAAATGGCCACCTCTGCCCAAGCCTTCTATGTTAAGTGGCCTCCTTTGATCATAATGTTTTCTTGGACATTTTTGGTCATCTTTTTTTTAAACAAATGTAGAGAGAATACAGAATCTCTGCCAGCCACTGGGAGTTCTGGTTCATGGCATTTATACTCCACTGGGGACAGACATGCATTTACCGAATAAATAATCAAAAGAATTGCAGATGGTGACAAGGTCTCTGAGCTCATAAACAAGATGGGGGCAATGGGGACAGGAGATATTTGGAAAAGGATTCCACCTTAGATAGAATAGCCAGGAGGGCCTCTCGGAGGAGGTGACTTTTCTCATGAGAATATCAAGACGAGAAGAAGCTAGCCATCCAAGCACAAGTAGCTAGGCCTATTTTTGATTAATATTAATTATGAAAACATAATTAACATTGATGGAGCACTTTACCCTGTGCCAAGCACTGTGCTAGGCCCTTGATAGGAATT
>NW_011888899.1:850441-861217 GCF_000151845.1 Pteropus vampyrus
GGGTGCTAGTGCCTGTTTCATAATCTAAACGCTGATTAAACAAATATATTCCACTTGAGAAAATTCACTGAACTGTCCACCTATGGTTTGTGCAATTTTCAGTGTGTATATTATACTTAAAAAAAATTTTTTTTAAATGGGGAAAAGGAAAAAGGCACCAGGCCCAGGTAGTTTTACAGGGACTTCCACTAAATCTTCAAAGGTCAAATGATTTCAGTACTACTTAAATTATTCCAGAGTGTAACCAAGGAAAACTTCAAAATTATGTTTATGAATCCAGTTTAATATTGATTCTAAAACATGTCAAAGATCACATCCCACAACAAAATTACAGAGCCGCCCTTGCTTGTGAATATCAAGATAAAAACCTTAAAATATAAGCAAGCGGAATCCAGTATCAGATTTAAAAAATAATACATCATGCCTAGATGAAACTTATTCTATGAATTTAAGGTTGGGTCAACATAGCAAAATAGTAATAGTTGCCAAAATTTAATACCCGTTGATATTTTTAGAAATCCAATAGCAATTAATAAAGTTTTAATATAATGACTATGTAACACATCTATACTATATATAACATACATGTATGTATAATTTACATAGTACAGTACATATACTATATATGTATATAAAATATATTTTTCTCCCCAAACCAACATTTTATTTAATGAAGAACCTCTAAAAACTTTTCCACTAATGTTAGAAACAAGAAACGAAAAAGATGAGGACGCTTCATATCGACACACTATTTATCCCTGTGCTGTATCCATTCGATTGGACAAAAGACAGCAACTAAGGGCCTGAGAATTGGAAAGAAAGAACTATCCTTTATCACAAATGATATAATTAAATATCACGACTCCCCCCGAAATGTTCACAGAAAAATAATTACTAAAAAAATAAGAACTTAGTAAATAACAGGTTTATAAGATCAACAAGCAAATATCAATAGCCTTTCAATAATGGATGGAACATCCAGAAAGAAAATAAACATCTGATTTGAACAACACTCCAGGCCAAATGGACAGATACACAGAACTTTCTACTGAACAGAAAAACACACATTCTTCTCGAGCACACAGGAAACATTCTCCAAGATAAATCACCTGTTAGGTCACAAAACAAGTCTTAACACATTGAAGATCAAAATCATTCCAAGTATCTTTCCAATCCAAAATGGAATGATACTAGCAATCGATAACAGTAAGAAAAAGAGAAAATTCAAAAATATGTAGAAACTAAATAACATATTTTTGAATAACTATTTGATCAAAGAGGAAGTTAAAAGGGAATTTTAAAAGTATCTTGAGACGAGCCGAAATGAAAATACAGCATCCCAAACTATGGGTACGGCAAAGGCAATACTAACAGGGGAGCTTAGAGTGATAAGCACATACTTTAAAAAAGAGGAAAGATCTCAAATAAACAACCTAACTTTACACCTCAAGGACCTAAAAAAGAAGAACAAACCAAGCCTAATGTTAGCAAAGGGAAGGAAATAATAGATTCGAGTAGAAATAAATCAGACAGAGAATAAAAAACTAGGAAAAAAACTAGGAGTTGGTTTTGCAAAAGATAAACAATATCGACGAACCCTTAGCTAAACTGAGAAAAAAGAAGGCTCAAACTTTAAAAATCAGAAAGAGGAGACATTGCAACAGATGTCTCAGAACAAAAGGATCATAAGAGATTATTATGAACAATTATATGCCAACAAATTGGATAACCTAGAAGTAATAAATAAATTTCTCTAAACATATAATCTACCAAAACTAAATCAAGAAGAAATAGAAAGCCTGAGCAGACCAATAACGAATGAGGAGATTGAATCAGAAATCAAAACCCTCCCAACGGAGGAAAACCCGGGCCCAGACGGCTTCATGAGTGAATTCTACACAACCACCAAACATAAATTAATACCAATCTTTCTTAAACTCTTCCAAAATAATAGAAGAAGAGAGAATACCTCCAAACTCATTTTATAAGGCCAGCATCACCCAGACGCCAAAGCCAGATAAGGACAGCTCAATAAAACAAAACTACAGGCCAATGTTCCAGATGGACAGAGATGCAAAGCTCATTAAATACCAACAAACCAAAGTTAACAGCACACTGTAAGGACCACACGCAATGATCCTGGGGTCAGGACAGCTCGCCATATGCAAATCAACCCATGCGATGCGCTCCGTTAACAGAATGAAGGATAAAAATCGTATGATCATCTCGACTGACGCAGAGCGACAGTTGACAAAGTGCATTGACTTGGGGGTCAGGAAGAGCGTAAACGATGCAGAGACTCCCATATCAGGATCTGGAATAAAAGGCGCTGGACACAGTGCCCAGATGGTGCCCGCACCGAAGTCCCAAAGAGGTGCGAGATGGACCAGAGGGAGAAGCAGGAGGGTGTGTCAGCCAACTTCCTCTTGAAATTAACAAACTCATCAACATGGCTCTTTTGATAATGAGTGGGTGACCCCAACCCCCACCTGCCAGGACCATGTACACACACACATGCACGCGCACGCACACACACATACACACATTTTGCTGCTTCAAAGATGAAGTCGAAGTTTGGGAATAATTGAGGTCAGCTGCTAGAAATGAGAATCCATGAAACAGACAAGAATGGTTTCTTCTGTTTTTCCAAGAGGAGAGAAATAATTAAAGAAAAAAAAAATACTGGGACCCTGTTCCCCAAGGTCAAGGGAGCTCAAGGGAGACAGAGTCTCCACTTAGTTGGGTGTCGGTGAACAAGGACCTTGAGAAATGGAGAGATGCCCACAGGGTCGGATCACCCAAACACCCTGGAGCACAGGCGGAGGATGCTTTTGTGTTGTCTCATCATTTACTCCCTGGTCATCTTTGGAACTTTATGGCCCGTTACAAGCTGAGGATCCTTGGACATTGCAATAACTGGCCAGTGAGGGGACTCTAAACGCTGTTCTTTAGGGTTTTATGATTTAATAGTGTTTGGCAAACATCTGAAGGCCCATTAAAAATCACATTGCATTTGGTAAATCTGTGGTTATTCAATATTCTCCCTCTGCTTTGTCTTTCTCAATTATCAAGTAGCCCTCAGTGGCAGCACCCACAATGACAATATTCTTCCCATGGCTCACAAGATCGCAATGCCCGGGGCTCCTAGTGTTCAAAGGACCCTTCAAGGCACTTTCATTCACATAGTTTGCTGCTACGATTTTTCCCTTAACTTCAAACCCAAAACCTTTTTAGTACTCGCTCACGAACAGATTGACCATAAAAAATAGTAGATCGAAGAAACGAAGTCTCCTAAAGAAACAACGGTAACAGACTGGGAGAAACCAGACTGCGGGTCCAGCAAGTTTTAAGGAAAAACTCAAGTTTTCTTGCTGTCCTCAAAAAAAAAAAAATTGTCACCGGAATAGCTAGAATAATTCTTATTTGTCTCCAGGCACAAGAATCCAATGGGGAAAGAACACATTTCACAAAAGAGAACAGGCCTTTCCTTAATTAGCAACTGGGAATGGAAAACTCGGCAGGTAACGCAGGTTAAATTTAAAATGAAGGTACATGATAGCAAAGCATTACACCTTTGACCCTAAAATTATAGCTCACTGTACCACCGGTTGAGAATTACCCCGCATAGAATTTTATAATTGCTTCCATCCACAACTACAAACATTCCCATTGTCTTCATATAGAGGTGCGGATATTCTTACAAGAGTTTCGACAATAAATTGAAGCTGCAATAGCAGCTTGTCATTTGCCTGACGGCTTTTACTTTTATTAAGAAGTAAAAGTAGTAGGGAAACTAGAGAGTCCCTGGTGTGACGATTCTAACTCTCCTGATCAAGGCATAAACCTCGGTGACCCCCTTCTGCATGTGTTGAAAGGGAAAGCTCAGTCTTGTCTTTCTTTCTCTGTAAAAAAAGGAAGGATTTGTTTCACGCCTATAGACCTCAAATAAAAATTGGACTCACAGGTCACTTACTTTTGTTTGGTTCCATTAGGAGTTTTCAATTTGGACAGAGAATTAACTCGGTTAAGCACGTGTTCAAGGCGAGGGCTTTCCAGGTAATTCGGAGCATCTTCTGAAACACAAACCTTCACTGTAAGAGTTCGAATTCAAACGAGTGAGTTTCGAGAGTTCGTTTCTCTTCGCGCCCTGAAATAAGCTATTCTGACAAATCTCCTTTTGCATTTTGCTGCAGCTTTGGGTTTGTCAAAACTGGTTCAACAATTTGATATTTAGAAGAATGCTGTCATGTCAGGCATTTTATATACATAAATAGATGCACATAAAATTTATATATATAAATTATATAAACATTTATTTTTATAGATTATTGTTATAGTTTATATTATTACATATTTATATTTATGACATATTTCATATAATTATACATGCATAAGGTGTTATGTTACATATTAAATTATACATATTTATTATACTATACTACATTATATTATATTTTATGGTCGATTGATGATATATTATTATATTACTAAACGTTTATATATTTTTCATCATGTTATGGTTACATGTATAGAGTGGGATATAATACCACACATTAAATCGTATACAGTTTATATTATACTATATTTTACATCCCACAATTTGTAGAGGCCGAAACCGAGGCACAGGGAGCCGTCACTCGCCTGAGGCCGGGCAGGGGGTCAGCTTGCGGAGCTGGGACCCCGCCCCGACTCCGGTTCTAGAATCCCTGCCCTTCACACTGCCCTCTGCGGCCTCTCTGGGAATGAGACGTCCTTCAGCTGTGGGGAGCTTGCCCACTCTCCGCCTTGAAAATAAACAGGAACAGCTCTGCTGAGGACCACGGGTTACATGACTGTGTGTCTGCGCGTGTGCGCGCGCAAGTGCAATTTAAAAAATTCCAAATGACCCTATTCTCCCAGCCGCGGTTGACTGAGGGAGGGAACAACACCTGGCCGAAATGCAGAGGACCAGCTGGCCGGTCACAAAAGGGGCAGCGGCGCCATCGGATTTCTTCCCTCGGGAATGGGAGCAAAGAGACCCCCAGGGAAGCAGCCAGGTGGTGATGGGCGGGAACACCTGCGAGCTGAAATTGTCCGGCTGCAGACAGCGGGAGCTCGCGGGGGAAGCCAGGAGGCGAGATGAGCATGGACTGGTGAGCAGGTGAGCAGGTCGGCCATGAGGAGCGAGCAGGGGACCCCACACACCAGGGAGTGTGAGCAGTGCTCTTGGTTCCCACTGGCCTCCCATTTCAAGTGTCTTTGGGGACTGCCACGTCTCCGTCCCTGAGTCCCTGGCCACCACGCTATGTCCCCACTCCTGGTCAATATACGCTTTGATCCGGCTACTTTGAGAGAGTCCCCATTTCTTGCACTAAATAGACCCAGCCTGAACATCACTCGGTGACTGAGTGCAGAATGAACACACGCACACGATCTACAGCACGCACACTAACAACGACCGCTTACAAAGCGTAATGGGAAAAAGACACCAATCACAGCAGCAAGAAAAATTATACCTAAGAATAACGTATCGAGAAAAGTGCAGAGTTTTATTAGCTAAAAACCATCATTTTACTGAAATACATAAAAAAATTTTGAATAAATGGAAAATGACTCCTTGGTTTTGGCCAAGAGGACTTTATATTTGAAGACGTCAATTCCCTCTAAGCTCACCTCTAAATTTAATGTGACCTCAGAGCACCCTGATTTTTTTTTTAATGTGGCCAAATTATGTTATAGTTCACCTTTATGGAAGAATAAACCTATATAGAACAGCAAATGAAATTCTGAAAATAAAGGTCGTTGAGAGGGGTATGTTTAGAAAATGTTTATAACATATTCTAAATGTCATAAACATACTATGACCAGACAGAGCATTGAAACAAAACGGGAAGTCCAGAAACACATCCAAGTGGATGGAAATGTAATACATGATCAAAGTGGCATTTGAATGTATTGGTCATGACCCATTTGGTTATGTGTAACCAAAACTCAATGTAAAATATCTTAAGAAAATGGGGAAAGATCGCGGGAAGATGTCCCGTGCCTCAGACCTCCCAACCTCGCCTTCAGAAATGGACCCAGCACCAAGCACCACGCAAACAGCGTATCCTTGGGTGTGCTCCCGTTTGTATAAAGGGGCTGCATGGTCGTGGGGGTGGGGAGGGGGGAATCTATACATTTGTTGGAATGTGCTTAAACCCCCAGCAGGTGACATCGTGAAGGAGTATTATGGGATGCCTCCGAAAGGAGACGCAGGAAGGCGGAATCTTTCTCGCTTCCTCGGAGGAACAGAGCTAATTCTATTCTCCAGCTGCCGGCCCGACCATCTCTGGTCTGCGCCAGGTGCCTCTCGTTCTCTCGATCTGCTCATCCCCCTTCGGCTGCTGCTATGCGCCCGCCTCGCTCCTCGTTTCTGGCGTCTACCTGTGGCTGCTGTGGCTGGCGGATAGGATGGCACGTGCTCCCCAGGTTACGACGGTTTGAAGCCCCAGACTCACTGCTCACGCCTGCTACACGTCCACCGTGGACACAAGACTGTAGCAAAGTACGTGCCGACTCTCGATTTCCATCTGGAAGGGACACACATCTCTCCTGCCCGTGTTTTGATGCCCCGAGTACGTCACATGGGTCCACCGAACCTTAAGTGGGAGGGACATTCGGTCCTATCCTGTGACTGTGGATAGAGAAAGAGCTGGAATACGTGTGGACAGCCCTAACGACCACCACAGACCCCCAGGTCACCTCAACTCCCTGTCACTCCAGACAAGGGTGTGACAGACACCCCCGTGTGTCCCCCATAGGCCCATGCGATCACTGCATTGGACACGCAGCCCGAGTGGGATTTCTGGGCAGCAGAGCATGCACTTAATGTCACTGAGGGGTGTCAGATCACTCTCTGGAATGGCTGCTCTGGTCTCTGCCACAGCAGGGAACAAGGTGGACACATCCCATCTTGCCAACGCTTGGTAATAACCAGCTTTTAAAAATTTGCCTGTCAAGTAGGTGTAAAATGATAGCTATTATTCTAAATTGTAGTTCTCTGATTTCTAATAAGTTTAAGTATCTCTTCATATGCTTATTGGCCTTCTCGATTTCCTCTCCTACAAAGCGCTTGCTCATATCTTTTCTTATTTCTTCCTATTCGGATTCCTATAATTTTCTTGTTGATTTTCAAGAGTTCCTGTAGAGCTTGTTACTGTACATACCCTTGAGTAACTTTTGGATGTTAAACAATATGAATATTTTCCTGTTCCCCAGGAAGTCACATATTATTTTAATGGATTGTTATCTCATCTCTCAGCTCTTTGGGGAGAAAAATCTCAAGAAAGGAAGACAGGCCGGCTCGAATCAGAAGCCATTCCTGAGCCAATCAAAGGTGGCTGAGAAGGTGAGATCTACAGTATGACAGCTTCTATATAAACCACAAGGCTTAAGCAGAAGAAAAAACTTTCCCAGAATAATTGGGTGGGGAGGGGGGAATGGCAGAGACGGATGCTGTTCTTCTGGGCGGACAAAGCAACAAATGATCCCTGGCTTAGCATTTGACGCAAAAAATAAGATCATGCACCCATCAGGATTATTCGATTGCAAGTAACAGCAACTCAACTGAAACAATTTTTTTTTTTTTAAGGCAATGTAGTGGTTAAGGTAACTCACGAGTCCAGTGGGCAGGATAGCGGGGTCTAGGTTCTCAGACAATGTCATCAGGCCTCCATCTTTCTCACCTTCTCCCCAGTAACCTCTCTCCATTGTGGGCATGGTGACCTTCAACAGCCAACAACTCCAGCTGAGGACGGAGATTCTTTCCTAATCATACAGTAGAAAAAAATCCTGGGAAGGATTCTGATTGGCCCACCTTAGATCACATGCCTCTTTCTGAACCAATCATTGTGGCCAGAGCCATGGACTAGTGCAATTGGCCAGACATGGGTTAAGTATGGGTGGTAGATGGACTCAGACCACAATAAGAGGGCGCCCTATAGGAAAGAGGGGTTCTTATCAGGGAATAAGAGAAGACATGCGGGTCAGGCGGAACCCAGAAATGCCAGACCCCCACCTATTCCTTACCTCAGTCTATATTCTGTATGGACACGGATTTAAGGGTGTGTATGTAGGGGGGGGGACCGCAAAAGAGCTCAAATAAAGTATTGCTGATTGAAAGAATTAGGGGCTTGGCAAATACCTTTCTAACCGTGACACCAAATCAGACACCATGAAGGAAGAGACTGACGCATACTAAACTGCTAGAGCACAAAACACACCGAACGACCAGAATCTAGAGTAAGAGACCAAGCGCAAATTGGGAGGGAGGGGAGGATTTTTGTGAACTACACGTCAGACAAAGTCCTGGCGTCCCGTACAGGGCAGGGAGTTCCTAGAGATGAATGCTAGATAGACACCCCAACAGATGTCTGAGAAAATGGCACAACAATTCACAAAAGGACAATGACAGCACCGTAAACGTATGGAAAATATGAGTCAACAAAATGTAAAAGATTGTCAGCCTGCGGCAGAAAAGGCAGCGCGCTCGGGCGCGGTGGGCTGGAGTATAAATCGGTCCAACCTTTTAAGAAGATGGGTTGGCTCTACGTATTTGAACGGGATTTTCCTTTGTTCGTTCATTCAGCAAATTTTAATCGGTACGTGAAGATACTGCTCTAAGTGCTTGGGAGACCTGTGAGCGAGCAGACGGGAGGGGCCCCTCTGTTTGGCGCTGCTGGGGGGTCCAGTGAGACGAGGTTTTCACCAAATGGTCACGTGGTGGGGGGCGGGGAATCAATCAAACGGGATTTGCACCGATTGCTGATCGTCCGCGCCGGGCAATGGTCGTTCACGATACAATTCTCTGTGCTGTGAATACGTTTAGACACTTTCGGAACATCACACAGTAAAACGACAAAAAAACACACCTCTTTGTTTTATAAACATGGAAATCACGTGTGACTTTTGCAGGAGCAGTGAAGACCAAAGCCAGACTGGAGGGGGGAGGGGCTGCGGGCGCCGAGGACGCGACAGTAAACGTGGACGGCGGCGCTCCCCACGGTGGCGTCATTTCAGTCCGACGCCCTCCTCCGGAACCTTGTCCCTGCTCATCCCACCCCAGACCCTCGAACCTCAGCGCCCTCGTGCCCCCCATGAGCAGAGAACAGGAATTGACGCCGCGTGGCTCGGGAGGCTGCGTCACACGAAGGACACAGAAGGCCGAGGCCTTCCCGGCTCTCTCCCGCTCCCTTCCTCTCGCGGTGAAACGCACATAACATACAATTTACCATTTCAGCCATTTTTAAATGTGAAATCGGTAGTGTTAGGTACAGTCACATTATTGTGCCACCTATCTCCAGAGCTCTTTTCAACTTGCAGAAGGAGCTCCTTACCCATGAGACACTGATCCCGCCCCCATTCGCCCGCCTCCCCAACACCTGGCTCCCCTCTACAGATGCGACTGCCGGTTCTTTTTCTTTTAGTACATTCACCCTTGGATTCTCGAGGCCACGCTGCGAAGAAGCCAAAGACCACCTGGCAAGTCACCAGGGCCCCCAGCTGACAGGAGTCATCCACCTCCGCTCATGTGAATAAAGAAGTCTTCAGGTGACACCAGCCCCAACTTTTGGGATAACTAGCTGAAGCTCCCACGTTGTGGGGCACAGCTAACCAACCCCACCACGCTCTGTCTGAATCCCTAAGTTTGGGGGTAAGTTGCTAGACAGCCATAAGAACCAGAACAGTAGACAATTCTTACGAGGAGCTCGTCTGCGAAGGAGAGAAGAAAAAATGGGGCTGCGACCAAGGGCAGTCGGGTGGAGGAAAGCAGGTCTTTGCTTCATTTCGCTTTCTCAGACGGAAGCAATCTGAGTATGTTTAAAAGCTGAGGGAAAAAATCCGTCAGAGAATGAGGTGGTGAACGCGCAGTGACAGAGGACAGGCCCACGGAGGCAGAGCGGAGAGGACCCCAAGCCCGGGTAGGAAGGTAGCCGTCCGTGGGGAGGGGACACTTCTCTGTCACAGTGTGTGGGGAGGGGGCACTGTGGCAGGGGGCAGATGCCGGCAAGGATGTACCTGTGCAGTGTGCCGGCCAGGGCATGTGAGGGGCACCGTGTGACGGCCTCTGCACCTCTCTGCTGTAGAAGGCGACCGGGGTGGGGAGCAAGTGGCTCAGTCAGCGGCCCCGGGGAGAGAGACACCTTTGCAGAGAGGGTGAGAACGTGCGGCACAGAAGGAGGAAGCAGGACTAAGGCAGAGGGCTTGTCGAAGTCGGTCATCGGGAATCCCTAGGAAAGTAGGGTGCCCCGTGTGGCCGTTCCCTTCGCGGGATCTAGCTGCGCGGGCACAGGCGTGACCCGTGGTTAGGTCCACGCGGGACCGGGGTGAACGTGTGTGTGAAGAAGAGAACAGGGCCATGGATTAGGGCGCAAAGAGGGGACGATGCACCAGGAAAGTGTCCCTGGGAAGGGGGGCGTCCTCACGGCAGGGCAGGTGACACGTAAATCCTAACTCAGCATTTCTACTTCTAGGAATTTATCTGAAAGAGCGCGCGGTGTGGACCTCTGCTGGTTCCAGGTCTGTACGTAAGGAGCATGGATGTCACTGCTCCATCCCAACGACAAGCGAAAGGCTGAGCAGAACGAAAAATCCATAAGACAGAGGACGGCACACACAGGGCACACCGTCGCCTCAAGAGTGGAGAGGCTGCCGACCGGCGTCACTCAGGTGTCACGAAGTCCTCGAGGTCCATCCACACTGTCTCAAATGGCAAGATCGCATCTTTTTCATGACTGAGTAGTATTCCATTGTGCG
>NW_011888899.1:861267-872045 GCF_000151845.1 Pteropus vampyrus
GAAGAAGAGAACAGGGCCATGGATTAGGGCGCAAAGAGGGGACGATGCACCAGGAAAGTGTCCCTGGGAAGGAGGGCGTCCTCACGGCAGGTGACACGTAAATCCCAACTCAGCATTTCTACTTCCAGGAATTTATCTGAAAGAGCGCGCGGTGTGGACCTCTTCTGGTTCCAGGTCTGTACGTAAGGAGCGTGGATGTCACTGCTCCATCCCAACGACAAGCGAAAGGCTGAGCAGAACGAAAAATCCATAAGACAGAGGACGGCACACACAGGGCACGCCGTCGCCTCAAGAGTGGAGAGGCCGCCGACCGGCATCACTCAGGTGTCACGAAGTCCTCGAGGTCCATCCACACTGTCTCAAATGGCAAGATCGCATCTTTTTCATGACTGAGTAGTATTCCATTGTGCGTGTGTAGATATATGATTTATTACATATAATTTATATATGGACATTCCATTGTGTCAAATATAACTTACATATATAATACGAAGTAGTATTCCACTATGTATGTAAAAAAACATAAAAAGATCGGTGAGATCGACAAACGCAGGAGTTGTCACGTACCAGAGCAGAGGCTCACACGTGACAGTCACCCAGGGGCCCGGTGCCAGGCCAGGAAACCCCATACTGTAATCACCCAATTGTGAACAACTCCGAGAGTTAAGCCCCAGTCATAAAGGGCCCCCACAATGTTGAGATTTACCTGCAAGAGCTCAACCAGGTTCCACAGTAAATATCTAAGGAACCGCTCCCGCCACTCCCCCCCGCCCCTGCCCCTGGCTTCCAGCGAGGAGGGGAAAGGGACCATGTGACTGCCCCGGAGCGCTCTGTCCCTAGGGGGAAACTAGTTATCAGAGCCTAACCTGTGGGGTTACCGGGGCCTGACCGACCCAGGAAGGGACACCCCTAGCTCCAACCCCCTCTGGCCACCCTGCCTCACCCAAGGGGGCAGAAACACTGACCAACACTGGTGACATTCCCGGCCTGGAGGCACAGGCTCACTGAGGATAGGACCTAATCACAGGCTGTAGCACGCTTACCCTCCCTGTACCACTCACCGCCAGGTAACCAAAGGCCCATGGACGGCAGTTCCTTTAACCCAGCACATCATGTCTGGCTATCAAGAAAAATATATATATATACAAGGCACAGAAAAACGGGGAAATAACAACTGGAAAAGACAGCAAGCATCAGAAGCAGACACGGCCATGAGGTTGGAACGGTCAGCCCGGGAACTTAATCCAACTGAGAATGTACTAAGTTCTCTGATGGACAAAGGAGACAGCACGCGAGCAAGGACAGGCACCGTGAGCAGAGGGATGGAAATTCTAAGGAAAAAAAATGCTAGAGATGGAAAAAACACACTGTAACGCAAATGAAGAATGCCTTTTACGGACTTTTAAGGAGCTCAAGTTAGAGGACATATCAACAGATTCCTCAAAAAAAAAAAAAAAGAAAGAAAAGGAAAGAGAACAAAGTTCGGGAGGAAAAACCCCCAGAATATTCAAGACTGTGGGACGACTACAAAAGGTGTAGTAAGGTCTGCGTAATGAGAATGCCACACGAGAGGAGACAAAGGAAAAGAAGGGACATTTGAAACAGTAACAACTGAGAATGTCCCCAAATTCATGCCTGACACGAAATCACAGATCCACGAAACTCAGAGACCACCAAGCAGAATAAGTGTCAAAAAACAGAAACGAAACAAACAAAACTACACGTAGCTGTAGAATTTCCAAACTACAGGAAATCAAAGATGAATAAAAAACCCTGAAAAAAAAAGCCAGAGGAAATAAACACCTTATCTGTAGAGGAAGAAAGGTAAGAATGTCACTTGACGTGTCCTCAGAAACTATGCAAGAAGAGAGTGAAATGAAATGTGTAAAGCATCGAGAGAGAAAACCCACTGACCCACGATTCTGTGCCCTGCGAAGTTATTCTTTAAAAGTGAAAGAGAAGTAGAGACTGTCTCAGACCCACACGAACTGAGGAAATCTGTTGCCGGTAGACCTGCCTTGCAAAAAAACGTTAAAAGAAGTTTTTTTTAGAGAGAAGGAAAATAACGCAGGTCAGAAACTCAGACCCACATAAAGTAATGAAGAGCGCTGAAGTGGGGTAGTGAGGATCAAAAACGTTTATTTTTCATATTCTTGATAGATGAGCAGATGATACTTTGTTTAAAATAGTAATAGCAACAATGTAGTTGACTGTCTATGCTCCTGTGTATACACACGCTTATGTATTCCGTATAAATAAAATGAATGACAGCGATGGCACAAGGGATGGGAGGAAGGAGTTAGGGACAGCCTCTTACCGCGCTACCCATGACATGACATAAAGTTATTTGACAGTGGATTTTGATTAGCTGTAACTGTATACTGCAAACTCTAGAATAACTACTAAAGACAGTCAAAAAATAATTACAACTGATATGCTTAGGAAAAAGAGAAAATGGAATCATAGAAAATGCTCAGTTAAATCGACAAAAGGCAAAAAGAGTGGAAAACAGAAATAAGAACAAAGAACAAGGGCAACAGGTAGAAAATACTAAGAATATAGTAGATATTAGTCTAATGATGTCGGTCATCACTTTGAATGTCAATGGACTAAACGCACCCCAAAAAAGCAGATGTTGTCAGTAGATTAGAAAAAAAAAAATGACCCAGCTATATGTTGTCTATGAGAAACTCACTTTAAATATAAAGACACATATAAAGTAAAAGTGAACGGATGGAGGAAAATACACCATGCTCAGTCCTAATCAAAAGAAAGCAGGAATAGCTATGTTAATTTCCGACAGAGCAGGCTGCAAAGTGAGGAAAGTTACCAGGGATGAAGAAAGGCATGACTCAGTGATAAAGGGGCCAAATCTCCAAGCAGACTTGACAGTCCCAGTCTGTGCGCACCTAACAGCAGAGTGTCACGAAGTAATAGAAGGGCCAACGGAAAGAGATGAATCTACTATCACTGCCGGAGGCTTCCACACCCCTCTGTCAGAAATGGACAAATGCAGCCAGCGGACAGTCAGTAAGGACACAGCTGAGCTTATCAACACCATCAATCAAGTGAATGTAGACTACTGACATCTACGGACTGCATTGCCCAGCAACGGAAGAATACACAGTCTTCCCAATCTCACGTGGAACATTTACTAACATAGACCACTTTCTGGGCCATAAAACATGCCCTCACAAATTTAAAAAAATAGAAATCATGCAATGTCTTCTCTCAGAATCCAATGGGTCTACGGCCATGTCACCTGGAACACGCCCGATCCCATCTGATCACAGAAGCTAAGCAGGGTCGGGCCTGGTTAGTACTTGGATGGAAGACCACCTAGGAAGACCAGGTGCTGTAGGCGTAAAAAAAAAAAACCAACTATAATAGAACCCAATGGAATTAAACTAGAAATCGAGAACAGAAAGATAACTAGAAAATCTCAAAATACATAGAAATTAAACAACACACTTCTAACACATGAATTTAAGAAGAAATCGCAAGAGAAATTTAAAAATATTTTGAAATACATGAAAATGAAAGTACAACTTTGAAAGAGGGGGCATCACTACAGATCTTATGGACATTTAAAGGCTAATAAAGAAATGATATGAACTCTATGCCCGGAGATTTTGATAACATAGATGAAATGGTTCCATTCCCTGAAAGATAAAAGCTACCATAACACACACACAGAAACAGACAATCTGAATAAAGAAACCGAATCATAATTAACAACTCTCCAAGTTGGAAAGCAACAGCCTCTCTTTCAGAGGATAGAAACAGAGGAAATATTTCCAAACTCATTCTGTGATGCCAACATCACCGTAATACAAAATCAGACAAGATATTACAAGAAAACTTCAGACCAATATCTCTCACAAACTTAGATGTAAACATCTTTGACAAGATATGAGCACATCGAATCCAATGGTGTACAAAAAGAATTATATACCATGTCCCAGTGGGGTTACCCCCAGTTTGCAAGAAAGGCCAGTTCGTCATTTGAAAATGAATGAATGCGATCCATCATATCGACAGGCTAAAAATGAAAAAAATCACACGATCATTCCTATCAATACATGCAGAAAAAGCATTTGTCAAAACCCGATGCTCATTCATGATACAACTTAATAAACTAGGACTAAAAGAGACTTCCTCAGCTTCATAAAAAATATCGACAAAAACCCATAGCGGACATTATACTTAAGGATGAGGACCTCACAGCTTTCCCCCCGGGATCAGGTACGAGGAAGGACGTCCCCTCTCGCTGCGGCTTTGCGACACTGTAACGGAATCTCTAGTTCACGCAATAAGACAAGAAAAGGGAATAAGAAGGTGTATGGACTGGGAGGAAAGAAATAAAAGTGTCTTTGTTTGCAGATGACACAATTATCCGTGTAGAAGAGCCAAGGAATTGATGGAAAGACTTCTAGAGCTGACAAGCGATTATGCCAAGTTTACCGGGTATATTTTTAAAATACAAAAGTAAATCGCTTCTCTGCATACAAGCAATAGAAAAGTGGCATCTAATGTACAAACACACAGTCTCATTTACGTTAGCGCCCCAAAAATGAAATCCTTAGGCATAAATCTGACAAAATACATAGAAGATCTATTTGAGGAATTAGCAAAACTGACGATTGAAATCAAAGAACTAAATGCAGAGAAATTTCATGTTCATGAACAGGAAGACTCGACCTGGTCTGGTTGTCGGTCCCCCAAACAGATCTATAGATTCACTGCAATCCCAGTTAAAGCCTTGGCAATTATTTTGTACATATCAGCAAAGCAATTCCGAGATTCGTTTGGAGAGGCAGAAGACCCAGAACAGCCAACGCCATATCGAAGAAGAAGAATAAAGTTGGAGGACGGATGTCACCTGATGTCAAGACCTACTGTATGCCTACAGCAATCAAGGCAGGCGGTTATGGGCAAAAGAGAGACTAATAGACCCACAGAACAACAGACAGCTCAGAAACGGACCCACGTCAATATAGTCAACTAATCTCTGCCCAAGGAGCAAAGGCAAGACAGTGGAGAAAATACAGCCCATTCAACCAATGGTGCTGGAACATGCACGTGCAGAAAAATGAATCTAGACACAGATCGTGCACCCTTCACAAAGGTTAACTCAAAATGGACCTCATGAGAAAACCCAAAGGACCTTGGATATGGTGATGTCTTTTCAGATAAAACGCCATAGAGATGATACGTGAAAGAAGGAATTGATAACCTGGATTTCATTAAAATTCAAAATTTCCACTCCGCGACAGTGTCGACAGAATAAGAATACAAGGCACAGAATGGAAGAAAATATTTTCAAAAGACACATCCGATAATGGACTGTTACCCAAAATCCACAAAGAACTCTTAAGACTCAACAATAAGAAAACAAAACAACTCAGTTTTAAAAATGAGCCAAAGATCTTAACAGAAAACTCAGCAAAGTTTTACAGATGGCAGATGAGCACATGAAAGATGCTCCACATCTTCTGTCGTCGGGCAGATGCAAACTACAACGACGGCGAGACGCCACCACACCCATTAGGACGGCCGACATCCGGGGCCCCGACAGCAAGTGCTGGTGAGGATCCGGAGCCACGGGAACTCTCAGTAAGTGCTGGGGAGAGAGCCAAGTGGCACCGACACTTTGGAAGACAGACTGTCGTTTCTTCCAAAACGAAACATTTCTTACTGTGCAATGCACCACTTGCTGCTTACCCAAAGGAGCTGCAAACCTATGTCCGCACCAAACCCTGCACGCTGATGTGTATGGCAGCTTTATCCTTAACTGGCAGATGTCGGAAGCAGCCAAGACGTTCTCCAGCAGGTGAGGGTGTCAATGAACGGGTCCATCCAGACGGTGGGGTATTATTTAGTGCGAAAAAGAATGAGCCATCAAGCCACGAAAAGACACGGAGGAAACAAACGCACATCACGAAGCCAAGAGGCTACACACGGTCCGATTCCAACTATACGACATTCTGGAAAAGGCAAAGCTATGGGGACAGCGAAAAGATCGGTGGCTGCCAGGGGTGGGGAGGGGGTGGGGGAATCGATACCGAAGCACCGATGACTTTTCAGGCAGCGAAACTGCTCCGTGTGATTGTGGCTACTCCGAGGGAGTGACTGTGACGCAGACCGTGGACTCCCGGTGATCATGACACGTCAGTGCAGTTTCATCAGTTGTGACGAATGTGCCACTCTGGTGGGAGATGCCGGTGACTGCGGATGGTGCGCATATGTGGGGCCGGGGGACACGGGGCAAAATCTCTGTACCTTCCGCTCAATTTTGCTGTCAGCCTAAAACTGCTTTAAAAAAATAGCAATAAAGACCTCAAGATTAGACTCCTGCACGTCAGTTTCAAGTCCTTTTGAGTTTGCGGGTCGTCCATCATCTCCCTTTTCCCTTCCTTGGCACACTTTATCCCCCACAGTCAGGACCGTGCCGACTGAACTCCTGAGGAGCTGTTCAACGTGCTCCTCGATCCTCTGGACTTCTCGTCAACTCGCAGTTGGTCCCGAGGTGTCATCAGACCCGGGTTTGATTTCGTGGGCAAGATGACGTCACAGGTGCTGCTGTCTCCCTTTCATCAGGAAAAACGGCGTCTTGTTTTCTCTCTCTTTGTTGAGAGCATGACTGACGCTCTGTATCTACCTTCATTAATTCATCAAGGGCGGGAGGCTTCCTAATCCACGTATTAGCTGGGACGCGTCTTTAAAGAGAAACCTTTGCTCACCTATCACTTGGTTACCCAAATATACCGCGTGTGTAGGATAGGCAAGTTAAATGCTTGATTCTTTGTCTTTATCGACTAGTTTTCAAAGTAAGTTCATCCACTAGTATGCCCTAACTGTAAACAATTAGGTTTCGGTTATGATTATTATTATCATCATCAATCCTAATCTATTTAGTATCATAATGTTTGCTTTTCAAAGGCATTAAAGACTATTCTAAAAGAAGACATTGGCTTCTTTGGAAATGTTCTCACCTGTAGTTGTTCAATGCAGACTGTTGATAGAGGCTAATTCTTTACTCAATGCATACGTAGCATCGACCCCTGGAATAAACAACTGAGCAGAAACGTCTGCCCTGGTTTTAAATCGCTGCTGCTCCCAAGGTCCTAAATTCTTCGAGAGAGAATTCTCAATGCGAGGCTAATGTACTTAAACGAGGTGTTTTTTTTTTTCCCTTGGACACATTTATTCAGATGTTGCAATCAAAAACCGTTTAATTAACTTACCTTTTATAAAAGGCTTTCTTTCTCGGCTAACAAATGAGACACTTTATAACTTATTTTGGTAGCTGATTCGTTCTCTTATTTTTCCTTCTGTCGTAAGATACTGTTTGAAAATTTTCTAGTTTTTCTGACCCTGACTTTCCTGTGATTTGAGGGTGTGTTGGCAGATGCTTAGTCTGGTGACGTCGATGTACATTGTGGCGTTTTAGTGTGGCTGCTGTGACCGCGGTAAACGTGACGTCCTGCCATGTAATTTGATAATAGCACGGTCTGCATTTTTTACGTGTTGCAGAGCATGGAGTGCACAGTCCACTTTTCTCTTCTTTTCTCGTTTTGACGTAAAGGATACGCACTGGTCGTTTTTTCTTAAAGCCACAGTATGGCGATATGTGTAGCACTCAACGTGCTGCTGAGCTATAACTGTGTGACTGCGTGTTGCGTTGTTCCAAGCACAGTGGGAAGTGACAAGCACACCCCAGACAGTCCCTGCCACATCATTCACCTGTGCCCCGGGAGCAGGAAAACACCCACGGAAAACACGTGAACAAACAGGCATGGCTGTGTTCCCACAAAAGCTTACCGATGGACACTGGGCTTCAAATTTCAAAATGATTTGCATGTGCCACAAAAGGGTGTTCTTTTATTGTTTTTTTCTTAACCATTTTAAAATGTAAAAACTGCTTAGCTCACGGGCCACACAAAAATAGGTGGCAGGTCAGACTTGGTCCAGTTGCAAACCCTGGCTTTAAAGTCGATAAATGTCGTTTTTATTTTCTTTGAGTGCCAACGATAAGCAATCACATGCGCGCAGAGAGAGTCATCTCTCCTGGCAGCCCGCCCACTTTGCACCCAGCCCCCAGGGCTGTCATCAAGGACGGACGCTCATAAGTGTTGGCGAGGACAGGCAGAAACCGAGACCGTCACATGCTCCTTGTGGGAATGTAAAGCGGGGCGGCTGCTTTGGAAAACAGATTGGCGTGTCTCAGAAAGTTAAAGCTAGCGCTGCTACACAGCCTACACGTCTCCCCCACAGGCACGCACAGGAGAGAAAAACACGTTCACGCAGACATCTGTACACGGATGCTCCCGGCAGCGTGACGTCACGGCCAAAAAGTGGAAACAACTCAGATGTCCATCAACTGGTGAACAGATAAACAAAATATGTTCTGTCCACATCATGGAATAGCGTTTAACCATTACAAGGAACACATTAGTGACCCACGCCACAACCTGGCCGAACCTAGAAAACACACTGCTCGTGAAAGAAGCCAGTTACAAAAGGCCACAGTGTCGGATCCCATTTCTATGTCATGCCCAGAACAGACGGATCCGTAGAGACGGAAAGTAGGTTAGGGGTTGTCAGAGGCTGGGGGGGGGGGGGGGGGAGGGATGAAAACGCGCTGGAACCAAAGAATGGTGAAGACCCTACGACCTGCGGCTGCACTGGAAACCGCTCAATCACACGCGCCATAAAGATGACTCATACGGTGTGAGGATTATATCTCAAGAAAACGAGGTCGTGTACGATGTGTGCGCTTCGCCTTTTTCCCTTGACGTTCTCCAGGGGAGAAATGCGGGAACGATGGAAAAGAGAGGCTGCTTCGTCCGGCGTCAGCGAGCTCACGACTGAAGTGCCTGTGGCCCAAGCACCAAAACTTCAGAGCCCTTGACTGGTCGTAAAGAGGCCTCGGACCACTGGAAAGTGAGCCGCCAGAGACCGAGCCTACAGCCTGCTGAGTTAACGGTCAAGTTCACCATGCATAGTAGTTTTAATGGAAAGTTACCGCAGTGGCTGAGAAGAAAGCCTGATGAGTTAGAAATAAAATAAAAATATGCAGAAGTAGTCTGAGCTTCCCGCCACCCCCTCACCCCCCGCCCCGCCGCCCCGACCCCATTGTCCGAAACACTCCTTGCCACACCTCTCCTCTGAGGGAAAAGGTCCTCCTTCTTCTCGGAAAGATAAGCATTTCCCTTGGCCCATCAACCTTGGGTGTCTGCTCGGTAACCAGAATCCAAACGCAGGCTGGTCTGGGACTGACTTGGAGAACCGGGCGGGACGAAGGGTTACATCTTGAAAGAACAGCAGGAATTCGCTGCTGTGCACAGGCTGCTTCTCGAGCGTGTTTGGGAGCACGGACTTAGGGGTACCTGGGCGTGAAGGGCGGGCTCCCCTTTTCCCACTGGGATGAAGTCGTTGATTTGAGTGCATACTCTCGAGAGGCACGGACAGCTGTTTGAGCAGTTTGCTGTTGTGGTTGATGTTCTGAATGCTTCTCTGGGCAAAATGACATGAAAAGGCCAGAAAAACACTTTGGCAGAAGACAGAGGAAGGAATTCAAAGACTTCAGGAGACAGGAATGCTGAATCGGAACCAGCCTCAGCTTCCCGCTCCCCCAGGAGCCCCTCCCCCAGCCCTGCCATCACTAGGTGCCCCATTAGGCCTGCCAAAGTGACATTAACCTCCACCTTGAGGAGTGGGTTGGTGAGGAAGATGCTGGTCTTTTAAAATGGGCTTTTGTCGACCATTCTTCCAGTCCGAGAATGCTACCGGCCGGGCTGCGATGGGCCTCGCCGATCAGTCACAGTGGGCAGGAGAAGAGCCGATGGTCCCCTTGTCCAGGTGGCTGCTGTTACCTTCCAGAAGCAAAGTGGACCCAGTTATTATAACAGGCAACAGGGCAGGCATGTTTATTGAATTTCACAAAATGGTGTGCTGCCGAGACATCTTTAGCTGTAGTTAATTAGTTATAGGGTTCTCTGGAATACAAGTGACAGATGGCTGACCCATTTTTTTTTTCTATAAAATAAGTCTGGGTCTAATGACAATAGGCACAACTTAAGAAAATCAACAAAGTCAAGGCAGAAGAAAAGTTGAGGCCTTTTCTCTAATTCACTGACCAGAATCTCTGGTCTGTAGTAGCCGTCAGGCAACCTCGAGATTTTATAAGCACAAAGGCAAATTCTAAGTCTTCTTTCTTACATTCCTCAAAGAGAAATGTGCCCCAGGGGACTGGAGAGACCCAAGTCTTTGGTCTATTGGATACTTATTCCAAGGGAATGCTAAGTATTAGGACTGTCACGTGAACACATATCATCGCCACCATCTGCCATTCGGGGTGAGGCTACATGGATCCAGAGATACATGGAGTTAAGGTCATTGCAGTCAGATGCACCAGTGACAAGCGTGTCTTTGGGCATACACACTTAGGATGGCCCTTGTCAGCCCTGGGCAGGATCCCTTCACAGTCTGACTGAGGAATGGGGTGAGCATCACCATGGCAGGCAGCGCCAAGACAAAAACACTGGAACTTCTCCCTTCGTCCAGACTAGCAACCAGAAGCAGATTGTCCAGAAAATACAGACACTCATCCCCATGGAATAACCGGAAAGGGTGTGCTCGGTGATCCCGAGACGTCCTCACCGACTCCGCGGCGCGGCACAGATGTCAGTGGGTTGGCCCCCGCTTAATTAGGTGGTTCCTCCCATGGTGCAGAAATTCCCACTTTCTCCTTGCTGGAGAAAACCAGCAGCCAC
>NW_011888899.1:872570-880620 GCF_000151845.1 Pteropus vampyrus
TTTGGAAAAGAAGTCAGATTTTGGAGTTATTTAGGAGACGCATATGGGGGAATTTTTAACCCTGGACATGCAGGGATTATGAGCATGTGTCTGTGCACGCACACGCGCAAAAGCCAAGGGCTGGACAGCAATAAGCACTTACTGGTTTTGCCTGGCCAGCCCCCCAATGCCTTAGGGGAACAGTTATCATCAAATCCAGTCACGTGATGCTGAAGGGGGTAACAATCAGAAGACCTTGCCCTTGTGGCCACAGGATTGGGGAAATGATCCAGGCCAATTTAATTCCTTACTGTAGGAACATTTTAAGGGGACAAGACGCAGAAAACCCAACTGAAATGGATTTTGAATGAAGAACTAAGGGGCATCGATAGACTACTCCACACGGCAAGAGCACATGGCACATTGTTTCAAGCACACATGGGACATTCACCGGGCGAGACCACGTTCTGGGGAATAAAGCAAACCTCAACAGATCCAAAAGAACGGGCATGTCCGAAGTACGTTTTCTTACCACAAAGGAATTAAATTGGAAACCAAGAACAAAAGCTATCTGGAATAGCTTCGAATATTTAGAAATGAACCAGCACACTTCTAAACAACCCATGGGTCAAGTGAAAGTCACAAGGGCCATTAAAGATATTTTGAATTAAATGACAATGGACACACAACTTACTAAAAGTTGTAGGATGAAGCTAAAGCAGTCTTAGAGGGGGAAAAAAATAAAAGAGAGAGAGCATTAAATACTATCACTAGGAAAGAAGACAGGTATCAAATCAGTGATCTGAGCTACCACCTCAAGAAATGAAAGAAGAGTAACTTAACCCCAAAATAAGCAGAAAGAAGCAAATCAAGATAAAAGAAGAGATCGAACACAGAAAAATTAGAGAGAAAATCAATTAAACCAGAAAGTGATTCCTCAGAGAGAGCAATAAAATTTATAAACCTCTAGCCTGATTAAGGGGATAAAAAACCCCAGAAGATATAGATCACCGACACGAGAAAAAATGAAAGATCTTATACTATAGGTCTTAGACATTAAAAGGATAAAGTAATATTTTAAACATTATACCTTTAAATTTGACGAATTAGGTGAAATGCACAAATTCTTTGAAATACATAAACTTCCTCAGCTCACTACCGAGGAAATAGGTGATCTAGCTATTCCTAGTATATAATAAAGAAATTGCATCTGTAGTTAAAAAATAAATAAATAATCTAAAAGTCTAGGCCTAGTGGCTTCAGGGGTGAATTTCATCAAAATTGGAGGAAGAAATAATACAAATCGCCACAAAATCTTCCAGAAAATGAAGAGAAGAAATTGCATCCTAACTCGTTTTGGGGGCTACTACCCAATATGGAAACCCAAAATAAATATTACAAGAAAAATTGACCTTCAGAACATTATCCCTCATGAACACAGATACGAAAATAATAAAATATTAGTGAATTGACTCCGGCAATACATAAAAAGAATAATACATCTTGACAAAGTGGAGGTTACCCTGAGAATGCAACCTTGGTTCGATATTCAAGAATCAACTGATATAATTCGAGAGAGCAAAGAAGAAAATCCATATGAACACCTTGAAACAAGCAAATAAATAAGAAAGATTTCAAAAGCATGTGACAAAATTCAACATTAATTCATAATACTCTCCACAAACTAGGAATAGAAGGAACTTCCTGTACCCAACCCAAGGCAATTAACAAAATGACAACTAACTTCATGTTTAATTGTGAAAAACTGAAGGCTTTCTTCTAAAATCAAGAACAAAACAAGATAAAAAATACATTCTAGCACCACATAAAAGTTTATCTGCAAAATGTAAATGTATCATTTTTTTAAAAAAAAAATGTAACATTAAACACACTCATGTTGCAGAAGAAAAAAACGCAAGGATGTCCGCTGTCACCACCTCTATTATACCGGAGGCCCCAGCCAGCATAGAAACAAGAAACAAAAGTTGTATGGTTTGGTGATAAACAATAAAAATCTTGATTCATGGATGACGCGATTGTCTATGTAGAAAATACAAAAGATTCTCCTTTCAAAAGCTTCTGGAACTAATAAATGCATTGAGCAAGGTCACAATATACAAGGTGAATTCAGTCAATTAAATTTTAATACGCTAGCAATGAACAATTCCAAAATGAAAAATTTTAAAGCGACAAGGGCACTAAACATCATGAAATGCGCAGGCTGAAATCCAACAAAATATGTGAAGGCCTGCATGCTGAAAAATACCAAACACTAATGAAGGAATCAAAATTGAAGCCTAAGGAAATGAAGAGAGATTTTGAGTTCGTGGGTTGGAAGACTCCATATGAGGAAGATGGACATTCTACCAAAATCGACCTACGAGTTCGGTAAAATACCAGTTAAAGCCCTGGGAAGATTTTTGTGGAAGTACGCGAGCCGATTCTAAAGTTTATATGTAAAGGCCAAAATCATGGTGAAAAGAAGAAGCGGGTCCCCCGTTTCCGGCCTGGCATGGAAGGGGCTGCGAAGTCACCGTTCCATCCCAAGGGGAAAAAAACTGAGCAAACCGAAAACATTAACTATTCTTAGGTCCCAGGGCCAACTGCTGCCCCCCAGGTTACAGAGACGCGGGCTGACAGAATCCCAACTCACTGGGGCGGTCACCGCAAGGAGAAACATCTACCTGAACCAAAGGGAAAACCCAAACTTCAGCCGACACATGGCTGGCGGCTCAGTGTAGACAGTGCTGAGCGTTGAAAACTCCAGGGGGACCGGGCGATGGGAGAGCCGCCTCGCTGTTGTGGCTGTGCCTCGGGGAGCTTTCCCAGGTGGTCTGGCTTCCAGGGGCGGGGGGAGGGGAGGGGAGAGGCAGCAACCGCTATTAAACACCCAGGAGTGTCAGGCCGCTAACCAGGCCCACCTGCAGGAGAAACCAGGCTGCCAGGGCCTGGGCTTCCAGGGCTTGATCGCCATAACCTACTCGGGGCGAGGGAAATCTCCACCGCCAGCTGCGCCCCGGCTGACCTGCCCCACCTGAGTGGGGGTTGAGGGGGAGAGAAAACAAACTCTGGCGACATTCACCGCCCACAGGCAGGGTCTCACCGGCAGATGGAGACCAAGGCCGGGGACCGCAGCTCGGCTTCTGCCCCACCCCTGACTCAGCACTGAGTTACTAACGGCGTGTGTGCTGCGGGTCCTTCTACTCAGGACGTCAAGTCCACCTTCCGACAAAAAATTGAAAGGCATGCTAAAAGGCAAAAAGTACGATTTAAAGGGACAAAGCAAACATCAGAACCAGACTCAGAGGTGGCAGGGAGGTTGGAGTTAACAGACCAGGAGTTTTTGAAAATTATAATTAATATGCTCAGGGCTTTAACGGAAAAAGTAGACAGCACACAAACACACAAGCATAATGTAAGCAGAGGGATGAAAATTCTAGAAAAGAATAAAAAGGAAAAGCTGGAGATAAAAGGAAAAACCCACGATGACAGAAAGGAAGACTACCTTCGATGGGCTCGTCAGAACCGGCGTACCTTGTTTTACTGTGTTTCACAGGTGTTGCGTTTTTTACACATTGAAGACCAGACTCTCCACCAGCAAAAGCTTATGACTTGCTTCACGGCCAGACTTGCTTTATGGCAGTGCTCTACAACAAACCCATGACAGCTCCGAGGTCGGCCTGTACACTGGGCATGGCTGAGGACAGACTCCGAACTCGGGGATGTGACAATAGGAACTGAGAAGCAAAGGGAAAGAAAACACTGGGGGGGCGGGGTGGGAACCCGAACAGAATATTCACACACTGAGACAACTAGGAAGGTGGAGCACACCCGTGATGGGGACACCAGAACAAAGAGGAACCGAAGAAATGTTTGAAACCGTGACGAGAAAGAATTTCCCCAAATTAACGTGAGACAACAAATCCTAAGTCCTGGAAACTCAGACAAGACCAAACAGGGTAAGTGCTAAAAAAATATCCGTAGGCAGGTCACGATGAAACTTAAGAAAAAAAAATTTTTTTTGGAAAGAAGCCAGGGGAATGAAAGCACTTTACCTACAGAGGAGCAAAGATGAGAACGGTACCAACTTCTCAGAAACCATGCGAGCAGCAAGAGTGGAATGAAATATTCAATGGATTGAGAAGAAAGAAAATCCACCAACCTACAAAACAGGTCACATTCTGGGCCATCAGACAGACTTTAAAACTAAAAATCATCCAATGCCTTCTCTCAGACCATGATGAAATTAAAATAGAAATTATTAACAGAAAGGTAGCTGGAAAATCCCCAACTATGTGGAGATTCAACAACATACTTCTAAATAACACATGGATCAAAGGAAAAAGCTCAAAAGAAATTTTAAAATATTTTGAACTAAATGAAAATACGACGTTTCAAAATTTGTGGGGTGCAGTAAAAGCAGACCTTAGAGGAAGATGTGTAGCATCGGATACATGTATTTGAAGAGAAGAAAGATCTAAGATCAGTCATCTAAGCTTCAACTACAGGAACTAGAACAAGAAGAGCAAATTAAATCCAAAGTAAGATGAAATATAATAAAAATGAGAGCAGAAATCAATGAAATTGAAAATAGGAAATCAATAGAGAAAACCAACAAAACCAAAAGTCGATTCTTGGGACGTTCAATAAAATCGGTAAGCTTTTTCCAAGCTAACTAGGAAAGAAAAGAGAAGACACATGAATGATATTAGGAAAGAAAGAGACGATGTCACTACAGATACCATGGATATTAAAAGTATAATAAAGAAAAAAGTATAATAAAGGAATAGTATGAACAACTCTATGCCTACAGATTTATTGTAACCTAAATGAAATGGACCAATATCTTGAAAGATACAGTCTGCCAAGTTCCACGAGAAGAAATAGAGAACCTGAATGGGCCTATATCTATTAAAGAAATTGAATCGATAATTAATAACTTTCCAAAACAGAAAGCAAGTTCCAATGGGTTCACTGGTGAATTCTACTAAACCTTTAAGAGAGAAATTATACCAATTTTCTATTATCTCTTTCAGAGGATAGAAACAAAAAGAATACTTTCTAACTCATTCTCTGAGGCCAGCACTACCCTAATACCCAAAACAAAGCCATTATAAGTATAGACCTATATCTCTCATGAACATATTTGCAAAAAGCAACGAAATATCAGCGTCAAATCTAACAATGTATAAAAAGAATTATACACCACGACTAAGTGAGATTTATCCCAGGTATGCAAATCTGGTTCAACATTCAAAAATCAATTCATGTAATTCATCACATCAACACGCTAAAAAAGAAAAATCACATGATCGTATCAATAGATGCAGGAAAAAAAAGTCTGACAAAATCTAATACCCATTCATGATAAAAAAAATAAATAAATAAACGCATTAGTTTCAGTAAACTAGGAATAGAAGGTAACTTCCTCAATTTGATAAAGAATATCTACAAAAAACCTACAGCTAACATCATAGTTCATGGTGAGAAATTCGAAGCTTCCCCAGTAAGATCAGGTACAAGGTAAGGATGTCCCCTCTCGCCATTGTTTTTCAACGTCATTCTGAGAGTCCTAGCTAGATGATAAGACAAGAAAAAAAAGGTAAGAAGGTCTACAGATTGAGATAGAAAAATAAAACCGGCATTGTCTGCAGATGACGTGACCGTCTATGTAGAAAATTCAAAAGGATCAACAAAAAACTCCTGGAATTAAAAAGCGATTATAGCAAGGTTGCAGAATACGAGGTTAATCTACAAAAGTCCATTGCTTTCCAATATACTAGCGATGAATGCGAGGAATTTGAAATTAAAAACACGATGCTATTTACATTAGCACCCAAAAAAATGCTTAGGTATAAAACTAATAAAATATGTACAAAATGTATATGAAGGAAACTATAAAACCCTGATAATCAAAATCAAAGACCTAAATAAATGGGGAGATAGTCCATGTTTATGGATAGGAAACTGAATATTCTTTCCAACTTGATTGATAGATTTGAAGCTTGCAATCCCAGTCCAAATCCCAGTAATTTATTTTGTGGATATTGACAGACTGATTCTAACGTATATAAGGAGAGAGAGAGAGAGCGAGCGAGAGAGAGAGAGCGAGCGAGCAAGCAACAATATGGCCAGCTCAATACTGAGGAAGGATAAGTTGGAGGGATGACACTTCCTGACCTCAGGACTTATTATAAAGCTACAGTAGTCACGATAGCATGTTATTGACAGAAGAACAGACGAATAGAACAGTGGAGCAGAATAGACAGCTCAGAGGTAGACCCACACGAACACAGTCAACTGAACTTCGACCAAAGATCAAAGGGAATACGATGGAGAAAAGAGAGTGTGTTTAACAAATGGTACAGGAACAATGAACATCTATATGCAAAAAAAAAAAAAAAAAAAAAAGAATCTAGACACAGACCTTACATCTTTCACAAAAATTAACTCAAAATGGATCTCAGATCTAAATGTAAAACACAAAACTATAAAAGTCCTGGAAGATAAACGTAAGAAAAAACTCAGATGACTTTGAGTTTGGCAATGACTTTTAAGATACAACACCAAAGCCATGTTCCATGAAAGAAATAATCGATAAGCTGGATTTCAATAAAATTATAAATTTCTCTTCTGTAATAGACAGTGTCAAGAGAAGATGAGCAACAGACTGGGAAAAAATATTTGCAAAATACACGTCTGATAAAAGACTGTTATCCAAAATATGTATACAAGGAACTCTTAAAACTTAACAATAAGAAAGCAAATAACCCAGTTAAAAGTTAGACCAATGTGGCCTTAATGGACACCTCACTAAAGAAAATATAGAGATGGCAAATTAGCGTATGAAAAGATACTCTACATCATATGTCCTCAGGGGAATGTAAATTAAAACAACGAGACACCACTGCACGTCTGTTAGAATGGCCAAAGCCTGGGACACTGACAATACCAAGCGATGGGGAGGATGTGGAGCCACAGGAACTCACATTCCCAGCTGGTGGGAATGCTAGGTGGTACGGCCACTTTGGAAGACAGCCTGGTGGCTTCTTACAAAACTAAACATACTCTTGCACACAATTCAGCAATCACACTCCTTGTTATTTACCCAAAGGAGTTAAAAACTTACGTCCACACAAAAACCTGCACACAGATGCTTACAGCAGCTTTACCGATAACTGCCAAAATATGGAAGCAACCAAGACTTCCTTCAGTAGATGAACTGATAAGTAATCTGAGATACATCCAGACAAATGAATATATTCAGCATTAAAGAGAAATAAGCTAACAAGCCCCACCCACACGCACAAACATGGAAGAGACTTAAATGCATATTATTAAGTGTAAGAAGCCAGTCTGAAAAGACTACATGTTGTATGATTCCAAATATGTGACATTCTGAAAAAGGCAAAAAAGGCAAAAGAAAATAAAAGGTTGCTAGGGGTTGGGGGAGCGGACAAATGCGTACTGGAGCACAGATCATTTTTAGGGCAGAGAAACTACTGCGTATGATACTGTAAAGGCGGATACGTAATTTACAAATTCGTCCAAACCTGGAGAATATACAACACCAAGAGAATTGTAACGTAAACTATGGACTTTGGATGATAAAGATGTGTCCACAGAGAATCGTCAAATTTAATAAATTACCAGTTTAGTAGGTAATATTGATATTGGGGGAGTCTATGCATGAGTGAAGACAGGAGGTATATGGGAACTATCTGTACCCAGAAAATAATTCTATTTAAAAACGAAAGAGAGTGATTAAAAAAAAAAAAGAAAAAAAAAAAACGACCATGAAAAGTCCTATAGACACCGAAGGAGACTGGGCATCCTAAGAGCATTAGGAAATAGCTGTCTGTATTAGTTTCCTATGACTTCTGTAACAAAGTATCATAAATTGGGGACTTAAAACAAGATACATTTATCCCCTCACAATTCTGGAGGCCCAACGTCCAAAATCAAGGTGTCAGCAGTCCCGTGCTTCCTCGGAAGGCTCTAGGGGAATACTTTGTCTTCCCTTTTCCTTTTTTATTTTCACCGGGCTTCTCCTCGGCCGTGTCTGCCGAAG
>NW_011888899.1:880670-884372 GCF_000151845.1 Pteropus vampyrus
ACGTAAACTATGGACTTTGGATGATAAAGATGTGTCCACAGAGAATCGTCAAATTTAATAAATTACCAGTTTAGTAGGTAATATTGATATTGGGGAAGTCTATGCATGAGTGAAGACAGGAGGTATATGGGAAATATCTGTACCCAGAAAATAATTCTATTTAAAAACGAAAGAGAGTGATTAAAAAAAAAAAAGAAAAAAAAAAACGACCATGAAAAGTCCTATAGACACTGAAGGAGACTGGGCATCCTAAGAGCATTAGGAAATAGCTGTCTGTATTAGTTTCCTATGACTTCTGTAACAAAGTATCATAAATTGAGGACTTAAAACAAGATACATTTATCCTCTCACAATTCTGGAGGCCCAAAGTCCAAAATCAAGGTGTCAGCAATCCCGTGCTTCCTCGGAAGGCTCTAGGGGAATACTTTGTCTTCCCTTTTCCTTTTTTATTTTCACCGGGCTTCTCCTCGGCCGTGTCTGCCGAAGAATCACTTCGACCCCGCCTCTGTCTTCACGTGGGCTTCTCCTCCGTGTCTCTTATAAGGACGGTTGTTATCGGATTTAGGGCCCACCCAGGCAGTACAGGATGCTCTCATTTTGAGACCTTTAGTCTAGTTATATCCGCAAAGACCCTTTTCCAAAACAAGGTCACAGTCACAGATGGCGGCCATCAGGGCATGGACATTTCTTTCGGGTGACCACCATTCAACCTCGTGTGATGTTAAGCTACTTAACGTACATCTGTTGGGTGGCTCCATTACTTTAGGCTCTGTAGGTGACACTTGAAACCTATTCTGGATGAACCAAAGGGAGTTACTGGAATATTACTGGAAAGGTGACAGAATTGAAGGGAAAGTGAACGAGCTGGCTTTAAAAATGTCCAGGGCAGTTCCAAGGATCTCGGCAGAGAGAATTCATGAACTATGGCTTTAGGTCAGGGGTTGGCAAATGTTTTCTGTAAATGACCAGACTGTAAATATTTTCAGCTTTGCGGGGCATACAGTCTCTGTCGCAACTCTGCTGCCATGTGTGAAAGCGACCACAGACAAGACGCGAATGAACGAGCATTGCCGTTTTCCAATATTTACTCCGTCTTTACTTACGAAAATTTCCAATTTTATTTGCAAAAACAAAAGCGGGTCTAATTAGTCTACTGTGGGTCATATGCTCACAGTACAGTGGTAGATGCACCCACCAAGACCAAATGAAACGGTGAAGTTTTTGTCCACAGGAAAATCAAGATATTCTTAACCAAAAAGAGAGGGAAAGATACTGCCCAGCATCTGGTATCTGGGCCAGTGAATGAGAGTAGTGTCGTTCCAGGTGTGGAGGACCCCACGTGAACAGGAACCACAGCTGGAGCTCTCATGAAGCTCACAGTCACACTGAGACAGACTCCAATCAAAGCGGCACGCCACGGATGTATGGTGACAAACCGAGACACACGTCCCAAAGGAGAGGAACGGTGGTTGACAACAGGGTTAGCAACCTTGGCACTGATGAGAAGTGGGGGTGGATAGTTCTTTGTTATGGGGGCTGTCCCGTGCATCCCAGGCTGTCCTGTAGCTCCCCTGGACTCCAGGTGCAAGCCTGAAGTCTCAGCTTAAATGTCATTTTCCCGGAAAGGTACTCCTTGACCTCTAGCCCCTCCCCTCCTCTCTTTCCCCGTTATCAGAGATGGCGTTTTTCTTTTTCTTTTTCTTTCTTTTTTTTCTATTAGCACTAGACAGACATGCCTATGGTTTTCAGCTACATCTCCACACATAACATTGAGAAGGCACTCAGTAAATATTTCTTGAATATGGATTAAGTGAAACTAACTCCTTATTTCCATGGAAATTTTCCACCAGAATTTTTCTTCGACAGGAAAATATCTTAAATGACTCTAGAGTATGTATTTTAAGTAACACAAGCTCATTTGGACATGTTAGATAAGGCATTTCAAAAACAAGTCAACAGTATCTCAGGAGACAAGACCTGTAGATTCAATTATTCTAAATCATTGTGACTTATAGACCAAATGGAATGCTTTCATTAGCGGTTGTTTGTTAATCCATTTAATGAGTAACCTTTTGGTTGAGGGAGAGGTGAGTTAAATAAGCTCAGCTTCCATACAAGCGATTAGTTCTACATATATCAATCTGCCTGCTTTCAATTTAGACACTATTTAAAAAAACAAATCCAAGCAGAGGGGGAGTAGGAGTTTAACAGCCACCCATTCTTCCAAACGTTTCAGAACGCACATGAAAATGAACCCTGAAACAAGAAGTCAGCAGGGGCACTCATTAACTTAATACATTTTAATTTTATGAATAGAAGCCAGAAGTCGATTCTTTGAATCCAGAGCTGAACACTTACACCTCCAGCCGCCCGCAAGGCATCTCTGCATGGGTGTTTGAAGGGCGCCGCCAATGCATGCAGCACGTCCTGGTCGGAGCTCAGCAAACTCATCATGGTCCCCTGCACAGACCTGCCCTCCGCCTAGGTTCCCCGGCTCCGCCGAGCACTCTCTCTGGCACATCGGCTGCAAGTCTCAGCAGCATCTTCTGGGACTGCTCCTTGGTACCCCCAAGGCTGCCATGTTCTCAGACTGAACCTCCAGCTCACAGCAGCCCCCCTGGCCCCTTCTCAGCCCCCCTTTAACTCTCACTGAGTCCTTTTCACTTGCATGCCCACCTCCAAGCTTCCCTCCGTAAGGCCTCCTGCCTCGGCTACGGGACACGGCTTCGAAACACCCAGATATGATCCTGTCATTCCCTCAAATTACGCAAATCAGAGAAACCTCCAAACGTTTCGTCCTCGTCAGAATGACTGATACTGAGCACCGACTGTGTGCAAGCTCCGTGCTCTCCATACATAATTGTACTGAATCCTTCTCAGTTGCCCTCAGTTAAAAACCTGACGTAAGGGCCAGCACGTAAGGGCATTCCACAAACAGCAGTCGAGTAAAGGGAAGAAGGAATGGATGAAAGCCCAGCGCCTGCCTGGCGGGCCTTTCGTATGTCGTCGCTATTATCAATATCTCGAGTTCTTGTCTCTAATGCTCTTTCTCTACCGAAGTGGGCATTACCTCAGGGCATCTATATCAGATGGTGTTAACGTCTCTGCCCAGAACAGTTTGTGATGATCTTCGCGCTCACTTTTGGACCTTCTGCCTCTTCCTGCGGAGCGTGCTGTGTGGGCTCTGAAAGCAACATCTCGGTTGCCCTCGGCAGCTGCCCACGAGGGATGCATTACGACATTTGTGGGCCTCGGGCACTTTTGCCTTCGCGGGCTCTTCTATAAAGAAATATGAAAAGTTATATTAAATTACACTTAGTTCTTTATACTAGTTACATATATGTAACCCAGGCCGGATTCATTGTTATAATAGTCGTCGTTCTTCCGATTTTAAAAGAAATTAAAACATGTCATGGGCCCCAAATTCTGAGCCTGATAAGTCAGCCCTGCTATGTGCCCAGCTGTCACATAAGGAAATCGATGCTCTCAGCACAGACCGTTGCCGAGAAGAAGGGGTGGAGCTGGGACCCGAACCCAGACAACCGTGAGTCTAGTTCGAAACTTCTAAGCAGAGCTAAAACTCCAAGGACCCAACCAGGCTGTGCTTCTGGGTCAATTCAGGACGCTCTCTCAGCCCGCATCGAGCCCAGCTCTGCACAGCCCTAGGCACTGGGATCTACGCCCTGGGGAAGCCCCGCCCCC
>NW_011888899.1:885082-886701 GCF_000151845.1 Pteropus vampyrus
AGGATGTCTGGGGCCGCGCCGGGCGCCATCATGGACGAGGACTACTTCGCGAGCGCGGCTGAGTGGGGCGACGAGGCGGACGGCGGCCAGGTGAGCGGGGCACCGGGCGGCCCCAAAGAGGACTGTTGGCCTCCGCCCCCGCCGCGCCGGCCCCGCGGTCACCGTGTGGTTCAAGCACAGCGCGCCCCCCTCCGCCGCCATTCCCCGGCCGGCGGGCCCGCCCCTCACGCCGCTGCCCGCTGAGGGTCACGCACGCGGCCTACCGGCCTCCGTTTCCGCACTCACAAACTAGTAGGGGTGGAGGCCGGGCCCGAACGCCGCGGGGCGGGCACGGCGCCTCTGCTGTCACTGGGGCCTCAGTTTCCCCAGTGGCGGGCTCGTGACACGTGGTGACCCGCTGACCCCTGACGTCGGGCCAGGCGCAGTTACTCGCTAGTAGTCCCCAGGTCCTTTGTCTCCATTGCCGCTTTATCAAACCGCTCATCGCCCCGGTGGTCCAGATGAGAGAAACTTACCTGGGCAGTGGGCTGGCGTTTGAAGCATCCTTTCAAAGTCATAGTACTTGTCACATCGAGCCGTCGAGTCACAGGGTGTTAGAACTAGGGCGTATTAAAGGCCATCTAGTCCACTGTTCACATTTTTTAAATTGGACCCTCCAGTTCCGTGCGGTAGCTCATGCAGTTGGTGGCAGAGCCGGGTCTCCACCCCACTGTCAGGAGGATGGGGACCCTCGTGTCCGGAGGAGCCCCCGGCTTAGCCCCCTGACCCTGATAGGCCTTCAGTGATGCCAGGGGTGGACCAGATGTTCTTTTCAGCTTCATTCCGACTGCTTGGAGGAGGGAGAGGACGTCAAGAAAGGTGACAGGTGACAGGAGCTGGATTTTGAGAGATAGTCGTAGGCCAAGTTTTGTGACCCAAATTCTGGTCTCTCGAAGCCATGCCAGGTGCATTGTGGAAGGCAGAAAGATGTGCTGGGTGGCCGCTGTGGCGTCAGGTCCACGTGGAGGAAGCTAAGAGCTGCAGGTTGCCAGTGGGAGTGGCAGAGATGAGACCTGCCAGGTGACCGGGTGGAAGGTTAAGGTCATACAGAGTTTAGATGTCTTTCTGAGGGAGGTAGTAACCTTGAAGCAAGAGAGAGACATCAGTTTTGTGGCTTAGGAAGGTCATCGTGGCCTGTGTGTGAAGGAAGGAACGAGGCTGTGCCATTAGGGGATGTCGCTGCTGTGAGCATGCATGACACTAGGACCCGTGGAGGTGAAGGTGGGAGGAAAGGCCACACCGATAGACGGGGGGGAGGGGGGGGGATCCGATGGCTCTTGTGACAGGACGTGGGGGGCGGAGTCACAGGAGAAATTGAGGACGATTTTTAGGTTTGTGGTAACAGGTACTTGATGGGATCTTACTAAAACATGGCTTGTAGGGAGATCTGTTTCGAGGGGAAGAAGGCCAGTTTCAGATCTGATGAGTTTGGAATACTGGTGGGACAGCTGCATGGAAACGAGTCCGGAGAAGGAGGGGTGGGTGATGGGGGGAGAGGTTGGTTTGTGAGCAGGGGGGCGGCATGGCCCAGGAGAAGATGTAGAAGAGAGGAGGAGGGTCCAGGGTAGGAGCCCAAGAAT
>NW_011888899.1:888266-903787 GCF_000151845.1 Pteropus vampyrus
CGATTCCTTGTCTTAGCCACTCATTACTTGTCCGGCTCACTTCATGGGATCCTCAGGAAAGTCGGGTGAAATAATGTATGCGGAGCACTTCTCAAAGGGACAGTGCGACACATTTAAGGTGAGATCCTAGGATATTCGTATTAATGAAAAACTACGTGGCTCACGGCACCTACCGACAGCAGGAGGAAGACTATGGAGAGGGAGAGGACGACGCGGAGGTCCAGCAAGAATGCCTCCACAAGTTCTCCACCCGCGACTACATCATGGAGCCGTCCATCTTTAACACGCTGAAGAGGTGTGCGAGGCGCTTCTCTGCGTTGGGAGGAGGGTGGGGGGGACTGAGAGAAAGCTTTGTAATAGACCCAGGAGATACGCGAAAGTGAGAACGATGGGGCGCTGGAACGGAAGCCGTCCAGGGGCCCCTCCACACTTTAAAAATTGTCACGACCTGGTGTCCTCCGCTCCTCCCTGTTGTCATCCATCCCACGCCTGTATGCGTTCGTTTTCGTGTAATAGCTGCTGTGTTCCTTCTTCTAGGTATTTCCAGGCGGGAGGGTCGCCTGAGAATGTTATCCAGCTCTTGTCAGAGAACTACACTGCGGTGGCCCAGACCGTCAACCTGCTGGCTGAGTGGCTCATTCAGACAGGTGCTGTGTGGGTGGCCCCTGTCCCGGCTGGTCACCACCCCCTCTCCCCCTTCAAAAATAAACACCTTTCAATCATTACAATGCTGATAAATTGGAAAGGTTCTTTGTTTTCCTGGTTTTTAAGACGTAAGTAAGAAAGAACTGAACTTCTTACCCATCTCTGTCTGCTCAGTTTTTATCTTTGATTCAATAACTGAGGTTTACAGACAGGCTGCTAATGTGATTCTCATTGAGCTGTTTCCCTGCCATGCTGTAGAATTATAGGATTATAGAGTGTATGTTCAGTGTGTCGTTTTTAAGAGGTCTGTTATAGCAGGCAGCAAATGATGGACAATTTACGACTGGGTCTGATTATAGCTTTCGGCTAATATGATCAAAGCAGAGCCTTACTGTAAATCACAGAACCGGGCGAGATGACATCACTGATTAAGTGCTGTCCGGAAACCAGTCCATTCGCTGCTGTCACGGTGATTAGGTACAAGTGTCTCTTGGCGGGCATCTGCTCCCTTCTCTGCAAGGGTGTGTCTTTCCATCCTCCTACCTGCCCGTTTTGCAGTTTGTCCTGGTCCTTAGCTGTCCTCTCCACGTTGGCAAGGTAGAATGTCCTCGTGTGTTCTGCTTTGTGCTTCTTGCTGATTCTTACCATTGACTATGATTAATACTAATTTTTATAAGAGTCCAAAATTCTAAATTGTCGGAATCGGTTCTGTGATGGCGGATTCACAGACAGCCTTTCGACCTGTCTACTTTTTCTAAAGTGAAACGACAAGTTGAGGGAGTGCCATTTCTTCCAGGCGTTGAGCCACTGCAGGTCCAGGAGACTGTGGAAAATCACTTGAAGAGTCTGTTGATCAAACATTTTGACCCCCGCAAAGCAGATTCTATTTTTACGGAGGAAGGAGAGGTGAGGAGTCTTCTCTCTTTTCTAACACCAGTCGCTGGGGTCTTTTGCTGATTTCGTGTGCGCACTGGGGTGCGGCCTGTGAGGGGAGTACCGTAGAGCTGGGGACTGAGTCACGGTGTGGGACAGATTGCGTGCTCGGTGTAGCGAGCTCTGGCACGCCGAGGGGCACCCAGGCACTGAGCTCGGGGACGGGACGGCGGCTCCACAGCTCCCCTGTCACGCCGACTAGGTGCAGGCTCTTTGAGTCGTGCGGTATATTCATTCGGGGTCTCCGAAAAGCAGATGCCAGGACAGGACTAGGTGTGCAGGAGGTTCTGGAGGACAGCCCTGGGAGGGAAGGTGGGTGGGGGCCAGGGGAGGCTGGGGGCGCCGATGCAGGTCTGACCTCGAAGACGAGAGGGAAGGGAGGATTGTTGGGTAGGAGGTCTTAGACCATAGTGCAGTTTTCAGAGTTTCAGCAGTGTCTCCGCAGAGTCTTCAAGCCACAGTCACCCATGTCCCCTAGGAACTGATCTGCCTTAGGGGCCCAGCTACCCTCAGCCGGTGGCTGGGGCAGCCTGTGGGGAGCCCGGCCTTGGCACGAATGGATGGCGGAGTCCGAGGGTGGCCCTGGGTCCGTCAGCCACACGGTATGAGAGCTGAGGCACGTGTTCATGGCCACTCCACGTGGCGCTGGGCAGAGCTAGCCGTGCTGTGTCCGCTGCCTTTTTCTCCACGTGCCCAGGGCACGCAGCTGATTTAGCATGAGTTAGTTGTGCGTGTGACGCGGCTCCGCTGGACGAGACTCTCAGTGTCTCCAGCAGGCGCCTTTCGGCATGCTTTCGTGTGGCATTGGATCTTCCAGAAGCTGTGAGGGGACGCTCAGGGCTCCAGCTCTGCCACCCGCTGCCCGTGTGGCATCATTAGCTCTGGGACACTTAGGGCGGCGGCACTGTTTCAGCTAGAGCGTCCTGTGACTGTTTATGCAACAGAATCTTCACCGAAGCTACAGCTGGGCCCCTCACCTCGCCCTTTGCTTGTGTGTTGGCAGACCCCGGCGTGGCTTGAACAAATGATCGCACATACCACGTGGAGAGATCTCTTTTACAAGCTGGCTGAAGCCCATCCAGATTGTCTGATGCTCAACTTCACCGTTAAGGTAGGAGGTGTGCCAGGGTCGGGCGAGGTGGAAGTGTGTATGAGCGAGGGTGATTTGGGGTTGGGTGGGGTGGCGTTTTCTTCTGAAAGATCATAGTTACGTTTTTGGTAAAGGCCTTCGTCGTGGCACTTTAGTCAGTGTTAACATTGAGAAAGAAAAGCACGGAATTCCTATCTGTTTCTGCAGCAACATGGACAGTAGTTTAGGATTTGGCACGAATGTATTTATAGAGGCCACTGGGCCCCGAGAGGAGCCTTTGAGGACGCCTGGTCTGTCTCCTTCATCTTGCACACGCAGACACCGAGCCACACGCCTGGTTAGGGGTTGGAGTAAAGGTTCGAGACCTGAGACCAGTGCTTGCTTGTCGCTTCTCACTACAGACACTGACAGCAAGCTCGCTTTCAATGAAACGTGTGGTCCCTACTGTTGACAGTTCGTTGGGCTTCTTATTTTTATATCGTAGCTCATTTCCGACGCGGGGTACCAAGGAGAGATAACCAGCGTGTCCACGGCCTGCCAGCAGTTGGAAGTGTTTTCCAGAGTACTTCGTACCTCCCTCGCTACAATTCTGGATGGAGGAGAAGAAAACCTTGAAAAAAATCTGCCCGAGTTTGCCGTAAGCTCTTTGTCTGTCTCAGATTAGGAGGGGATTTGGGGTCGGGCATTTGCAAACAGGAGACACCCCTTGCCTTCAGAGAATGCGCTGGTTGCAAGGCTCCTTCCGAGACCGGAGCTTCGTGTGGGGGGTGCTGCTCACGTCGGACTCTTCTCTGCGTTGTCATTGTGCCATCCTGAACCCCAAACTCCCCCTGCACCTTTTCAGAAGATGGTGTGCCATGGCGAGCACACGTACCTGTTCGCCCAGGCCATGATGTCCGTGTTGGCCCAGGAAGAGCAGGGCGGCTCCGCTGTGCGCAGGATCGCTCAGGAGGTTCAGCGCTTCGCCCAGGAGAAGTGAGAGGCAGTGTCGTGCTCACCGCCCCCTCGCCGTGTGTCCCCCGCCAGCCCCGGTGCCCCGCCTCCACATGGGGACTGGGTCCTCTTACTTGACACCTAGGGAGGCCGCCCGCAGCCCAGTGGTTCTAAACGCACGGAGAGAGCTCAAGCATCGCCCTGATGAGTGTGTTAAGTGCGCGGTGCTCGCCGCACTCAGGGATCGGCGAACGCGTGCTTTCACGTGCGGGGCTTCGTCGCTGGCAGACAGCAGCAGGTCTCGAACTCGCAGTCCGCTGTGTCGTGTTCGTCTCCGAACAGAATTAGCTGCTGTCGTCCTTCCTTTTGCTAATGGAGTCTTAGCCTGCGAGCTGTATTTGATCCCTTCTTTCCCACTTAGCTCCAGTGTTGTTATCATGGGCCAGTCACTGTACCATCGAGTGACAGCCATCTGAAAAAACAGAGGGATCCCGACAATGCAAAGCATTAAAAGTGGGAAAAGGGAGGGAGGAAAGAGGAAGGGGGGGTTACTAACGTCATATCCCACCTTGCCAACTACGGGATGTGTGGTTTGTTTTTCATCAAGAGGCCACGATGCCAGCCAGATCACGCTAGCGTTGGGCACAGCTGCCTCCTACCCCAGAGCCTGTCAGGCCCTTGGGGCTATGTTGTCCAAAGGGGCCTTGAACCCGGCCGACATCACAGTCTTGTTCAAGATGTTTACCAGCATGGACCCACCTCCTGTTGAACTCGTAGGTTGCCTTTCATTTTTAGAATCAGATGGTGCATCCCCAGTGCCAGTCGGAAGGGTTATTTTAGAAAGTCTGCGTTTCTCTTAATTCTCTAAAGTCAGCGAGGGCGGATTCCCGCTGAAACGTTTCTGTCCTCTTCTGGGCCCTTTCCCGTCACCCACGGGGTCTGCGCATGTCGGGGCGGGACGGGTGTGGGCGGCACTCCCTCAGCCCCTCGTGGGAGGGCCTCCCTGCCAGCTCGCTGCCTTCCTGTGTGGCGGGCTGTGTGTCTCCTCAGATCCGGGGGCCCGCCTTCCTGGACCTGTTCATGCAGTCGCTCTTCAAACCTGGGGCCCGGATCAACCAGGACCACAAGCACAAGTACATCCACATCCTGGCGTACGCCGCGAGCGTGGTGGAGACCTGGAAGAAGGTACCGTCAGCTCTGTGGGTTCCTGGACCCCGTGGGGGACGAGTCACCCCTTCCTCTCTTTGGCATCACTTGAGAATTTTGTCTGCGAGAAATCATGAGCCCATCTTCTATCAGAAATGTCTTTTTAGTGTTACCCAGAAAACAGTCAGAGTGCTCAGTGTCTCAGGGAAGTGTGCGTAGCATCCAGTACTTACTCTCAGTCACTGGAAGTTTGACTAAAGGAACAAGACTGAGTCCCCTGAGCCACAGATGCCTTCTGCTTGGCTTTCCGTTTCCGTGTCCCGTATGAGTGCAGAACGTGGCAGTTAACTTGACTGCTGACCTTCGAGACAGGGAGGGGGTTTGCAGAGAGAAGCCGCCAGCACCAGGTGACCCCGACCTCACCAGCGTGTGTGTGTGTGTGTGCTTAGAACAAGCGAGTGAGCATCAACAAAGACGAGCTGAAGTCCACGTCGAAAGCTGTTGAAACTGTTCACAACTTGTGTTGCAACGAGAACAAAGGGGCCTCCGAACTGGTGGCCGAGCTGAGCACACTGTACCAGTGCATCAGGTGAGCGGAGCGGCGCTCGCTTCTGAACCTCATCCTTCCGGGAGGAGGTAGCTTGCATTTTCATATTAAAAGCTCAAAAAAAAAACCATGCAGAAATACTTTTTTTTTTTTCCTTTTTGAACGTATTTAGAGAACTGTAAACTGTTTCAACAGTATAGTTTTTAGGTGTTACTTGGCAGAAATCTCTTTACAAATCAGACTAAGAAAAAGGAAGACCAACCAAAATTAGAAAAATTGATTTGAAGGAAAGGGTCTATTTACAGTAAGAGTCAGACCAGCAAAGTATTGCTTACGTAGAATGATTTGCGGTTATGCCAGTTATGTAAATGAGACTCCACTAGGGAAAGCTTACAAATAGGGCATTCCCTTGGGCATTTGACTCTCCCCTGGTAATTTGTACTAGGGACAAGGAGAGGGTTTCCTAGATCATAGGACACTTCAAGCCAGTCCGCCGGTCTGATGGAGCATTTTGCATGGATGCCCTTTTCCTCTTAAGCCAGGGCAGTGGTTCAGAGCAAGCCAGGAACTGAGTGAGGGTGGTTCTCGCAGTGCACTCTGGGAGGACACGGGGCTCATCAGGCTGTTGGCACCAGTGAGTGCCTCCCTGGCAGGGCATGGGGAAGGGTGAATTAATGGGATAGACTGGGTTTGGTCTTTAAACGTTTCTGTTTTGGTGTTTGGTTTTTTAAAAGCTTTGTTTAAAGGAAGCCATCTGCCTTCTTTTTACCTGCAGGTTTCCAGTGGTAGCGATGGGGGTGCTGAAGTGGGTGGATTGGACTGTGTCAGAGCCAAGGTACTTCCAGCTGCAGACCGACCACACCCCGGTCCACCTCGCGTTGCTGGACGAGGTAGGGGCTGCGGGGCCCTTTCCAGCACGTGGGTAGCCTCCCTTACGGTAGCGATAGGTTCTGCATGTCGAGGCGGTGTGCGGTGAGAGCGCCGACTGCCATAGGAGTTACGTCCCTGTGGCCTCGCAGCCTCCCGCCAGCGTAGGAACACGATGCCGGATGGAGCCACGGCATCGGAGGGCCCGCCACGCTGTGCCTGGCGCCGCGTGTGCTGGTATCGCCAGCGCTTCTGTTCAGTGAGCTCGGATGTTCTTCTCGAGCTAGCTCTTCCTGTCCTCAACAGGCGTTTTCCTTCTAAGGAACCAGTTCCGTTGACTCTGTAGACAACTTGGTTTTTATCAAGTGCCCTGAGAGGTTGAGGGATGGCCCAGAGGCTGGCAGCTGTGACGGTGATGGCGGCTGTGCGCCGATGGTGAGCCCGGACACCCAAGCATATTGCTCAGCCGGGCTCCCTTTGGTCTTTATAGATCAGCACCTGCCACCAGCTCCTGCACCCCCAGGTCCTACAGCTGCTTGTTAAGCTCTTTGAGACGGAGCATTCCCAGCTGGACGTGATGGAGCAGGTGAGCGGGTGGCCCTCGGGTCTGTCGTGCCGCCTGGGGAGGGCCCATTTTAACGGACCTCTCTGCCTGCACTCTGGCAGCTTGAGTTGAAGAAGACCCTGCTGGACAGGATGGTGCACCTGCTGAGTCGAGGTTATGTACTTCCTGTGGTCAGTTACATCCGAAAGTGTCTGGAGAAGCTGGACACTGACATTTCACTCATTCGCTATTTTGTGACCGAGGTCAGCAACCCCCCGTTCGTTTCCCCTTTCATACTGTTGACACTAGCAGGGCCCTTTCTGGCTTCATTTAGTTCGTACTGCACCTAACTCTGAGAACTGTGCTTTCTGATAATTGTGCTGATGACGGAGACATAGCAATTTTCCCGGCACCTGCATGCAGGCAGCGTAGTATGTTTTACCTAGGCCACCACCGGGTGTCTTAACCGTGGAGACCGCTGTGGCAACAGGAAGCAAGAAGCAGGGAGGGGAGGGCAGTTTTCTCCGCCCTGTGCGCCACGCGTGGCCCACGGGCTGCGGGGAGGAGTGACCCCGCTCCCTCCCGCAGGTGCTGGACGTCGTAGCCCCTCCATACACCTCCGACTTTGTGCAACTTTTCCTCCCCATCCTGGAGAATGACAGCATCGCAGGCACCATCAAGACAGAAGGCGAGCACGATCCCGTGACGGAGTTCATAGGTAGGTGACTGGGTGTCCCTCTGCTGCAGTTTTAAGCGTGATGTTTTCACCCCGTTTCTAACCCTGTGACTTATGCTGTTTCCTGTAGCTCACTGCAAGTCTAACTTCATCCTGGTGAACTGATTCAGAGCACTGTCCAGGGCTGGAGCAGAACATTCTAGACCAGTTGTGGAAAAACCGTTTTCAGAAACAAGCAGCTCAGCCAGCATCTTGGAAATGTGCCCCCCGGGAAGGAGGTGGATAACCGCGCTCGGCCGGAAGCTGCCGCATCAGTGACAGATGTTAGGACAGCGCCCTTGCCTTCTGTGGGCTGTCCACAGCGTGCCTCCCCGGACACAGGGACGCAGGGTGGCTCACAGTGCCTCTGTGGGTGGGGCCAACTGTCAGCACCACGGGTGGCGAGGCACTTAAATGAACTACTTTCAGAGTCGACTTACGTTTTCGCACAAGTACCTGATTAGTTGATATTTTATTGTAATTGTTTTAATTTTCCAAGAACAGATAAAAGCCTTTCTAATGGGTTGGAAGGTGTAGATCTTGGTGGTGGTGTTCTCACGTGTAAACAGGCACACTCAGGCTCAGTTCTTGTGTGAAGTTGTGTTTTATTTATCACTCGGGCGATCTGAAATCGCCGTCTCCCCTTCCACCCCCCCGATTCCAAGGTGACAAAAGAATTGGTGATAAATGCTACGTTATAGAGCACAGCTGCCTCGCGGAAAACACCAGACTATCGACTGAAGAAAATGGAGGTCACGTAACTCATTGTCTTGTGGATCACTTCCTCGACAGGTAGATGGTTCCCTGCGGTCACCAGGCCGGGGTACCATCCTGTGCCAGCTGTGCACGTCACCCCGCGTTCCACTCCCCTATGGGGAGTGGTCAGCCAGGACCGCAGCCGTCTGCACGGTCCAGGTGTGCTGTGCCCTTAGCAGTCACTGGATGCCAATTTAATTTGTCAGCCCCCAGTTCCTTCAAGCTGTGGTGGTGCCAACCCTGTGCCCGCGACGACACGATCCCCTCTGATGGTCCGTGGTGTCGTGTCTTAAACTGCTCTTCTAGACGATGGGGTCCCCAAACGCGCAGGTTTCCTCGATCGCGAGGTTGTAATCGGCACCCTTCCCACCTTTGTAGGCGCTGGTCACGAGCCGCATCCAGCCTCGCTCGCCCTGGGAGAAGGAGCGTGTTAGCTCGCCACTCGGCCCGCGGCCTCCCAGTTCTCCCTGCGCCCGTCTCTGAGACCCCGCATGGGGTGCGTGCAGCTCCACACCGGCTGCTCGCCCCCTCCCCTCCCCGGGACCCTGCTGGAAACGCCTGCTGTGAACGTAGAAGTCCATGTTTGACAGGAGGTGCTGGCCCTGCATGCCGCAGCTAGTTAACAGAAATGGGGACTCCCGGCCAGATGACAGCTTCCCAGTCAAATCTCCATTTGCAGTCACTTAAAAATGGACATTTCATCACTTCTACATTAGTCACTGCCCCCCATTTCATCAGAATGAATTTCATGTCTCACGCTGTTGATGGTTCACACTAGGTCTCAAATGAAAGTTTTGGCAGTTGACCTCCCCTGGATTTTTGACCCAACTCATAAGTATTTTTGAAAAAATTCCACAGTATTACTTAGCAAAGCTGAAACCATGACAGGAAAGGAACGAGAGGGCTGCAGGGGAGTAAACTATAAACACGACCGAAGCGGCGTCTCCCCACCAGCGCGATTCCTGCCTGGGACGGCTGGCAGCGTCTGGAGACGTTTTTGGTTGTCACAACTAGGGGACAGGGAAGGAACGGTTGGCATCCGGTGGATCGGGGCCAGGGAGGCTGCTAAACACTATGACACAGCTGCGAAGCCAGTAGAGCCACCGACGAGAGCAGCGGAAACGGCTTACCCACGGTTCGCCCCACGAATTGCGGACGATCCAGTACTCGGTGCCCTCGCTGACGCCCCAGCCGGCCACGGAAACGATGTGGTTGATGTAGGCCTTGTCCTGGTATTCCGCGTAGATGCCGCCCATGTAGCCGACCATCTTCTCCGTCGCCATGATCCCGCAGCTGCGGGCGAGCGGGTGGAGAAGTGGCGCTTTCAGTGCAACCAGCTGTGTGAACCCCAGTCCGATCACGCACGCCAGGTGATCCTGCCTAAGCCTGAGTCGTTCCTCCCTTGGTGGCCAGTCCCCGTGTGCCCACAGCCCTGCGTCCTCCACTCACGACCACCCTGAGGGACCCAATGGCCAGTTCACGGGCAGCTGCGTCTCGAGCCCACAGAGCGAAGTTGGCCAGAGGGGACGTGCGGCGGGGACAGCGGCCCGCATGGCCGCGGCGAGGCCCTCACCTGATGGGGCCGTTGGCGTAGATCTCCGCCATCATCTTCTCCCTCCCCGACAGGGTGCCGTAGTCGCCCACCCTCCAGAGGGTGTAGTTCTGGATGGCACGGCACTCCTTGAACTCGGTGCATGTCCCACACTGGTTAAACTTGTCACACTCTGGGGGGGTTGCATGGAAAGGCAGCAGGAGACGACTTTCTCATTAGCCTGTGAGCAGAGGCACACCCAGGCCCACTCCTCACTCCGCTCGCTTGGGCCAACAATGGAAACCATCTCGCCAGCAGGTGATCACGCCTTCTTCGAGCAGCCCTCCCCGGGCCGGGCAAAGAGAGAGGATGTGGTAACTGCGCATAGTAGGCAGTAACTGTGCATAGTGGGCACTCAGGAGAGAACCTTTCCTCCTGACAGGGCCTGGAGGAGGGGCCCTTCACAATACCCTACAGCTGAAAACAGTGTAATTAAATTATTAGCTCTTAATAAGACAGTTTATTGCTGGCTAGTGAACAGGCTAATTGTTAGGGAAAAAATAGCATTTTCTAATTACTTTGGTTTGAGGTGGTATCAAGAATTAGGATAAAGCAGAACAAAATGCAGCCCTTAGTTCTGTGAGACCCCACATCCCCCATCGGCTGCGCTCCAGCAGACCCTCTACCTGCCTGTCCACGGCTTCCTGCTGCCCACCTGGCTGTTACAGTTCCCTGTCTGTCCAAATTCCTCCTCCGGGACACCAAACTCCTTGAAGATTAAATTGTTGCTTTGATGTGTTCTTTGGCCAACAAATGCCCAGTGCCCAGTACTGGAAAGTGCTGGATCTGTGGCCACATTTGCTAATACAAAGACCAGACTATTTATTGCAAACAGTCGGGACCCTGTGGAGCTCCATCTGCCCCGTCACGGCGGTGAGAGGGCCTGGCCCAGGCTGGAGGAGACCAGCTCCGGGACCACCTGATTCCTGCTTCCTGGCGGTCACTCCCTCATCCCCTTCATCTGTTCCTCTGTCCCTCTCTCCGGTTCTGACCCTTGCTCCATTTGCCTCTTCAACAAGACTCACCCAACCAGTCTGGGGAGATTCTTTCTGGCTAGGAGATAGGGCCCAGGAGCGCCTGGCTGGGATGGTGCCTGGAGGATGCTGTGGGCCTCAGGGGGCTGGGCTAACCCTTACAGATGGGGGGGCGGGCACCCGGGCTCCCCCCTCAGCCCCCGTCCAGTCTCAAAATCATCCAAGCTCTCTGCTCCAGCTACAGGGAGCTCTGACAGACAGGTGACTTAAACCTGCCAATTATGGGTTTGGGGTTGGACATTTTCTTTCCTTTGTTCCAGAGGGGAAAAGCCTGAAAGGAACGTGCCAACTCCAGGGGTTCCAGGCCAGCTTGGGTGTGCTGGTCCATCAGCGGCCCCCTGGCTCCAGACCACCTGAATGCATGCGGCCCAGGGTTGCGGGGCGGGAGCCAGGCCAATGCCACCTTCTGCCACCGGGCCTCCTTGCTTCCAGTTCAGGGAGCAGCCTGCCTAACCTCCCCCACCCCAGCTCCTGGAAAACTTACTCTCCCCCAAACAACGGTCACCTGTGCCTCTCTTACAAAGGCCCTTGAAAACCACCAAGGTGCCAACATGTCGGAACCCGAAACCATGGCCAGCGCTGGCCACAGGGACACAAGGCTAGAGACACTCCTCCCCAGGCCTCCCTACTGCCATTCTCGACAAGGACAGTGGGCTCCGCTTCCTGCTCCTCCAGACCCACAGGGTCCACGCCTCCCCCAGAGCCCAGACCAGCGTGTGAGGCACGGGATGGCCCGGGCTCAGCCACACTCTCCCGGGCGGCGGGGGCGGGGCGGGGCCTACCCTGGTCCTTGGCCTGGTAGTTGTTGCAGGTCTCGTCAGGGATGCCGTGCCTGTTGGCGTACTCCCACACCTCCAGGTCGTTGCCCCCCTCACAGGAGCCGGCCTCGCCGCAGTCGATGACGTGCTGCACGGACAGCAGCGTGGACGGCCACGCCCCCTTCCTCTTGATGTTGATCCGGTCTGCAAGGCAGCACCCCGGTCAGCGCGCCCGCCCTTCGCGGGCCCTGGCACATGTGCCCGCGCCACCCGCCTGTAAGCGCCAGGCGGGCAGGGCCACCCCGTCCTGGCACGCTCTGGCAGTCCCACGAGTGCCTGCTAAAGAGCTGGAAGAGGCAGGAACAAAGACCCCGGAGGGCACCTCCGCGAGCAAGTGCAGCCCGGGGCCACCCATCAGCAAGCGGAAGGCCGAGACCCCGTGGGCAAGGCCGGCACGGACCCAACCCCATGGGCACTGGCGGTCACAGAGGGAGGGCTCTGAGCAGCCAGCCAGAGGCCACGGATAGCTGCAGACGGCCACCGCGCCCACCCGGGGCCCCCTGATCCGCTCCCCTCTCCGTGCATAAAGAATCCCACAGCGACCCGGGCCCGGCCGCCGTCTCCCGCTCGCTCCCCGTCAGCTCACTTCTCGCTGTCCCAAGGTGATCTCGGCCTCCTCTCGTGCTTCGCCCCCCAGGTCAGAAATCACCGCAGCCTCGCCCATGCCGTCCCTGATGACAGGGAGCAGCCAGCGCTCGGCAGCCTGCTCAGCGACCCGCTCCTCCCCTCCCGCCTCACGAGGTCCAAGTGCGGGGAGAGATGAGACAGGAAACAGGTGTCGGCGTGGAAGCGTGAGGCGTACGGTGCTTCGAGGAAAACGAGGAGAGAACTGGGGGAGCATCGTATCGGGGGGGCCAATGACCTCACCGAGGTGGCGCCCATGGGAGAGGGTCTGGGAGAGCAGGTGCCTGGCCTGAGAAGGCAAAACCTGTGCTCTAGCCCTTGGCATCCACACCGGGTCTCAACACCAAACAGGCGGCAGCTTACACGGGCTCTGGCAGGTCAAGGAAGGGTTTTGTGTTTTATCTGCATGAAATCTTAGAGGGTTTCAAGCAGAACAGAAACGTGATCTGACCTGGGTTTGAACAGGCTCAGTCTAGCTGCTTGTGACCAGCCGGCAGGGAGGCGAGGGGGCGGCAGGGAGGCCAGTCCAGCAGCTGCGGGACAAGGCCAGATGCGGGGCGGGGCTCAGGCCAGGTGCTGTGGTGCAGGTGGCGAGAAGCAGAGTTTACAAGGTATTCTGAAGATAGACCGGCAAGATTTGTCACAGGACGGTGTGAGGGATATGAAATGGTATGAAATAGATCAGGTGTGACTCTGGGCTTTTTAGCCCGAGCGACTGGAAGTGCGACATTTTCATTGAACGAGCCGGGAAGGGCCGGAGAAGAATGGGGTTTGGGGGTGTGGAGGAAAATGGGGTTCTACGGAAAGTAACCTCACGGGGCGACCTGATCATAAATTCCCATCCGGATAGGTGATGGTGGCTGGTCACACTCCAGGCACATAGAAGGTTTAACTTTGCCTGAAGCCAGCCCTGTGCTCCGTCCTCGTGCATCTCATCCGGGCTGACGCGCCTTTGAGATGCCGCTCCTCCCGACCCCGCAGGAGAACCACCCTGACGAGAGCCCCGACTTTGTCAACTGTCCTGTAATCCCAACCCCGCCTGGTTTTCTGCCTCCTCAGTGTCATCTGACTGATGTCCCATCAGTTCCCACTGTCATTCTCCGGAGCATCTGAGACTTGCCTCCTTGTAATTATCTTCCCATTTGGCTCAAATAAACTCTTAGAAAAAAATTCTCTCCCAGTCTGGAAGTTTCCCATGTCGACAGGTGTGAGGGTGATGGTAGGAAGGACGCGCTGTTCAGATCTGAACCTTTGAGGTTGGAGGGGTCAAGTGTCCAAGCAAGAGAGAGTGGGCAGCTGGGTGTAAAGCTGGGGTTCAGGTGAAGGGGTGCAGCCAAGGACTCAGTCCTGGGGAACCCGACATTCATTAGTGAGGTTGGATGGGGAGCCGTGAGCGGGGCAGGAGATCGGGGTGCGTGCTGAAAGGCGAGGAAGGCATTACGAGGAGAAGTGATCGAGCACAGGAGGGAGAGGCCCGGGGGCTGACTGCATGGCGGCCCCTTGCCCGTGACCTTGGCAAGAACGATGCCCGTGGAGTGGGTTCAAAAATGGAGAAGAGGAAGCGGGGTCTGCAGGCTCCTCTTGGGGAGTCCGGAAGAGGGTGGTGGCTGGAGGCGGGTGGAGTCAAGCCCCCGCTCGTCTCCCTGGTGGCCAAGGCTGAGCACAGGGAGGAGGGGCCTCGCGAAGGGCTGATGCTCGTGGCCCGGGACAGGAGGGAAGGCAAGCTACAGCCAGCTGCGACAAGTGGCAGCTGGGTCAGGCATCTGTGGAAGTCCCCTTCTGGGGGCTTCTATTTTCTCAGTGAGAGAGGAAGGAGGGCCCCATCGCTGGAGAAAATGCTAAGGTTTGAAGAGACAGAGAGAGAGAAGCGGCCGTGCGCCTAGGGTAGAAACTCCCACCCGAATCTCCGCTCCAGAACCCTGGCACCGCCGACCTGTCTGCACAGGGACCAGCGCAGGCCCACCGTGGCCACCTTCCCCGCCCAGCAGACTTCCTGAATGCAAATCTTGGCGCGTGACTCCCTCCCTAAGCCCTTCCAGACTTCCTGGGGCAGGGCCCCTGGCGGGCTTCTCAGCCGCCCCCACCCCGCCCCCACACAGGCCTGCTTTCACTTCCTCACCATCACCACCCCTGCTGCTGCTCTGACCTTCGGTCTCTTGGCGGCCCACACCCTGTCTGCCTGCCCGGCCCCTCATGTCCCAGTGGCTCCAGCAGCTGAGCCCCAGCCCTGTCCATCTCCAGGCCTCGTGGCTCCCTGCACCTTCAAAAGGGGCCTCGGCCTCCCCGCTCCCTTCCTCCGCCTTCTGGAAGGTTCAGGTGTACATTCCAGCCCTCATCAGTCCCCGAAAAGAGATGGGGCAGGGCCACCATGGAGACCCCACCAGATGCCACTGTTACGGCAGGCCTGCCTAGTGAGCTCCCCGAGTTAGGGAGGTGGCAGTGCCCCAGCCTTCCGGGGGCCAGCTTCCCAGGGGCAAAGTCCCGTCTCCAGGGGACTTCCGGTGTGCCTGGAGATGGCAGTCCCTCCACACCACTGCCAGGCGGGCCTGGGGCTGAACGGAGGCCCGAGGCTGGCGTGCGGTCTCCCGGGCCAGGCCCCGCCGCCTCCCCTTGGCGCCCCTCCTTCCTCACTGGGCAGACGGTCCAGGTGAGGAACGGGCCGGCCTGGCTCGATGCTCGACGACCAGGGCAGGCAACCACCTGAAACACCACTTCCGCCCCCAACGCCCCCGTCACCGAAGGCGGGTTGGATTTCTCGTTCAATCCCAATGGCCGGGGTCACACACATTGGGAGGAAGAAGGCACCTGGAAGCCACTTGTCCCTGGGCTCCAGTCCCACTGGCCCTGGACAGGCCGGCCCTGCCAGCAGAGACACGAGCCAGTCTGTGCCACTTCGGCCTTCCTCCACGGGGAAGGGCGGCAGGGGGCACAGGTCGGGTCCCCAGGTCTGAGGCTCGGACACCCCCCTTCCCAGGCCGGACCCTGGCGCGGACTCACAAGGGCCGGGGGACCCTGGGCTGCGGCCGCCTGTGCTGACAGGGACCGGTCGGCACAGGGCTTCCTGGCCCCCAGTCCGGTCTGTGGACCCCACCTACCCGCCATGGCGCTGGTACTGCCGTGGGCCCAGCAGGAGCCGCAGTACTGGGGGATGTGCTGGTTTCTGGTGATGCTGGCGTAGTTGACACCGTTCACGTTGCGCCAGTCCCAGCTCTTGGGCAGGTCTGATGGGGACAGGTACTCATGTGGCCGAGGGTAGGTCCTGTAAGAGACCACCAGCA
>NW_011888899.1:905587-908578 GCF_000151845.1 Pteropus vampyrus
CAAGGCCCCACGGTTTCATTCCGTCACGGGCCTGCCTGATCGAACGGCCTCCAGGGGCCAGGGCCTCGTGCAGAGGTCAGACGGGTGGAAGGTCACTCAACCCTGTGGAGTGCAGGTTCAGTGGAGGATGTGAGGGTGACGTTTCGGGTGAGGGACAGGGCATCCAGAGCTGGCAAGTTGTGGCGCGTGGGGTTTTTCCGACATAGAAGCAACTCAAACTCAGGAGGCGATGGGAAGACGCTCCAGGAGGATGGGGGCGGGGGGCGTCCCGACATTCGAAACCACAACTTTCAAGGCAGGAGACGAGTACAGTCTGATGTGACACACTCTGCCTCTTCAGGCCTGTGACAGGTCACGCACGGGAGGCTGAGCAGCAGACCTGGGGCCTTCTTTCTCCGTCTGAACCCGGCTGTGGTCAGTGGATGCGTGTCTGCCTGGCTGACCGCTCTGAGAAAGGGGTGGCCCCGGACCGCCCCAGGGCAAACGTCAGCCCATGGAACACAGCCGGAGCCTGGGCGCCGAGTCCTCGCACTGGTGGGGGCGTCCAGCCTCCGGAGCTCCCCGAAGGGCACGCACATCAGCTTAGCACGGAAGCACCCGCACTGCTGCCCGCCTCTCTGCAGAGCAAACACACCTCAGTGGTGGCCCCTGGCACTTCGCAAACCTGGACGCTGTGTCCCTTCGTGCCCGTGAGGGGGTTTGTGGCGGTGACTCGCGTCTTATGGTCTGGTTGGGAGCGGGCAGGCTCTTTGCCTGAGCTCAGCTCTGGCAGCTCTCTCCTGAGCTCTGTGAGCCCCGCGTCCAGTCTGGGGCACAGCTCGTAGCTCCTTCAGACTCAGAGGCCCCCTGCAACCATGACACGGCCCCCTACCCGGAAGCTGGCCTTGTGCCCTGGGTGTTTCTTCCTGGACGTAACCGAGTCCTACCGGCTCCCCAGACACAATGACATTCTAGAGTCATCTCCGGTCTGGAAAGCCTGTCTCCAACCCTGTGAGGTGGGGGGCTCAGATGCCATCGCCCCATTTTACAGGTGGGGAGACTGAGGCTCCAGAGAGGTCGAGAGACCTGCCCTTCGAGGCTTGTTGGGGGGCAGGTTGGAAAGTAGTCACTCCATAAAGTGTCCGGGTGCACACGTGATCCAAGGCCGCGACATACAACCCTATTCATTCATGCCTGACAACAAGGTTGATTTTCTCCCTCGTCGTGCTAAAAAACACACACACTTCGGTCAGGCCAGGGCTGGCCCGCCCCTCCAGCTGAAGGACAGGGGCTGAGTTTTTACTCCCTGTGGAGTTGCCTCGGAACCCTCTTCCCCCTCCCTTCGTGCCAGGGTCTGGCCCCCGCCCGGCCAGCAGCGGACACCCCATTATCCCTCATTCCTGGGCTTAGCCACATCCTGGGCCCCCGGCGACTGTTTTGATGGGTGCTGATGGTGCTCGGGAGGCAGGTATGGTTCCGCAGGGTGGCACGGCCCCCTGGCCACGTGGCCACGTGGCCATTAGTGTGGACGCTCGGGCTGACCCCGGACTCTGCGGGGCAGGCCATCGATCGGGCGAGTCAGGCGCACGGCTGATCCTGCTGCTGTCCCCGAATCCCATCATCATCACACCCTCTCCTGGCTGCACGCATCTGCTTAGGAGGGGACGTGGCTCCCTGGGGCCACGTTTGTGAGGTTGGCTGGTCAGTATCGCCTTCAAAACATGCCAGCCACAGCCTCTGGCCACAGCCTGGCACGTAACATGCAGCCCACCCAGGAGCTGGCCTTAGTCATTCACCTGGTCTAATCTCGTGCGTCAGCCAGTCAGCAGGTATCTGCCGGGCACCTAGTGTGTGCCAAAACACCGTCCCACCCCTGGGGATACGGAGCGGCAAGTCCCTGCCTGTGAGGAGCTTACAGTCTGGGAAGGGGACCTGTGGACAAAGGAGAAGCGGATCCAGCGGGGCGTGCTCGGGCCGAGAGGGGGCGTGCCCCAGGGGGTTTAGCCTGGGACAGGTCTCTGCTCTCCGGTGAGCTGGGATCGAATGACGAGGACGTAGCTGCGGGACGAGCTGGACTTCTTAAGCAGAGGGAACAGAGCACGCCAAGTCCTCAAACGCAAACACGCTTGGTGGGTGTGACCAGCTGGACAAAGCCGGTGGAGAGTGGCAGCAGAGATGGCCGGCGATGAGAGGCGAGGTGAGGTCCCTGGAGAGCTCGCAGGGGGCTTTAAACACACCTCCCTGACCTGCAGGCTGCAAGAAGCACAGCCCCGCGTGCTGCCATCCATGGCCGGCTGGTCCTTGGGGTGCAGGGCTCCGCTGCCTGGTCCCCACCCGCCTCTCCTTCTCGCCCCCCCGGGGCAGACCTGCCTCAGTCTCCCCAAGCACCCTCCCTTCTTCCCTCACTGGTGTGTTCCCATCAGCCCTCTGAACCACATGGCTGTGGTTTTTACCCTGGTTGTAGCAAGTGTCCTGAAGGGTGGCAGGTCAGGTCTAATTGATGTTTTTTGAGATGCCTCTGGTGGCCACGGGGAGGATGAAGTGGAAAGAGCATGGAGAGAGGTGGTCAGGGGCTATGGTGGTTGTGGACGGGAGAGCTGGTGGTGGTGGATCAGGGGTGCTGCTGGAGAGATGGTGACAGTGGACACTGGGGCCATCGATCTGGGAGGTAGGGCTGGCAGGACCCGGGCTGGGCCAGGAGTGAGGAGGAAGCTGGGATCAGCAGGCCGGGCTCCTCGGGGACCCAGCTGGAGGCCATCTGGCTAGCCTGCCTCTTGACACCTGGAACTGCACGGCCGGGCGTGGGGCGCGAACATTTGCGGCCCGTCCCGGTCCTGCCGTGCGGTCCCGTGACGAGAGCGGCTGCTTTCCGCTCCGGGCCGCTGGTTCTTCTGCGAAGTGGGGAGAACCAGCCCAGCTCCGAGGTGGCCGAATGAGCCGGCAGAGAACTTGGCAAAGGCCAGTGGGAAGGTGACAGGTGCCGTTAGGTCTCCACAGCCCTGGCGTGCAGGG
>NW_011888899.1:909363-912463 GCF_000151845.1 Pteropus vampyrus
AGGCCATCCGGCTAGCCTGCCTCTTGACACCGGGAACTGCACGGCCGGGCGTGGGGCACGCACATTTGCGGCCCGTCCCCGTCCTGCCGTGCGGTCCCGTGACGAGAGCGGCTGCTTTCCGCTCCGGGCCGCTGGTTCTTCTGCGAAGTGGGGAGAACCAGCCCAGCTCCGAGGTGGCCGAATGAGCCGGCAGAGAACTTGGCGAAGGCCAGTGGGAAGGTGACAGGTGCCGTTAGGTCTCCACAGCCCTGGCGTGCAGGGCTCACGTTCCCTGCTTCTCCCGGCCCCTCCTGCAGGTCCCCCAGAGAGCACTCAGCCAATATTTGTCGGATAAGTGAACAGATTTCTGAGAGTCGTACGACAGAGATTTCTTGGACAAACACTGGGCTTGAAGAAGTGTCTATTTTTGTTTGATGTCGGCCGTGGGCCATATCATGCTTATCTCTTTTTCCGCCACAGAACGCTGCTTATCAGGCGCCGTGCAGCTGGGGGGTGCGGGGGGCACGGCCGTGGAGGTGCGGCTGCCCGGATACCTGTAGCGCCGGCAGCTCCGGGGCGGTGAGGTGCGTGCACGCTTCCTCGCGCCGGCCAGAGAAGCCACAGGCCAGGGCTCTGATTCTCGATGCGCCCAAGGAGATGACACAGCATTTCCAGTGCCCGGCTCGGAGCCGGAAGGTGATGGAGCACAGCCCCAAAAGGCCAGCGTGCCGCCGGTCCCAGATGGCACCCGCCGGTCCCAGATGGCGCTTTGGCCCGTGGAGACGGCCCGTGACTGCACCGTGAGGCCGGGCAGCCTGGCCTAAGGAAGAACAGCAACGTCGTTCCAATTCCTTGTCTCTTATAATTACTTATTCTTCTTCCCAGAACTTTCTTTTACAGTAGGAGAACACACATCGAAGCAGAAGACAAGAGTGGATCTCAGTTCATCTGATGATCTGCCCACACCCGCTGAGTCACTCATCATGGCCCCTCAGATGTCATTTTCTTGCTAAGACATTTGGAAAAATTTCTGCTTCTGAATCACAAGCAAACACTATAATTCAACAATCTTCTCTGAGTTATTCAAGGAGCTCCGATGTACTCGGAGTGGAACATTAGGGGCGGATAAAATCAATGAATTTTCTGAGTACTCTGTTTTTCTCCTAATTACATTTCATTTGTCAAATGTGGGGGGGGGCTCCATCCGACCACTGGGGGACATCTCCTGGGGGAAGTCTGGAAGCAGCCGATTTGAGGTTTCTGGGTGACACTTGGTTTTTCTTATCGTCTTAGTTCTGTTCCCATAATAGACCCAAGTGTCGTCCAGGAAAAGGCTTGCTGCCACTGGACAGAGACGGCGCAGCGGAGGTGACATGTTTCAGCTAGCAGCCGGCTGGTTGTACTTAACCATCTCCATGTCTGCAGGCAGCGGGCACCCTCGCCGTGGGCACCCCTACCATGCATGCTCAGGGATGGTTTACTTTTGCCTTCTACCCCCGGGGTGACGTTCGTGGAAGCTCCGGGCTCCAGCGCAGGCAGAGCTAACCTGCCTTTCCCACAGCCCTTCTGCGGGGGTGGTGGGGAGACTGTCATGCATCATGGACGCCACTTTTAATCATTGGCGGCAGTTCAGGGCCAGGGGGTCACTTTCATTCTGGCGAGAGGACAGGCCCTGGGTAATATGGGCCGCTCCAGAGGACCACGACATGCGGTCTGAGAAGGGCAGTGGCTTTTACTAAATGGGCATCAGAGGATGGCTCTCTCCTGGGGCGACAGCTACCTTCACACGTCAGGACAAAGGACTGGGGGTGGAGGGGATTGCTTTGCAGACCTGCATGTCTTAAATGCAGACAGTGGCCCTCTGTACCATGACTAGCTCAAGACTGACGCGTAGTAGGCGCTTAACCCCTAGGAATGAACAGCGCTGTCGAGGCAGCGAGCTATGGCTTCTTCCATCCTGGGAGGCCGACTTGACAAACACTGCCTGCAAAGGCGTGCTCAGTGCTCCCAGCAGACCTGGGACCGTTATCCTGCTTTACAGCTGAGAAAATTCAGAAGGTGGGACGCAGGCTCATGCCCAGCAACTGCCCTTGGCCTCAGCATCTGCCCTCTGCCCTCAGCATCTGCCCTCAGCCCCCAGGATCTGCCCTCGGCCCCAGCAGCAGCCGAAGCTCAGCACGCTGCCGAGACGGAGCAAACACAGCAGCGGTGCTGGGAATCAAAGCAAACAGGGTTCCTCCCCCCACCCCCTTTGCCAACTGCCCCATCAACGGAACACCTTTTACGCGCCCATCTGGAAGGCCGGCCTCCCTCCCAGAGCAAACTGAGAGGGCGGGATGAATGTGCCCAGGGCGGGGTAGTGGGGGCTCCCTCGCTGGTCCTGCCCCTCCAGCAGAGAGAGGACGCGGGAGACCGGAAAGGCCCCTCGTGGCCCCCGCAGCGGCCCACACGCGGCCCCTCTCATGCGGTTACTCTAGGGGCAGCCACTCTGGAGGCCCGGCCTCCAGGAACACTTTACGCTTTCAGCCGAGACCACCTCTTAGGGGACGGAGGAAAAAGCCCTCAGGCACTACCCCCCCCCACTGCCCCCATGAGGATGTACTCATGAATAAATACATTATTGGCTTAAAAAAAACGCTGTTCTGAGCATGGCTGCTCAAACGGCCCAGCTGTCGGTGTGCGCTCGACAAACATGTCCTGAGGCCCCACCGGGCACAGGTGAGATGGCAGCGCAGCCCGCTGGCGGGGAGATAAGGCATGCCCGTGAGTCATTAGCAAACACAGCCCGAGAGGTAATCGCAAACCGAAGTGCAGGTGCCACCTGAGCGGGGGTCCTCTGGCCCCCCCCGGGAACTGCTGGGGGAGACCACAGACTCGGCAGGAGGGGACAGTGAGTGCCCTGGGACTGCGTGGGAGTCTGATGGGCGGGGAGGACAGGTTTGGGGGAGGGGACAGAGGGAAGAGGGAAGGGGCCAAGGGAAAAAGGACGGGTGACGTCTCTGGAAGCCGAAAGGTTTATTCTGTGTATATATTTTAATTTGTGTGAAATGCTGCTAGGCAGCTGCGAATTTCTTCCTCTTGAATTTACACTTTCTTGTCTTCACTGGCAGGGGTGGCAGGG
>NW_011888899.1:912513-919854 GCF_000151845.1 Pteropus vampyrus
CTGCGAATTTCTTCCTCTTGAATTTACACTTTCTTGTCTTCACTGGCAGGGGTGGCAGGGTTTGGACCAGCAGCATCTGAGGAGCACGTGGTCACTTCTCTAAGTGTTCCCGAGTGCGGGAAGATGCCCCCGTGGGCGCACGTGCCAGGCTTGCCTCGCTCTCCACCCTGAATGCGTCACCGTACCTCCTTAAAACAGGGGTTTCTATTTTCATAGCCCCCGCCCCATCATATTTAGGAACTAGAACATGGATGCAAAGACATTACCCAACCCACACAGTCTGCATTCAAACGTCTGCTGCTGTCCTAGCAGTGTCCCTTACAGTGACCTTTCTCTGGTCCAGGGCCCACCCAGGGTCATGCGGAGCTCTTCGGGGTCACGTGGCCCATGAGGTCGCTGGACGGTGTCAGTCAGGAGCTGTCCTGGTGCCGATCTCCAAGGGACAAGCCCTTCCCACCTCTGGCTTTCTCCTCTGGCACCCGGCTCAATTGCTGTGCTGTCCGGGTGAGCTTGTCTGGGAGTCAGTAGAGGCCATCCCCCGCTGTCCCCCGAAAGTCCTTCATTCCGACTTTCCTGCCTGTGTGGCTGACCTTGCGTCTCGGGACCCCCTGGGGCCTGTAGGCCTGAGGTCAGGAGGGCACCGGGTAGAGGCGGGCAGCCCCCGCAGCCCACACCGCCATCCGGTCAAGGGCCTGCCCGGGGACTCCAGGGCTGAGACCAGTTCCGTCCTGCCTTTGGATCCACATCCGGGGAGACGATGGTTTCTTCCTGAGCCAGCCAGCCCCACGGACAGCTCAGGGACCTCCGGGGCTGCCCGCACCGGTCTCCAGTCCCGAATCCCAGCTCCCCGTGCATGCCCGGCATATGGCAGGTCCCCGTTGGCAGCTGTTCAGTGAATGGGGCCCATCTTGGGGTGCCTGGCGAACGCAGGAGAGGCCGTGGGAAGCAGATGCTTGCGGGTGTGGCGCCCGTGTGCCGAGCCTTCGGGACTGAGACGTGGCTCAGCCTGCCAGGCACCCGCACCTCCGGGGCCCTGTGCCGCTGGCGGGGTGGGCTGCGGGCAGGACGCCTTCAAGAAGTGCGGCTGGGGGTCCTTTTGGCTCTCGAAGAACCCGTGGTCTGTGAAAGGAAACCAATGGCCAGCAAGAAGCCCCCAGCAACGGGGCAGAGCAAAGGGGACCAGTACCCAGGACCAGGAAGGATGCCAAGGGCACGGCCGGGCCTGGGCCCCAGCAGAAGGCTGTGCAGGGCAGCGACAGAGCAGCTGGGGACGAGCGGGGACTGTGGGGCGGGCGCGGCGAGCACGTGTGAGGTGCAGACAGGACGGCACGGGACAGGCCGTGGCCCTGAGGTCCGGCGCGCAGACGTCTTCCGTGTCCCGGTCTGCTCCCAGCACAGGCCCTGGGAGGACGAGTTTGGAGAGGGGACGGGGCGGCGTCTGAGGCCAGGCTGGCACAGGCCTTGGTGTGGTCCACGGAGCCTAGATTCATCTCTTGGTTTCTCACACTCCTGAGAATCACTTGTCGCCGTCACAATTTTGGCCAAGTTCAGAAAGGAAACTTTATCTTCTTACCAGTTTACTATTAACTAGTTATTTTTTTCTATCGACATCGAGGTATGCAACATAAAAACTGTCCACCCACGTCCCCCCAAAGTCACCTGGTGCCACCAGTGGCTTTCAGGCCACTCCTTAGGAAACGGGCTGAAGACAGGTCCTTAGGTGAGGGTGGGGAGATGTCCTGCTAGTTGTGTGACTGTGGTGAAGACTTGTCACGTTCTGGGATATCATGCATGGCCTCATCTGTCAAGTGATGGGTTTGGACAACAGGACTTCTAACGACATCAGTGGCTCAGACAGGGAAGCTCACTGGGGGTGGTCCCGGTCGGCTGTGACACCCCGTGCCTCACCAGCTGGGAGCCCAGGGCCCCCCACACCCGGTGGGGACCTCTGGGCACCGTGCGCAAAGGCAGCTTTGGGCCTTGAACTGGAGGAAATGACTGGGCATCTTCTTTATTGGGAGAGGAAAAAACCCCCATCGCCAGGATGATAGGCAGAGAGCAGAGAAGGGGGAGGACTGGGCCTCTGGGCTGGACACACCCTCGAGTCGCACTGGGAGGGTCAGCTGGTCCCATCACTGCAGACCAGAGTTGTACTGGGCTCACACCATTGAAGGGCGGCTGTTGCAGAGGCTGAGGGTCCCAGGGAGACCGTACACTTGGGCGCCAAGCAAGGATGCGTGAAATTGTGCACATTCAGATTGGCCAGTGTGGTAACCAGATCGGATCCAAGGTAAGGACAATCGGGTTACCGGTACTGGCTGTACCACGGCCATCGGTGCCGCCAGCTAAGAAAACACCCTGGGTTAGCAGGGAAGGCAATGGGCCTAGCAGACTGCATGCACTTGCTAAATGTTTGATTTATTTAAACAATGCCTTTAATCAGAGAGACACAAGACGTGGTAAAGGCTTAAAGGTTCATTTAATTCATATTAATTTCATCCCTGTGCATAATACATGTGCATAATACACGTTGACCATTTTTACTTTTTTTATGTTAAGCAATGAACTTTTCCTGTCTAAAAACAGTAATTTGTCTCAAAATAGTTTTCCAGTACTTGTTGGGAAACTTCTTACACTATATCACTATGATATCTTTCCCTCCCGTAGTTTGTTATAAAGTTAAAAAAGATCAGCTACTTTTCCACTTAATATGCAACAGAAAAGTAAAGAGGTAAACCTAAAAGTTTCGGGTACGGTAGTAGAAAGAATTAAATATACCTTCTGGAATATAAATGAGCTTTCGTCCCCCGGATGGCAGAGCTCAAGGGCCCCCACCCTCACTTTAAGATAACCAAGTGCTGAGTATAACAGTCACTTGATTGTTCTCACCGCTATTTTGAAATTACAAGCCTGAGCGATATTAAAACTGTCTTCGAAATTTTTTTTTAATTATAGTAAAACACACAGCATAAAATTTACCATCTTAACCATTTTTACGTGTATCGTTCAGTGTATCTTGCAAAGCTGAAACTCTGTCCCCACGAAACACTAACCCCCATTCCCCTCCCCCAGCCGTGACACCCACCTACTCTCTGTCTTTACGATCTTGACTCCTCGAGGGACCTCCTGCAAGCGAGATCACACAGTACTTGTCCTTTGTGCCTGGCTTGTTCCACTTAGCATAATGTTTTCAAGGTTTATCTCTGTGGTAGCAGGGGTCAGAATAGCCTTCCTTTTTTTCTGGCAGAATAATATTCCTTTGTGCGGATACATCACGTTTTATTTATCCATTCATTCCTGAATGGACTCTCGGATGGTTTCCAACTTTTGGCCATTGTGAATAACGCGACTCTGCAAAAAGTGAAGTCTTTGAATGCAGGTGCTTCCAACCAGGGGCAGAGAATGTTGCTGCTTGAAGAGAAGCCATCCTCCTCCCATGCCAGAGATAAGGCGTCAGCACTGACACTCGCAGAGAAGTCGAGGCTCTGCAGCTGGACGATAACACGGAGAGAGGACCGCGAGGCTGTGCGGGTCTCCACAGGGTCTGAGCTCTTACACCAGAACCGTGTGGCCTGCTGGTTAGAGCCCTGGCGACTACTTATTATGTGGGGCCGTAAGAAGTTTAAGTCCCACCTAGTTTGTGGTACCACAGAACAACTTTACTCTTCCGCAGCCTGGTGCTTTACTGTAGATGGACTTGTTGAGGAGAGCATGACCAGAGCCGTCATGTGCAAGGGCTGGCTGGACTTCACGGCCCTGTACTCGGTGCTTCTCCAGGGCAATGGCAAGAAGCCACCTCGGTTACTGTTTCCATGCCAGGAGCCTGGCTCACAGCTATGTTAATAAACACTGTATATGCGGTCAGGAGTGTAACCTGTTCCACGCAGTTACGAGAGCGAGCTGTGCATGATTTTGAACCGCGTGCCTCTCTGGTCGGTGAAGACGTACACTGCCTAAATCGTGCACAGATGCCATAAGGATGGGCCTTGGGAAAGCGGCATGAAAATCAATCTCCAAAGTGAAGGGAGACGACTGTGAAGTCAGAGGAGGTGTCTATGCTCACGTCACAGGATCTATGCTTGACTAGCGTGAAGCGCTCTCAGGTGAAGTTAGAGACGCACTGTCCGGTGTGAAAATCTAAAATGACAGCAGAAGTGTACACAGGGGCCGGGACCCGACAAGAGCAAAACCTAACCAAACAGTCTGTGTTGACTGACATCTCATTTGAGGGGATCGAGTAGGCATAAAATGCAGTCTTCACGTTCATGCTCAGCAGAGGCACAGTGAACTAATGTCACAGAGATGGCTTTTATGAAAAGGACCAAAAGGGGTATCTCGGGGTCAGTCAGGGGGACCCAGGGACGCGGCCTGGCTCATTTGCCCTTCTGCTTCACCTGCGAACTTGCTGGAGCCAAACGGCCTTTTTGGGGTCTCTCCCCACTTACCCTCCCCCTTCTGCTTGCAGTTCTGGGAGGTGATTGGTGAGGAGCATGGGATCGACCCAGTGGGCAGCTACGTTGGGGACTGTGCCCTGCAGCTGGAGAGGATCGGCGTGTACTACAACGAGGCCCATGGTAGGACGTGGGGCTCCGGGTCCAGGCGGAGCAACGAGGGACGAGGGCAGGGACTGGCCAGGAAGTCACTAAGTGGGGGTACATGTCTCGGCATGAGCAGGTTAGGCACCAACCCTCCTTTTTGGTTTTAAAGTGAAAACCAGAATTATTTCCAATAGGAGCAGAATCTCTGTTATTGGCAACAGAACAAAACAATGCTAGAAAAAGAAATGTTAAGCTATATTTTATAGGTTTGTGTGATTGTCGTTGGGGCCGATTATGGCTTCAAATCCTTCCACCAAAGACAGCTTCTAGAATGTTTATTTTTTATTTTTTTGGATCCAGTATCACAAGGTTCTACTGGATGAAACGTTAACTTCCAGGAGAGCAACAGCTTGCTGACTTCCTCCCGTTCCTCCACACAGGTAGGAAGTTCGTGCCGCGCGCCGTCCTCGTGGACCTGGAACCGGGGACCATGGACAGCATCCGGTCCAGCAGACTGGGGGCCCTCTTCCAACCGGACAGTTTCATCCACGGTAGGTTTTTCCGGAAGGCTCCACCGGGACGAGATGGGGATGCCCTCCCGGTGGCGCGCTTCCCTCCCGCCCCTCCCCCCACTCCGAGAAGGTGACAGGAGCCCCGTCTGCCACAGGCAACTCTGGGGCCGGCAACAACTGGGCCAAGGGCCACTACACGGAGGGCGCGGAGCTGCTGGAGCGCGTGCTGGACGTGGTGCGGGGCGAGGCCGAGGCCTGCGACTGTCTGCAGGGCTTCCAGCTGACCCACTCGCTGGGCGGCGGCACGGGCTCCGGGATGGGCACGCTGCTCATGAACAAGATCCGCGAGGAGTTCCCGGACCGCATCCTGAACGCCTTCAGCGTCATGCCGTCACCCAAGGTGTCGGACACGGTGGTGGAGCCCTACAACGCGGTGCTGTCCGTGCACCAGCTCATCCACAACGCCGACGCCTGCTTCTGCATCGACAACGAGGCCCTCTACGACATCTGCTTCCGCACCCTGCGGCTGGCCACGCCCACCTACAGCGACCTCAACCACCTGGTGTCCTTGACCATGAGCGGCATCACCACGTCGCTGCGCTTCCCGGGCCAGCTCAACGCCGACCTGCGCAAGCTGGCCGTGAACATGGTGCCCTTCCCGCGCCTGCACTTCTTCATGCCCGGCTTCGCCCCGCTCACCGCCCGCGGCAGCCAGCAGTACCGCGCCCTGTCGGTGGCCGAGCTCACCCAGCAGATGTTCGACGCCCGCAACGCCATGGCCGCCTGCGATCCGCGGCGCGGCCGCTACCTGACGGCCGCCTGCATCTTCCGGGGCAGGATGTCCACCAAGGAGGTGGACCAGCAGCTGCTGGCCGTGCAGACGAGGAACAGCAGCTGCTTCGTGGAGTGGATCCCAAACAACGTGAAGGTGGCCGTGTGCGACATCCCGCCCCCGGGACTGAACATGGCCGCCACCTTCATCGGCAACAACACGGCCATCCAGGAGCTGTTCAGCCGGGTCCGCGAGCACTTCTCGGCCATGTTCAGGAGGAAGGCCTTCGTGCACTGGTACACGGGCGAAGGGATGGACGTGCACGAGTTCGTGGAGGCCGAAGCCAACATCCACGACCTGGTGTCCGAGTACCAGCAATTTCAAGATGCCAGGGCGGTTCTCGGGGCGCACGAAGGGGCCGAGGCGGGGGCAGACGCGCAAGCGGAAAGTAGGGAACAGTAGCCGGGCGGGGAGCTGCGTGAGCGGCAGCTGCGGGACGCGGTGGCTCGCATCCTGGGCCGCAACCCCAGGCCCGCTCTGCTCGGCGCAGCGGGTTGACACCCACATGGCCACTGGTACCAGCTTTGACACAGAACTGCAGGGAGGGGGCCGGGCACGTAATGATAGGCGTTAGGGTCTTTGGCTGGCACTTACTAACACGAGCAGTTTGGTGTTCAACACACTCTACGAAGCCTTCTGATAGCAAAGCGCATCCCTTGGAAAGCACTGCCTTTGACGTTAGGCGGGTATTCAGCATTGGCACAGCAGTGCGGGCGTCAGGGCGACACGTAGCCGTGCGGGGGCCACGGCGGTTGACGCTAACTTGACGCTATTTAGCAGCGCCGAGGAGCACCCTGCCTCCTCGCCCCAGCTGGTCTCAGAAGCCAGGTCTGACCGGTGGGCGGGGAGCGGACTGTGTGGGCCCCGCACACAAGCCAGCGTGCCAGCGGGAAGGGAAAGGGGACGAAATACCCACCACAAAACTGACCCAAAACGCGACAAGCGCGACTCAGGAGCTGCAGTCCCCCCCTTTATTTCTGAATGGCTGGCCTCTGACACCCATGTTGGTATGCTTTCAGTTTCTTATCAGTGCCAGACTCCCGGAATTCATCAGTCGCCGTCCGTTGTCCTCGTCAAGGTCATTTTGAAATGCCCCTTTCACTTCCAGTGATCAGCTTCGGAGACGCTGCTGCTTCGGGAAGGGCACAGCGTACACTCGGCAACCGTTCAAATACAAGAAGCAAGCAGTGTCCTTCCCGGTTACAGAGGACATCATCTCATTAGGGAACGTTTACAGTTCAAATTAATTTGCGGAAGTTGCCATAAATGTTTGCATGATGACATAGCTTTAACCATTACACGATTTTAATCTGCTCACATTACAACAGGAGCAAATACACAAGAGTGTGATCAAATCATCCATAACTTCTTAATTACAGTTTACCTATTTCGGACATACAGCACCGCGGTCCCTCCCAGCACCATGAGGGTTTTAATGGCCTTCTAGAATTAGCACCGA
>NW_011888899.1:920604-925187 GCF_000151845.1 Pteropus vampyrus
AGAATTTTAGAGCTTGTCCGATCCTTTCACTTCATACACGAGAACGTGGCATGACCAAGAGACTGACGATGCCCTCAACGGTCACCCAGCTAGTTAGTGAGACACCTGCAAGCAGATCTGATCGAGGCCCCTGGCAATCTGGACGGTTCTGCCAGCTACCCGGCAGGGCTGGATGCAGAAAGTTTGTTTCATCGGTTACCAGTTCAGGATTTGTTTTCAATCGCAGAGGAAGAGCCCTAAAGAATCTCTGCTGCCAGTAAACTTGTCTTTTATTCAGTTACTTTAATCCTTGCCATGTCACAAGCCCTGTCCCTGAGTCTCACCCCTAATTATCACATCCGCCTCCCTAATAAGTGACTTAGCTCTAATTACTTGGCTGGAAATAATTTAGCCCTTTGCCTATCACTTACTTTATTCATCTGGAATCAAAAAGGCCTGACAGCCGTGTGACTCATTTACTCCTGTCTGTATGAAAGATGCTTCTTAGTACTCATCCCTTGGGAAGGGAGTACTGACAGACAACTCAGGTGTTTGACTTCAAAACAGGACAACAGCCCGAGGCAAAGGACTCAGGCAGCTCATCAGCGGCTGGCCAGTGCCCAGCGCCCGGCTCCCCCTCGCCCACTGGCTGCTTCTCCTCGCATGCCCTGTGCCCAGAACAAAACAAAACCGAAAGGTCAGGAAGTCGCGTCCCGAAGCCGAGAACAGGCATTTTCCTGGGCTCCTCCTGGGCATCGTCAGGTGGCCCCGACAAGAGCTGGTCACGTACACGAGCTCAACAGAGTTTTAAAAGTTCCCGTTCCATCTTTTTACTCCACTCCCCGACAGTTCTATCAAGCAGTTAACTTTGGAATGGAGTTTTACTTGGCCAAGTGCTTCCAAGTTTTAAAGAAAGATAAAAACGAAACACTTGCAACAATTCTTCACCCGTAAATATTTAATGAATCAACGAATCACCCTGCAAACACCATTTAACTGTGGTGGTTATGGGGCCTGAGACCGCAGTCAAAAACCTTCGATTTTAACTTTGGCTCCGCCAGCTAACTCGAAAAGCCAGCTACTGAACAGCTTTGCCTTGTTGCCTGTTCAGAGAAATGCTCCCAGGACAGAGAGATTCACTTATAAAACAATGTGAAATGCTTTTTGTGCTTAAATTCCAAATCGATAGTTCGTCTCTAAAGGTTTTAAGTGCTTGATAAAACGAATACAATTTAGTCTTTTTTCTTCTAACCTAAGGTTTTAGTTGTTTTCACTTTGGCTCCTGGCCAAGCAGCACTATGTGGAGGCAGTGCCACCTGCACCTAGGGGCGAGGCTGGTGGGCGACAAGCCATCGACCACTGACACAGCTTCTGCGGTCCGAAGAGAAGGGACAATGAGAGTGCCTCGATGACACAGCCTAATTTTGTCAGTTGATGTCACGAATGGAGGACGACTTGCTACTTTGAGACACTTGCACACTGTTTTCTGGACCCCTTTGGTCCCTAGATATTAAACCTGTCCCCCACCGCCGCAACCTCGGTTCACATGATCAGAATCCCGCATCTGTGCAGACGGTTCCCACAAAGAAAGAAGTCCAACGGCGTGCGTGAACCATACTTCAATTTATTGACGTTGTCAATCTATGAACGAGACATGTACTTTTTTCCCCATGAAGTGAGGTCATTTTCGATCTGCCATAACACGTGCCCACACATCTTCTCCTTGGACGCGGAGCGTTTCAAGCTGTAGTTGGGGTCTGGGAGGAAAAAAGAAAATGCAAAAGTTGCCGGCCCTTCGTGTTTTCTTCAAATCCCAACGTGACAGGAGAAACCACTTTCTGAGAACGAACTGCGCACTGTAGCCATGGCTCCGGCTCTGGGCTGCAGAGCGCAGCTTCACGGCCAAGGCGCTGACCTCCCCGCTAAGTGAAACCGCACGCCTGCCCAGTAGTAAACCAACCACGCCGGCTCCAAAAGACAGCCCCCCTGCCCCGCCCGTGCTGACGTGCAGAGGCCGCGTCCCTTGCAGGACACGTGGAGGGGGCAATGTTCTGTTTCTGGGAGGTGGATGCTGCTTCCTGACCCCAAGCATATCACGAGGTCAGGGGAGCTGGATGCGGAATCGGGCTCGACTATGCCACAGAGGGAGGTGAAGTGATTTTCTCAAGTTCACTGTTAACAACGAAACCACCCACCAGAAAATCATTACGCGGAATTATGAGATTAGACAGAAAGACCCTAGAAAAAGGGCTAAATTCGAAACACTGCATCTCTAGACTCGTAAGAAAACATTCACTAAATCAAGATGAAGTGAAAAGTGCTTAGGGGAGACAGTTCCAGTAAGAAAGACTGCTCATGACCACGAGCTGCCAAAGGATTCATATTTCTCACATTTCCCTGCTACTGTGGGCCTGAAGCTTTTTAAAAAGCAAAACAAAAAAATTAAGCCGGAAAAACATCTCTGGTAATTAGCCTTCCTTATCTTTGAAATGACAACGTCAAGAAAGTGGTTTGGAGATCAGATCACTTCAGTAGTTTGGTGCATGAAAGTCTGAACTGGTCAATGGTGCAAAACTGTCTTTTACTGTATAGAAGGTAACTTTACATTGCCAACATCTCTGGAGATGTGAAACGAGCCGCACCGTCTGAAAGGACGGTAAGTCTGCTGCAGGCTCCCGTAGGCTATGCTGATTGACAGAGCTGCAGGACCCCTGCTGTCCTGGCGGCCCTCACGTTCAGGCAGTGTGATCTGTGAGGACGTTATCAGGTGTGTGGGGGGGAATAAAAACACAAAGAACTAGAATTTCTCGTGCTCCTGAACTGTTATGTAACTCCGACAGCAATTACCAAAGTGGGGAGCTTATCCTCCAAATTATTTGATTTTGTGCAAACGAAACAGGTTTAATTAAAATAAGACGGCTCTCTACCCAAGCTTTGCCAAATGAGCTGAAAATCAATGTGCCAATTACTTCTGCTTGTCAGAGCCCAAAACAACGTTCTTGTATTATGCCACGGGCCTTCTAAAACCTGCATGCGTTAAATTATCATCCCACTAACTTCTACATCTGCTGATTGACCGAACAGTGGCCAAAACGCAAAACTAAAATTACTCTGATTTTTAAAAAAATACTCTAAAAACGTAAGATACAACTCTTCTAAGCGAACGAGAACTTACAGATTATTCCTTTTTCGCTTTGACAATTTTTATGCTGCTCCCAGCAGTCTTCTCGGCATTTGCTTTGAACTCTGTTTTCAGCGCATCTCTCACTGCTTTTGCACAGATCTGGGAGTATCGGATGTAGCTGGGAGAAAATGAGACAATATAAAGTTAATTATCAATGATCCAGGCCAGAGTGGTTGTGTGGCTGTTTTTCTTCCTATATTTTTTTGGTTTGATTGTACATTATTATAAAACTGGATCTGAAAATGACTAATGCAAAAAAGAAACTCTATACAAAGAAAAAGACTTCAAAGAAATGTACCAAAATCTTAATGTGATCTTTTGCTTTTCTACTTTGTACTGTTTCTCTTCGACACATATTACTTTAAAAGATGCACAGTTATTTAAAAAAAATCCCATAGTACAGGAAAGGAAATAGACCAAAATGTTCATGAAGTCTGCAACGTGAGTGATTTCCCCCATTGGTCTACTTGCAATTTTTTCTTATATTATGCTTACGAGGTAAAGTATATGTAATTGAAATAGAAAAAACCTATTTTGAATGAAAAGTTCTTCCTCTGATTAATTATTTAAAGGTTTTCCTGAGAACACTGGATTCTGTTTCATAAATCTGCCATTAAAAATACTTCCAATCAAGGTTTCCAAATTAAACTGAAAAGTCCTCAGAGAACATCATCAATTCTAGCAAAATATCTAACAGCCTGCTTCCTGTTTGGTAGATGGACTCCCATCAACATCTTATTTTCCAGAAGATGGCAGCTCACTTTTTACACTTTTTGAAAACAGGAAGGGGTGGGGGAAGGGTGCTGCTGTCTATTTTGTCATGTTTCAGATTTGGGTTTCTTTTTTTTTGGCCAAGAGGTAGGCGTTCCAATGCCTGCTTCCACTCTTACTAATTGGGTGACCTTCAGGCTGTTCAATCTTTTCAGCTAGTTTATTCACCCAGAGAAACAATAGAATAAAACAGAAGGATAATTATACTTGGCCCACTGGTGGGTGGGAGGAGGAGAAACAAAGTGTGAAAAGCATGAATCACCACGTTCCTCACATAGTAGGTGCTTAATAAATGGGACCGTTACTGGAACAATCATCCTTCCAACACTACAAAACTTTGCTTGACCTCACAAGTCAGGAAACGTGGGTTGCTCGGCTGTCTCACAGGCCTGTGCCCATGAACTGCCACCACTAGAAGGTGCTACTTTATGCAGTGAAGTAATAAGGTGTGTCACCTGGGGCAAGGTACTACGCTCAGCTGGGTGCACAGGCGAAGAAATCAGGTGTCACAGATATTCTAGACCGACGTGTCCCATTAGGTGCTGTGTCCTCAAATGGGTCCCGTGTCTGACCTTCCCAGGAGCCACCACTCACCTGTGCGCAGGGCTATCTACCTGTTACCGAGGGCTTTCACCCGTTTTACTGATAA
>NW_011888899.1:926062-931664 GCF_000151845.1 Pteropus vampyrus
AGCTGGAGGGAACGCGGGACCGCGTGGCCTCGGGGGCGCGAGACGCGGAGCCACGTCTGAGGCCGGCGTCGGGGAGCACCCCGGCCGGGGGCACCGACATTCAAAGAACCTGAGGTCTCCGCCCCCGACTTCCTGAAAAAGTGAACCCGGCCTAACGTGCGACTACCCCGACATTTCCCGGGGTTTCAGGGCAACCCGTGATGCGCCAGGACGGGGGCAAAGGGCTGGATGGCATGTGGGAATAAAAAAAGGTGGGAACAAGGGCTGGAGGCGCGGGGGACCCACAGTGACACCCACACGCTCGTCCCTGCATCCGGTTCAGAGGCGCGTCCTTGCACCGCAGAGCCAGCTTACAGCTTACAGCCTGTGGCGATTAAGTGAATACTTAATGAGGAAAATCTTTTTTCTTCACATTTAAAGAAGTTGTAATCAAAAACATTATGGTTAAAAGGGAGTTTTTATTAACAAGAAAGGTTCTTAATTCGTATAATTTCCACATTTAATATTTAGGACAAGACGCTCCATAGTCCAAGGGTCTATGTGAGCGACCTTCCAGCTGAGTGCTGTCACTGCGTTTGCTCACTGGGCACTGCTACTGTACCAGGTAAAAGCCAGGAACTACCAACTGCTTAAAACAAGTTAACTACATTGGAATAAAATTGGGAGTGTTTTATATTATTAGATCAGAGTAAAAAACAAAATCAAACAGGATAAACTTTGTTTAGAAATCTTTATCATTAGGGCATTCATTACACCTCTTTCAGAACAAGTATACTTTACAGAAATTATATAAGGCAACTTTTTATTAAGTATCAATATCTAGCAATGTTTTGTTTAGCTGAAATGTTATTTCAATTGTAGTAGAAACTATGGTTACAAAAAAATAATCAAAAACCTCATTGAGTTTTAACTTGCTTTTACAAATGCCCTAAGAAGTCTTAAGCTAAACAGTATTTTAAGTTGAAAAACAATTTTCGAATCATTTGTTATACTGTTTCTGTGGTTTATATACATGTACCATCTGGTTTCCTTCATAGGAAATCTGATTAGAAGTTTATCACATAAAGTACTGTAAAATAAAGGCAAGAGCTAATCACCTCTTAACAAAAATACTCTATATGCAACAAGTATCAAAATATTATTTACTGGTTGATAACCGACTGCCACAGAACATGAAACAAAACGCATTTACTGCCATTGTTTTTCGGAGTGCAGCTGCCCTTTGGCACCCCCAAGGAGGATTTCCATGGAGAAAAGCTGCAAAGCAATTCAGGTAGTGGTTAGTTCAGGGGTCAATGCTTTTTTCTTCCCTATTACTCTTCTTCTTCCTCACGCCCCCGCCCCCACCCCCACGTGGCACGTTATTATTAAAAACATTAAGTACCTGGGATTTATGCTTCAGATCAAGGCATCATTTGAGTAATTTCAAATGATGTACAGCTCCTCATGTAAAAAAGATGTTTTGTGGTCACAATTACTTCAAAAAGTAATTATATTCAAATAACCTGACATATCATGCTTTAGCAATTACAGAACCATGATTTTGACACATGGCAATTTATAAGTTAGGCAAATGTGAAATGCTAAAAGATGTGAACAGCTGTTCTTCTGTTTAAGTTTAGAGTGCTGCAGAATTCTGGTAATGACTTTATTTTTTCAGTTAACCAGCCCACGACACAGCATACTAAGTCATAAAGTACAAACGCAAGGAAGGGAATACCTTCACGAAGTTGCAAAACTGTGGCAAATCGAGAGCGCTCTCAATACAATAAAATCATAGTTTTTGTCGGTGTTATATATTAGTGAGAATTTTCATTCCGAAAACGTCATTTAGGTGCCAAATTAAAACACTGTGAGTTTTAATGGTGGTTTACAGCGGAGCAAGTTATTTTATACAAATTAACCTCTTTCAAAACTATACAAATTCTCCTTTTAGAGTGAGTTCCCTCTTGAAGTTTGCTGCAGCAGGGCAGTCGTGTATGTTTAAGAGGTGGCTCTGCTTTGTTCTGGAGTTGGTCCAAAGCCAGGTAGAGTTCCAATGCACGCAAAGCTTTAAAATTCTACCTTAAAGAGACTTAACACGCTAACACCGATTTCCAAGTACTTTGCAAAAACTGTTCATTGTTCACAAATAATAGAACCCTCAAAATCAGTCATCTCAAACACCACCGATTATTTTGGATGATCCCTTTTATTTAGAAGCCCTGTACCCCCCTCTTCGTTTTGATCAAAAGTCACACGGCCTTTCTTCAGCTTATTAAAAAAAATTCTACCTAAAATATAGTTGTATTTTTTTAAATAACAAATAAATATACTGCTCGCTGGTAGAGACCTGGGTACTGGGTGTTGCACGCCACTTTCCGTCATTTCTCCACAAGTGCTGCCGCTGCCATCGGTGTCCTTATGCTCCCTCTTGCCGAAGCTGTCAATTCTTCAATCTCAGCGTTTAATTTATGTATGACCCACTCCATTGCTTCTCGGCCCTTAAAAAAAGCCAATGCGTTTACTGTTACCGAGTGAGAGCAAAGGCATGCGTCAAATAAACGGCACGCCAGGAAGTGACAAGGAGCATTATAAGGATAACCAACCTCAGCAGGATGGATTGTTTTTGTTCCTGCTTTTTCTTCTTGATGTTATTTACCAAATATCAAATGCCTTGAGCAACTGGCTTGATCTATAAGCTGATTTTTATTTTATATGCGAAAGATGTTCTCAAAAGAATCTACACTTTAATGACAGTGATGTTTTTGCTTACTTCATGATCAGAGTGGTCCCCTTTTGGGGGATAAGGTCAAACCCGTTTCTTCTTTTTCTGTCCCTTATTTTAAACCAAAATCCTGTACTTGGCCCTGGTACGTCTGGTCCCTGACTACTTCTTAAGCCATTCTCTCCTTGCACTCTATGTAGGTTCTTGAGGAAAATAAAAAGCGTTGCGTGCTTCCTCTGTCTCGTGCAGCTCCTCTGCACGGAAGCCTCCTGCACGCCCCTCACTCAGCACTCAGCAGAAACACCACTCACTCAACGCTCATTAAACACTCTCATCTTTCTGTACTTTTCCTTTCCTAATGGCATGTTGTGTGATCAACGTCACCTTCCTGTTAGTTCCCCGAGGGCAAGGGCCGCATCTGTTTTGTTCCCCGTGGCATCCCGTCTAGCCTAGCACTTTGCCTGGCACAGAGAAAGCATCTGTGAATATCTTCTGACCGCTGAATGAGTACATCAAATGTGTCAGGAAACAGCACTAAGCGCCTCTTTCTCTAAACTTCCTTCCTTTAAATCACGTATTCTCAATGGGGCAAAAGTCAGTTGGGGGTGGTGATACGAGAAACCTGACTTTTTTTATGTGTAAAGTACAGACACGTCTGTCCGTCTACCTGGCTGTCTGTCTAAAAACGATCTGGCGGGGCCGGGGATGCCGATGGAAAAGGTTGCAAATAGTGCTTTTAACAACCACACTTGGCCACCAACGACTGAGCACTTCCCAGGGGCCAGGCCCTGGGCCACACACTTTCCTATGTTATCTTCCTCACTCTCCATGCCTAACCCTGTAAGGTGGGTCGTTAACCTCCACTTCACAGAGGGCAAACTGAGGCGCAGAAAGTTAACTGCCCAAGGCTGAAAGGCTGGTTAAGGGTTAGAGCTTGGATGTAGAGCCAGGCGTGCTGGGCCCCAGAGCCTGTGCGAGTAACAGCCTATGTGGACTCTCACTGCACTGTGGCTGAGAGTGGCTTGGGGACACACACACATTCAGTACTAAGCTCTTTCAGAAACGAAACCCAGGAAAAACGGCCATCAGAGAGCAGCTTTACTTACTTTATTAGCATTTGAAGATATTGTACTTGCCATCAGTCCTTCGAGATAACTACTGAGACTGACCCCTTTCACGGTGATTATGGCTTCTTGAGTCAAAACAGTTCTGGAACAAAACAAATTCACACAGCTTCGGAATGATCTCACTTTCACTCTAAAGAAAAATTTGATAAAAAAAAAAAAACAAAACAAAACACTAAGACACCCTGTAAAATAAGTTTGTTAAAACATTTTTTACTCACCTTTCTGGATCCTGAGGATGTGGTTTGTATATAAGTCTCTCATCTACTGAAACCATATTTGTAAAGGATATCTATAGAATTAAAAAAAAGTATATCAAATCATTGTGGAAACCCAAGGTTAAAAGCATTTCCAAACTAATTCATAAATCAAAGTCTTGCTAGCTAAATATACAAAATAACAACAAATAAACCACTTTGATATTACCGTGTAAATAAAACTCAATTTCACTATTCACTGCTTACTTTTTATTAAAAAACAACTTTGACAAAAGCATTACAACAGTAATGACCTTCACAGAATCCCAAAGTCATTTCGTTCAGAGCAGCACCCTGGAGATGCCAAGCAGCTCGCCAGAGCCGTGAGGCGATGCTGCGAACTACAGGCCCAGACAGCACTGCCTGTCAGCGCCGGCTCCCCGCAGTGCCATGAGGAGTGGTCCTCTGTGTCGACTACGAGAGGCAACGACTTAAGCCGAACCGTTTAAAATAAAAACAAAGAGCTAAAACTTACGTTAGTGGATTTAAGCTCCATCGTTTTCTCTACAGGGTCAACTACAGAATGTTCTTGCACATATGTTTTGGTTCTTGCTGCACCGATAAGCTAAGAAAGACATCGAGAATTAGTAATCAGAGGAGGGTTCCTTAACCAGTGTATCAATATTTTATTTGAAAGTAAAAAGTGTTCACGTCTTGAACCAAAAATCTGCTTCACAAAGAGCAAGAGGCATCAGACGAAGGTCGGGAACGGGGCCCCGTGAGTCGCAGGGGGGATGTCACACACCAGGACCTCCCAGACCCAGACAGCACCCTGGCCCACTGAGAACGTGTGCAACACAAGGCGGCACTAAACGGCCAGTGTGCCACGGAGCAGCGGGCCTGAGACACAGAAAGCAGGGTCTCTGGGGAAACGTGCCATCGGGAACAAGGAGAGCGCAAGTCTCTGTCCGCATTTTCCTGGCGCAGCCCACGGGTAGGGGCCCGTGGCTTCACTCTTCAGACAGAGCAGCAGCCGTCTCACGGAGGACAGCACGGCAAGCATCACGGCCCGTGCCGGGCCCCCAAGCCCATGCCCTGATCCTGCTCACTTCTGTGTCCTCGCTGCCTACTGCAGTGTTTGTACAGAGGCAACCGGCACGTTCCTGCTGAGAAATGTGACTGAACAGACCTGGCTTTTCAATGAATGGGGAGATGAGTCAGAGCTCGGAACGAACGCAGCGAGAGCCAAGTGCACGGGTAGCTGCTCGCGCGGTGCACGAGCCACCACTGACCACGGCCACCGGGCTGTTCCCTCGGAATCTCACTACTGGCCACAGCCGAAGTAGGAAACAACTCCTTTCAATTTCAGAGCGTTCGCTGGCTCCCTTCAGAAGGTTTTATCAGGTGCCTTCATGAAGACTGTAATAATATTTCCAATTCATTATACACTCATAGCTCGAGTTTATTATAATACAATTTGAACGGATGCAAAAATGACATTCGGAATTGGCTCCCACCACCTATTTGAAATTATAATGTGGCTTAGAAAACTTTTCTTCAGCAGTCACATTCCC
>NW_011888899.1:931714-934163 GCF_000151845.1 Pteropus vampyrus
CATCGGGAACAAGGAGAGCGCAAGTCTCTGTCCGCATTTTCCTGGCGCAGCCCACGGGTAGGGGCCCGTGGCTTCACTCTTCAGACAGAGCAGCAGCCGTCTCACGGAGGACAGCACGGCAAGCATCACGGCCCGTGCCGGGCCCCCAAGCCCATGCCCTGATCCTGCTCACTTCTGTGTCCTCGCTGCCTACTGCAGTGTTTGTACAGAGGCAACCGGCACGTTCCTGCTGAGAAATGTGACTGAACAGATCTGGCTTTTCAATGAATGGGGAGATGAGTCAGAGCTCGGAACGAACGCAGCGAGAGCCAAGTGCACGGGTAGCTGCTCGCGCGGTGCACGAGCCACCACTGACCACGGCCACCGGGCTGTTCCCTCGGAATCTCACTACTGGCCACAGCCGAAGTAGGAAACAACTCCTTTCAATTTCAGAGCGTTCGCTGGCTCCCTTCAGAAGGTTTTATCAGGTGCCTTCATGAAGACTGTAATAATATTTCCAATTCATTATACACTCATAGCTGGAGTTTATTATAATACAATTTGAACGGATGCAAAAATGACATTCGGAATTGGCTCCCACCACCTATTTGAAATTATAATGTGGCTTAGAAAACTTTTCTTCAGCAGTCACATTCCCCGGGGAAAGAGACACACTTACAGACTTGACAATGGAAGGCAGTCCCCACTCGGTGCTGAGAAGTCTATGGCTGTGCAACTTTCCAGAAGGATCTATATGTCTGTCCAGTACGTCAACTCCAACCACGCTCGGGTTCATCGGGTTTGGGTACTTCTGCATTGCAGCGGTCGTAACGGTTTCCCATGGGTGGCTGCCAAATAAACCCAAACCAGACACTTAAAAATATGCACGTCAATTAAGTCAGTTTTGTAACCCGTCAAATTATTCTTTATAAATGTAACTTTAATTAATTTGCCTGGGGAAAATGATTTTCTGAAACATTGACTGAAAGAAGAATCTAGGGGCTTCGTCATTATTGTAAACACAGGTAGGCCTCGCTATTTTCCCAGTGCACAGGCTGCATGGTGCCAGTAATGCCCACAGAGCCTCGCAGAAGTTTCCTCAGCGATCTCTCCTACTTACCCGTGTCCACTTTCATCACATTTTGTTTCTGAGAACCAAATTCATACAAATGTTACTTAAAAATTCTGTTCTACAGAAACAAGCAGCAAAAATTGTTATTACACCATTTATTCTTTTGTCTGACCCGATTCCACGAAGCTATAAAGAAGTAACAAAAAAAACTACGCGCACTGGAAAACCTTACAGGGGCTGCGAAGACGCACCGCGTCGCTGAGCTAAAGACCATAATACCGCATGTGTGTTTCCTCACATTAAGGTAATAAGTGGCCTCGCCAGTCAATCTTTTCCCATTGCCCTCCTCAGAGGAGGGATTCTGCTTTGTTCTGAAAAGGTCACTCGATATGGTAACATTTTTAAGACGCTCCTATCTAGTATGTTATTTTCTAATATTCTCTCCTAATACAATAAGCACTTGCTTATCCTCTAGGATCGAAATGGTAACAGTATCATGGGACTTGCAGGACCTTCATCTTCCTGAAGTACACGTGCCTGGGTGACTCAAATGGGATGCACGTTAGTTCACGACTTGTGTGGATGAGATGCTCATACAAAAGACATCTTTTCAAAAGGGCCCTTCTGAACTACAGAGCACAAAAGGTGACCGAACTGTTTAGAGAACTGAGCAAGACTACTTGCCAGCAAGGAAAATCTCAACACCATTCACTTCCCAGGACTGTGGACGACCAGCAACATTACTTTTAACGTTTTCATTTCTGCTGTAATATTATATAAATGCACCTCATTCTGTTTTTAATCTCAGGTCTTCTTCGGCAATCAGAGCAGGTATAGAAGCAGAGGTACTTTATAAACCTGGGAGGTCCCCACATCTGTGTATCTAGAAGTGATACGGGCCGAGCACTGATTGTTACCAAGGCAACTATCTAAAATGAAACCGGACAAACCCTTTCCCTGCTCCATCTAGTCACACGCCATGGCTAGCTGGCTTCCTTGTGCTCTTCTTCCCCTCATCACCTAAAAAACTTAATAACTGCACGGCTTCCAGGTGCTTACGCATTCTTTGCAATTTAGTCCTTCCCTCCTGAGTCGACCCGAAAACACCAATGTTGACTTCGCTTAGCTTGAACTAAGACTGCTTTACGAAACGTAACTGGCTCAAACGTTACAAAGGCTGCCTATTACGATTAACAGTCTTCCAGCAATTAATTTTAACAGTTTCAAGGTAACTACGTGACAAGACGTCACACTGGAAGACATTCAAGGACAGCACCAAAGGGCAGTCTGTCCGATTTCTCCTACAAAGCGAGGTGGAGACAGTTAACTCCACCGAAGCAGCAACGACGTCTTGGTTTCTTTACCAAAATGTAACCAAAGAACAGTGCCTGGAACACA
>NW_011888899.1:934213-936591 GCF_000151845.1 Pteropus vampyrus
GACTACTTGCCAGCAAGGAAAATCTCAACACCATTCACTTCCCAGGACTGTGGACGACCAGCAACATTACTTTTAACGTTTTCATTTCTGCTGTAATATTATATAAATGCACCTCATTCTGTTTTTAATCTCAGGTCTTCTTCGGCAATCAGAGCAGGTATAGAAGCAGAGGTACTTTATAAACCTGGGAGGTCCCCACATCTGTGTATCTAGAAGTGATACGGGCCGAGCACTGATTGTTACCAAGGCAACTATCTAAAATGAAACCGGACAAACCCTTTCCCTGCTCCATCTAGTCACACGCCATGGCTAGCTGGCTTCCTTGTGCTCTTCTTCCCCTCATCACCTAAAAAACTTAATAACTGCACGGCTTCCAGGTGCTTACGCATTCTTTGCAATTTAGTCCTTCCCTCCTGAGTCGACCCGAAAACACCAATGTTGACTTCGCTTAGCTTGAACTAAGACTGCTTTACGAAACGTAACTGGCTCAAACGTTACAAAGGCTGCCTATTACGATTAACAGTCTTCCAGCAATTAATTTTAACAGTTTCAAGGTAACTACGTGACAAGATGTCACACTGGAAGACATTCAAGGACAGCACCAAAGGGCAGTCTGTCCGATTTCTCCTACAAAGCGAGGTGGAGACAGTTAACTCCACCGAAGCAGCAACGACGTCTTGGTTTCTTTACCAAAATGTAACCAAAGAACAGTGCCTGGAACACACTGGGCGTCCATGTTTGTGGAAGGAATCACTGAATGACTTCAGCTGGATGCCCGCAATGTGTCAGGCCTTGGCAGGAAGTGTTGGAAGGGCAAAGACGGGACGCAGGGGGATGGCTGAGAGGCTGGCGTCAGACACGACACCCTTAGGATGCGTGCGCAGGGAAATGGTCTAAGATTTGTGAGGGGAGAGAATGACTTCAATTGCAGGTGTGCTGAGTTTGAAGAGCCTGTGGGACAAGTGAGTAGAGACACCTGGTAAGACCTGACAGTCAGGATTGCAAGTTCAAGAGGCTGGAGCCCCAGGCGCAGATGTGGGTGGCATAAATGCGTACATGTTAGCTAGGGCCTTGAAGGAAATGCCCCGATTCCCTGGGGGACAGTCAGGACCAGGGCTTCCCCCAGGACATGTGCAGCATGTGTGTGAACATGTCTATCCCCTGGGGGGAAGGCCCTGGAGCCTTCATCAAATCTCAGGGAGGTCTGTGACAGAACGAGAAAAAAAAGATTAAGAATCACGGATGAAATGCAAGACAAGAAGGCCAACAACAGCCTCACTGGACACTTATGCTTAAGGGGAAGAACAGAGAGAAATGCTCACGAAACAAGAGCGGAAAGAGTGGCGATGGGGGCAGGGGACAAGCCAGGGAACAGAGTGTTAGGGAAGACAGGAAGAAAGTTCTAAGGAGACGTGGTGCCAAGAACTGCCGAAGCATTCAGACCCACGAGAAGACTGCAAGGTACAAGCCACTCCTGATCTCAGGAGCTGAAATGGAGCAGAGAAGTATGTGCCCAGGTTAAAGAACATCGGAAAGACTACAAAATTTAGGGTCTTCCCCCCAAGAACGACGATAGACTAGGAAGAAAAGACATCTTCCCTCTGATTCTGACATTCTATACTCCAGGATCTAACATTCCATAGTCCAGGATCCAGTGGACTCTTGGATGTGTCTGCTTCACTGAGTCTTTAAAAAGTTTACAGCTTCTTTTAAAATTGCCCTCGGAAACACTGTTTAAAAAATCAAACGGTGAAACTAAAGCATCCTACAAAGCTATGAAAGTTGAAACAGTGTGGCTCCAGTAGCGACATCAGCGGAACAGACTGGACAGCTCAGAAATAGGTTCGTATATACACCGCAAGTGTTTAGGACAAAGGTGGCATCTCAAATCATTGAGAAAAAGACGCATTAGTCAATAAACAGTGCTAGGACAACTGATTAACTATTTAAGGCAAAAATGATTCAGTTACCTCTATGTGTGGTTCTTCTGTGTATGGAATTAGGCAACCAGAAAGGAGTTTAATTCCCAACATCCAACTGGTTTAAGGCCTATTTGTTACCAAAAATTTCTCGATAACCGAGAGATACTACTGAAGGTGGCCTCAAAAACACCTTACACTGGCAGCCCTGATGATATCATCACCTTCCATGTCTCCAATGAAAATGGGTAACCCAAGGTCACACGGCTTGTTGGCGTCTTAGTGAACCTTGGACTCTAATTCCAAGGCTGTTTCTCACGTCAAGGAGCTGCCACAAAGTTACGTTTCCTGGTGGCCTGAGCTCATCAAATTCACATTCCGAGTTAAGGAACTCCACCCAAACGGTAGTGGGGCGATGAGACTCTCGAGAAGGCCCACGCCTTCCTCTTGGGATCTTCG
>NW_011888899.1:939984-946392 GCF_000151845.1 Pteropus vampyrus
TGCAACAGATGGAAAAGCTTCATGGCCCTGGGTTTGTAGGATGGCTCTTAGCTCAGACGTCGCCCCCGAAGAGGTCTTCCTTCACCCTTCAGCAGATCCTCCGACACCTGTTCCCCCATTACAACATCCTGATGCACTTTTTTTAGTACTTACCACCTCTCAGAGATCATCTGGTTTATTTGTTTAACCTCCACTGTAATGTAAGCCCTTGAAGGCAAAGTTGTTTTTTTTTTAATGCCTACAGTCCCTGGTCTTCCTAGGTCGTCTCCCATCCAAGTGCTAACCAGGCCCGACCCTGCTTAGCTTCCAAGATCAGACAGGATCGGCTGGATCAGAGTGGTATGGCCGTAGACTTGAAGGCAAAGATTTTGCCTGTCTTGCTTAATGACGATTCTTGGTACTTCATTGAGTAAGAGTTCACTGATTATTTATTGATCAATGAAATAATTATTTGTGGAATAAGTGACTGAAATCATCTAGTTTATCAGTTAACTTCCACTAGACTGCAAGCCTCTGAAGGCGAGGCTCTTGCCAGACTTGTTTAATGATTCTCAAGTACCTACATAATAGTTATTTGTTGCATGGATGGAATGAATGACCAAGAAGTTGAGGGGGCAGGAGGGAATGGCAGGTGGTTTCATCCACAGATGAGTCTTGTTTGGGAGACAAACTGCTTGGCCCAGCCTTCAGAAAAAGCCCTTCCTCCCCTCCTCCCCTCATAGTCCGCAATCTTGTACCCCCTAATAGGAACAGTTGACATTTAAAATGATAGCTGGTGGTTTAGAAGCTAGTTAGCACTGCTTCATTCTCTTTCTTAGCTCATTTAATTGTTAAAAACAAATAGCCAGGTTAATTTAGGAGGGAGGATAATTTTTTAAAAATAGCTAAAATTCTTTATATAGAAAAACAGAAAAATTACATTAGACAGGAAGGAAATAATATGGTTGAGTAGTTGCTAAGTGCAATTTGTGCTACCTAGGACTTAAAAAAAAAACAAAACCCTACAGTACTTAGAGTGAATTCTTGGGGAGGTAACGCTTTCAGGGTTGCTGAGAGTGCCTCAGCCTTGATCAAGATGCGAAGTTGATGGTGCTGAGTGTTAAAACACTGGTTGGGGAACTGTCAGCACAGAACAGCCTGTGCCTGCTATTCCTGGACCTCCATGAAACCAGTGGCGCTGTCTGTCCACTCCTTCGCACACCAGCCCCTGATCTCAGCCCTTCACCAAACCCTTCCCTGTGGTCCAGAAAGACGCTCCGCCCACCATCTTCTGCAAAGGGGCTGCAGGACAGTCGTGGTCTCTCTCCTCTAAACACCAAACCCTCACTGTAAATATCTTCTCGTTTTTCCTTGACTGTCTTTTAGTTTCTCAGCCAGATGTGAAGGTCCTTTCTGGTAGGACTCACATCTGCATTCGCACCCCCCCCCACCAGGGAAGAGCTAGGGATCTGGGGATTGTGTGTCATCCCTGGGGCAAGTGCCATAAAAACCAGTCACCTACTTAATTTCAAATTAGTGACCTGATAATGACTCCTGTTTCTGTGAGAGGGAGAAACAGTGATAACAATGCTTAGGTATCTAAAAACCATTCATTTGATTCCTTTGGGTGTTTCTAAATGAGTCTCTATGAGACAAGATACGTGTAAAGGTCTTGCTCTCCCAAACCAAGGTGCTGTTATTTCCGCCTTGGGGACACAGGGAGAAAATAGTCGTGTCTTCGATCTCCACCCTTCCACGCTCTACCCCCCATCACTCCAGACGCAGTAAGTAAGATGGGCTGATGTAGTACGGGTGGGAGGTAGGTGCCATGTAATTTTCACAAATTAAAAAAAAAACAAAAACTAATGCAGAAATCTTGAAGTGGACAGAATAACGTTCTCTAAAATAAACAGAATAGGGATCCTGGATGGTGCGCATTGGCGCTGCCCACGCGCCCTGTGTTAGTGGGGCCCAGAGCCAGGCCTGGCGGTGGGGGGTGGGGTGGATGAAGTCGTGTGCTCCAACTTCAGCCGGCCCCAGCTCCTTCTGTTTCCAAACTTGAGTCATTCACTCGCCATCTTCACAGTTTGCCCTATTTTCATACCACCTGTTCCATTATTACTTAATTTTCATATCAGCTTTTTTACAAATAAACTTGAAATGAAACAATATAACTACTGTCAACAGAAAAATCGGTATTTTTTTGATATATGTTAAATACATAACTATTAAAGTAAAACAATAAGATTTCTACTGCCTTTCCTAGAGTCCCGTAGCGGGCGTGCCCCCTCCAAGGTGCTCTTGACCTTTATCTCTGACTTCATGGTGAGCTTCTTCAACCTTCTTCCCCTCCTCTTCAAAATGTCTTTCATTTGCATTAATCCTCTCTGTATTTCTTTTGGACTCCTTTCTCCTTTCCAATCTATTTTCCTTTGCTCCCTTCATTTATTCATTCAACAAACAGCCACTGATTACCCATTCTCGGTCATCCCTGAATTCACGGAGCTTACGTTACACCAGGGGTTCTCAACCAGGGCGATTTCCTCCAGAGGACGTTGGGCAATGTCTTTTTGGCTGTCACTTCTAGGAGCGGGGTGCCACTGGCATTTTGTGGGTAGAGGCTAGTGATGCTGCTAAGCACCCTACAGTGCACAGGACAGAGACGGTCCCCCCACAACAAAGAAGTACCCAACTTCAAATATCAGTAACGTCACAGTGTATGTAGAAGCCCTAGGTCAGAGCTAAGAGTCTGGCCTTGATCTTTTGTCCTTCCGTTCCCCAACTCAGCTGAACCCTTCAGCTACATCCGTTACTCGCTGCCCGTCGGCAGGCCGCACTTCCACACCCTGGAACTTTGTGCCCGGTGTACTCCGCTGAGAATGTACTGCCCCTCGATTTGCCCTGAAGACTCTAACATCTTGAGACTGAGCATATATCCCCTCCACCCTCCGCCCGGTGCCTCACGGACTTGGCTTTGCCCCAGCTCAGCTCAGCGCTTTGTTTCTGCTCTGAGCTCCTATTGGCATTTTATGTAGACCTTATTATCATAGATAGTGTGTGTGCGTGTGTGTCCACAATGACAATTTAAAGTACAAAGTCATGACTTCTCTTTTAGTCTATTGGGTTGCTATAATAAAATATCACAGACTGGGTGACTTATAAATAACAGAAAGCTATTTCTCACAGTTCTGGAGGCTGGAAGTCTGAGATCAGGGTGCCAGCGTGGTGCGGTGGCCATCTTCTCTCCACGTCCTCACGTGGCAGAAGGGACCCTGATCCCATTGGTGAGGACTCCTCTTTCATGACGTCAGCACCTCCCAGAGGCCCCGCCTCCTAGTTCCGGCACTGGACATTGAGATTTCAGCATATGAATTTTGAGGGACACATCCAGACCATAGCAACCTTTGTGTTAGAGGCGTGGGGGGATCTCCCTATCTAACTCTTCATTTTTGAGTCGTTGCTGTCATGTGGCCACACAGAATCATCAAAGCATAAAAATATTCACTGCAGAACCAAACACACACTCGGGACCCACTTGCGAGCCCAAGTGTCTGCTGGTTGGTCTCTCACTGGTTGTCCATAGCTAAAAATATACCACAAATGGCAGGAAAGCACGATGGAAACTCTTGGAAAAGGTGTAGGATTTTTTCAGGTTGAGGAGGGTGATGGTGATACTCAAGACCGCCTCCATCACCCGGGAAACCACGGGCAGATGACTTCACGGAGAATTCACACAGTTCGCAGCCGAGAAGAGAAAATCGAGGAGGAAGAAGCATGTCACGTGTCAGGGATTGGCATGGTTAAGCATTGAGGCAGGCCCACGGGGAGGCTGACCAAGTCCTTGAATATTTCTGCAAAGATCTCCGTCGCTGTGATTGGGCTGTGAAATTCAAACATATTGTGTAGTGCGTTTTACAGCTTGGTGGGGAAAATTATGGCAAAAAGTAGCACTTGATTTGATTTAATAAGGATTTGCATAGAGTGACGTTTTAACCTAAGGGTTGTGTGTGTGTATATATCTTATAATATATAAAATATGTGCCATAATATGTATGCATATCTGTATATATATATGTATGTGTGTATAAATAAACTTACCATCATCGTTTTCTATTTCTTTTTTCAGGATAAAATCTCAGCTGCGGTTTTTGTTTTTCCATTATTTACTATGAAATTTTGGTGTTGGTTTTAAGTGAATTCGCTGGGCTTATTGGGCACCAATTATATACTAAAAATGAGAGTTTCTTATACCCCAAGAGCTGGGGCTTCATAGGAAGATCAGTTAGGAAAAGGAGGCAGTAAGTACTTAGAGTGAGAAGCAGCCAGGACACAGGTGGAAGAGAAGGAGGGGGAGTTTGAGGCATTTCTAGGAAACCCTACTGGCAAGTCCTTGCATGCCCTCACCTTTTCACGTGTGCCCCGGACGACCCTTACAAAATGGACAGCCAGAGTCCACGTGGCCACAGAATGAGCCAGACAAAAGTGGCCTCTGCACAACTCGAGTCTGAGACGTTGGCATCCCATGGTCTCTCTCGCCTGTGGAATTTCACTGGGTCAGAGAGCAGGAAGCGGGGGCGGGCGCAGAGGCTCCTGCCTGGACCGCAGCCTGGAGCCCACCTGCTCGTCTCTGTGAAGGGGACCACCCCCCACAGCCCCCTCTGGTCCAGGACTCTCGCACGACTTCTAATTTAACAAGCGTCTCAAGTCAAATTTGATTTTGTTCCCACCAGCAACTGAAGAGTTTGAGTAACTGTCCAGAGCTTCCTATCTATAGGATCCCTTGCCGCCACCACCATTTTCTGTTTCTCTAGGTATCTAACCCAGTTCTCCCTGAATTCTTGTCATAAAAAATGAATCTCTTTTCTTGGGAGGATTTTGACTATTTCGGTAGTTCCTCGTCCTGAGAAATTTAAGGGTAATTTCTTAGCGCTAACTCAGTATGTCTTATTAGCAGTTTTCCTATAACCAGGCAGTCCATATAGAAAGTAGCTTCGCTCTTTTCTATGCTAAGAGCTTTGCCATGAAAGTCTCCCTCGCATGTGCTCTCAGGCACAAAGGTGTGAGACCTGGCCAGAAATTCTTGCCTGGGTAATAAAAACGTCACTGCCCACGGGCCTTGAGAGGAACAGTGCTCACGATCCCTTATGTCACGCTGAATGTACTCTGTTTGGTCCCTGTTACCACACCAGGGCATGGGAAGGAGAAAAGAGGGTGCACGGGCCAACCCCCGAGTGTCTGGGGACCAAGGAGGGCTCACAGCGGCCCTCGTGGCGACGTGTGCATGAGCCGCGTTTTCACCGTTTCTCCTTCCTCGTAAAGGACTTATCTGAAGTCCCCTGGACGGTGACCTGCCGTTCGTTAACGACTGTGGACACGTCGAGTCGACTGCTCGCCTCTCGTGCCATCGAGGGAGAGGGGGCGACAATCCGTGAGTGGCATCATCAGGTTCATGAAAGGGGACAGGACCCAGTTCTTCCCTGTCTGCCGGGCTTGGTGGTCTTCTCCATTTAGCTGTAGGCAAATTAGTTCTCTCTCTTTGCCAGAGGCAAATGGACCGAACCAGAAACAGGCTAGGCACGCAGGGGGCTCCCCTTCCAAGTAGCTCCATTCCCAGGGAACCTTGGACACAGGGAGTGACAAATGCAAGTGTGTACTGGCCTGGGATGGATTCAGACAGCTCCTTTCTGTGTGCTCAATTCTGGCTCGACTTTATCCTGATGACCTTTCGGATATAACATTTCAGTGGCCAACAGCATGACAGCGAAGGAGAGAACGATTACATACACAAACTACTTCCTGAAGGCAGTTCAGCTGACTACAGTTTCAAAGGAACAAACCATCACCTCCTTCAACCCCCCTGGGGTCCACACCATTCAATCATGAGCCCCCAGGAGTGTTCTGGGATTAACGAATATCTCATCTTTTTCCAAAGCAGCTCAGAGCACAACACATAGATCCTCTCATTTCCCAGGGTGACATCGTGTAGACAAAGGAGTAGAGGCTATTATTCCTGTTCACGGCTGGGAAACGGGAGCCGAGAGATGGCTTCTCGGCCTTATTCTCATCGGTGATTACGGCGAGGGGAGTGGGGGGCGGGGAGGTGGCGCTATAGCAGCATAAAACTTGTGTGACGTGCTCGCCTCGATCGAGGCGGCAAGGCCGGCCGCAGCAGGGCGTGGCTGTTGGAATCACAGAGTGTGACCTGCCGGGTTTCTCTCATTCTTTCTGGGAGAAGGTGCGTGCATTATAATGTTCTGAACATGCGGTAATATTCATTGGATTCTATTCACAGAATTTGGGGTAGAGTCAGCTTTTTGCTTTATAATAGTCTTCCTAAGAGGTCCATTCTGTAGAGGTGTGACTTTTTTTTTGCATTTAAGAAAATGTGTTATAAAGAAGCACAAAAGGATGGAAGGGTGGGGAAAAGTC
>NW_011888899.1:946442-956105 GCF_000151845.1 Pteropus vampyrus
TGCCTGGGTAATAAAAACGTCACTGCCCACGGGCCTTGAGAGGAACAGTGCTCACGATCCCTTATGTCACGCTGAATGTACTCTGTTTGGTCCCTGTTACCACACCAGGGCATGGGAAGGAGAAAAGAGGGTGCACGGGCCAACCCCCGAGTGTCTGGGGACCAAGGAGGGCTCACAGCGGCCCTCGTGGCGACGTGCGCATGAGCCACGTTTTCACCGTTTCTCCTTCCTCGTAAAGGACTTTTCTTATCTGAAGTCCCCTGGACGGTGACCTGCCGTTCGTTAACGACTGTGGACACGTCGAGTCGACTGCTCGCCTCTCGTGCCATCGAGGGAGAGGGGGCGACAATCCGTGAGTGGCATCATCAGGTTCATGGAAGGGGACAGGACCCGGTTCTTCCCTGTCTGTCGAGCTTGGTGGTCTTCTCCATTTAGCTGTAGGCAAATTAGTTCTCTCTCTTTGCCAGAGGCAAATGGACCGAACCAGAAACAGGCTAGGCACGCAGGGGGCTCCCCTTCCAAGTAGCTCCATTCCCAGGGAACCTTGGACACAGGGAGTGACAAATGCAAGTGTGTACTGGCCTGGGATGGATTCAGACAGCTCCTTTCTGTGTGCTCAATTCTGGCTCGACTTTATCCTGATGACCTTTCGGATATAACATTTCAGTGGCCAACAGCATGACAGCGAAGGAGAGAACAATTACATACACAAACCACTTCCTGAAGGCAGTTCAGCTGACTACAGTTTCAAAGGAACAAACCGTCACCTCCTTCAACCCCCCCGGGGTCCACACCATTCAATCATGAGCCCCCAGGAGTGTTCTGAGATTAATGAATATCTCATCTTTTTCCAAAGCAGCTCAGAGCACAACACATAGATCCTCTCATTTCCCAGGGTGACATCGTGTAGACAAAGGAGTAGAGGCTATTATTCCTGTTCACGGCTGGGAAACGGGAGCCGAGAGATGGCTTCTCGGCCTTATTCTCATCGGTGATTACGGCGAGGGGAGTAGGGGGCGGGGAGGTGACGCTATAGCAGCATAAAACTTGTGTGACGTGCTCGCCTCGATCGAGGTGGCAAGGCCGGCCGCAGCAGGGCGTGGCTGTTGGAATCACAGAGTGTGACCTGCCGGGTTTCTCTCATTCTTTCTGGGAGAAGGTGCGTGCATTATAATGTTCTGAACATGCGGTAATATTCATTGGATTCTATTCACAGAATTTGGGGTAGAGTCAGCTTTTTGCTTTATAATAGTCTTCCTAAGAGGTCCATTCTGTAGAGGTGTGACTTTTTTTTTGCATTTAAGAAAATGTGTTATAAAGAAGCACAAAAGGATGGAAGGGTGGGGAAAAGTCAGTTTTTCGGCACGAATCATCTTGTAAGGACTGACGTGGCCCTTTAAAAAAAAAATACATTATTTCATCGTTAAGACTCAGCCCCCAGGACAGAAGGATGGCATGATACTGTGGAGTACACTGAGGAGCTTAACAGCACGTGGGTAGAAGGTTCTTGAATACGGTTCTCTTCCAAGGCCCTGGGAGTCAAGAATATTGAACAACAGGAGCCTGTGGGCCCAGCAGGCAGCACCCCCCCGTCCCCTGGGAAGCCCGTGCCTTGCAAGGGGCCCCCAAGCCCCTTTCCGGTCGGTTCATTCAGTTCATGAAAGACGGAACGGGGTTATTGGCATCCCAGATGGAAACCAGAGCATCGGGTGGTCGGCCTCGCTGGCCAAGCGTAGACACAACCTCTGTGCACTGGAGCATCTCGTTGGAAAACCTGTAAGAAGTGATGCAGAGATGTCAGCTTCCGTTCCCATCCTGCGTCTCGTGCGCCCTCTCAAACGGATCAAAACGAGACAAAGGAGTGTGCCCTTCAAACCTTCATGTTCGCTTCTCAACTGAGAAAGCGGAAGGTCTCTTCACATCTGGATGCTCCAACGTGATGTCAGAAATTGGCCAAGAATTTGTTCCATGATGTATAAACTCAAATCACTCCAGGAGACGACGTGAACCCAACCCCAGCACATAGGACCAGAGAGGTCTGGAGGCCAGCAAGACGCCAGGGTTTCGGTCTTCTTAGTCCCAGTGAGAGCACAGGTTGGTGGGGACACTCCGGAGAGATGCTCTGTCTTGTTCACAGCTGTATTTCCAGTGACTACCCGTGACGTAGCACAGTGCCAGACACATAGTCAGTGCTCAATAAGTGTTTGTTGAGTGAATAAAGGAATGACTAGAAAGCAAGCCAAGGCCTAGCACCGGGTGACATCACACCTCATATGTGGAGGGGTGTCAACGACACTATGGACAGGCTTATGAAGCCAGACATTCAGCAGAATTTGGAACTTGCAAGGCGCAAGGTGAAGGTCCCAAAGCCAGAAAGAACACAAGGGTCTCGGGAGAGAATCAGCAGGTGCCTGAGTCTGAGCAGTGTCCCCAGCAGCTCAGTGGGACAATCTAGGGAGACTGGTCATAGAGGCCAGAGCAGAACAAAGCCGGGGCAGCCCCGCAGCGGGAGGCAGGGAGCAGGCCTGAGGGGAAGGATCTGCCCACATCCCAAACTGCCTTCGTCGGAGAGGACAGCTGTTTGCTTGCGCCTAAGGCCGAGAAAAGAGCGCGAGACGCTTGTCCTCGGTGAGTCAGCGTCAGTGCGAGGCCCTAGAAAAGGCACCGGGACGGTGGTTTGGAAGGGAACCAGCCAGCCCTGCACACGCGTTCCTGTGGTCCGCAAGCGTGTCACTGTCAAAACCTACGAAACCCACCTGCTTCTCCCGCATCCGCTTTTCCTCAGCAAAACATTGGACAAATGCGTGTGCTGCCCACCAGCGGGGCAGAAGGGAAAGGAAGGCATTTTCTTCAGGGCGAGGACCACAAAGCGCAGGGCTGGCTCCGACAGGGAACACCCCCAGTCATGGACTGCGCGTCACGTCAAATAACGATGCGGATGTTTAAGTACTTGCCGGCTTGCAGATCAGATGGAACGTTAGACCCACACCGACCTTTATTCCGAACTCTGAGACATCTAGCAGCTGGGGAAGTGGAGGCAGCAGGACTGTGTGTTGAGAGGCTTCGGGACGCAGTGAGGGAAGCTGACATCTGCGAGTCTGGGCTTTTTCCTTCCCTGACTCGACTGTTCTCTAAGAGCAATAGTGTAGAAAAAGCCTGCCATAGGAAGAAATTTCAGAGGTTTCTCGTTTCTTCCAAGGACATCGACCGAATCTCCGAATAAGACAAAATCTTCGAATAGCTTCAGTAATTTACACCAGCCAACTGGTGTCAGAGCATAAACACATTCAGAGATTGATATTTTTATCAGAATTAATCAGCACATAGCATTGATCGTATATCTATTAAAAATATACTTTGGGTAATTGTGATTTATTTGAAAAGCTAATATAAAATCTTTTAAGCTTTATTTAAAATTAATTGAAAAGTGCAAAAGTCCATAGCTTTCTTTCACACTGGCAATGATCGTGTATAAGCAATAATGGAAAATTTCCATTTAATTTCCAAAATTTACAAAATAACTCAGAACCTGAAATACCTAGGAAGAAATCTTAAGTATAGGACCTATATGAAGAGAATCATAATTTTTTTTTCGGAAGAACATAGCAAGAAGGTTGACTGAAGGCAGATGCACCATACTCCTGGGCAGAGCAACTGAGTGTTTAATGTTGGCAAGTCTGCCCAAATTGGTTTAATGAGATTCCAATGGAATCCCAATAGGATAATTTGGGAACCTGACACATGATTCTAATGTTCACTTGGAAGGATAAAGAGGTAAGAATAGCCAAGAAAGTTTTGAAAAGGCAAAGAGAACTTGATCTACCAGATATTACAACAAGCTATTCAGCTACAGTAGCTAAAATAGTGTGATACTGGGCAAAAGTAGGTAGAAAGGAATGGAGAGCCTTAAAACTGACCTTAGCGTGTACTATATTTTAGCATTTGATTTGAATCAGCATTTCAAATCCAAGGGGGGAGGATAGATTGGTAAATAAATAGTGCTGGGACAGTCCGTTAAATATTTGGAAAAAAAATGAAAGTCGTATTATCTCAGGCTATATATCTAAATCGGTTCTAGATTACCTAAAGAGATAAATATTAAAATCGAATTATTCATACAGATTCAACTGCATACATAGTATTGATTCACAAATATAGAAAACATCAAATTCAAAATTAAAAGGAAAATATATGAAAATATTTGCCACAAATATGATGGATTATGTTAATTTTCTTAATATATAAAAACCATTTAAACCATTAAGACCTCATTAAAATCCTTTAGAAAGATAAAAACACCATGAACAATCTGTAGAAAATGTGCAAATGGTTGATAGATGTGAAAAAATGCTCAACTGTAGCTGTGATCCAGGACATGCAAACTGAAACAGTATAGCATTTTTGATCTATTAAGTTAGCAATGATTAAAACATACGTCTTATTCTGAGTTGGTGAGTGTGAAGTGAAATAGGCACTTTCATACACTTCTGTTGAGAGTATAAATTGGTACAGTCTTTCTGGAGAGCAATTTAGCGATATCTATTCAGAGCCATAAACAATCCCTCTTGTCCTTGTGATTCCCAGTGCAGAAATCCACTGTGATGAAACATTCAGAAATGTGGACAAAGATCTAGATCACAGAATTGTTCGTAGTAATGTAAAACTAGAAAAGCTTAAAGATTCGAAAGATTCAAAAAATGATTTACTGATTGGATCATGAAGGACAGAAGTAAGTAGTCTTTCAAGGAGAGGGGAGGGGAAGGAAGGAATTCTAGGGCGAGAATTCTAGGGCGAGAATTCTAGGGGGATTTTTTTTTTTTTTTTTGGCGCGGAGATGTCGAAGTTCACCGCGTGGCCAGTTTGGAGACTAGTGTATGCTTTGTCATGGTTAACGTGAACATATGGAGGGAGTAGGGGTAGGTGAGGCCCAGAAGCTCTTATTCAGTTGTCCATTTCCTTCATGAGGATTTAAGATGTAGAGATTCTGTGCTGGTCATCTTTCTATCCTCCCAAGTTCCTATTAGGTACTTAATAAATGTCTGTTAGTAAATATGTAGATTTTCTTTAGGACATCCAATGGTTTTGGATTCCATCTTATTGACTCGTGGTGTTACTCTATAGCCAATGAAGAGCCATCACAGTTTCTTAGGGAGAAAATTAAGAAAGACCTCTCGTAAGTAACTCCTTTGATTCGTTTTTATGACATGCATTAAACGATATTTTAAAACAGACTTATTTGGACTTCAGTCAGTAGGGGGTGCACCGATGCTGGAAATTCTAATATTAACGAAGAATCTCGCTTGTTTATTAATCTTATGGTTCTTCATTCTGGTTACTGTCTCTCTTCTCTGTGCCTCTCTCCTTGCCCTGAAAACCACAATTATTTTTCATTTCTTACTACCACAGACATGCACTGTTAGTAGATAAGTAACGGCTCAAAGTCACCAGTTACAAAACTGAGTTTTTAAAAGTGTTAACTTAATATTGCTATTTATTATAGCTATTAAAGGTAAGTGTGACATTTTAAAGAAATCGGTGCTATCTGGAGAAGGGTTTAAATTGTGCTTATCATTTACCCAGGACAAATTTCTTAAATCAGAATAGGCGAGAAGATACTTAAAAATGGTGGTGATATTTCAATGGTCTATGTGGACACTAATACTGTAATTGAAACAAGAATAATAGCGACCTTTGAGAAAGGATACCTCAGAAAGGGATCATGAAAAAGAAGGATTTGGCTATTGGAACATCATTTTTTTTTTTATGAAATAGAATTAATAAAATGCTATGGTTTATTGAAATATCAAAAAAAAAAGACAGAAAATTGGAGTCATATAGAAGAGTCGAGCGAAAAGTAAAATGAGGTTTGTATATAGTATTTTTGGTAGAAAAAGAACCTTGAATGGCATACTTCAAATTCGAAGATGATAGCTAAAAATATTATACCAGAATAATAAGTCTTGAGATCAAAGCATAAGAAATAGAAATCAGCATTTGGTGGAAGACAAGGGAACAGTTATAGAATCTAAAAAAGCACAACCTGAATAGAACCAGAGAGCTATTTGTGGAGGGGGGAGGGGTTTGGAAACTCGGAGATGCCTACATTTCATCAGACAGTGCCGTGTTCTTTTGGAATGGTGACACGGGAAGATCCTGGCATATTCTCCCATTCGATTTCTTTAAAATGCTTTTTAAGTGGCTTAAAACAAGGAAAACCTCAACTATGAAAATGATCACTGAGGTAAATCGAATTCCATCAAAAGTTAAAGAACTTTTGTAGAGAAAAAAGAATAAAATTAAAAGAAAAAGAAAAACACAACATGGAACTCTGACTAGAAGGTAAGATGCTCAAAAAGGATTATAAAAGATATGTCAACATTGTGCTCTTCATAAATAACGGACTTGTAAAAAGTCACACTGACAACTTAAAATGAAAAGTTTCTATAAAGATGTAGCAATGATAATAAATATAGGAAAGCAGAGGTTGGAAATATAGGAAAGCAATAATAATATCAAGTAATTCAAGATAAAACATATTAACTGAAATAAATGGGTAGTTATACGAAGATAAACTGCATACTTAAGATATAATATTTGTAAATTTATATGCACCAAATAACATAGCAACAAAACACACAAAGCAGAGAATGTAAGAATCTCATGTAAAAACTAACAAAAATTCAGTTATAGAGCATTAAATTTCTTATAATCAAAACCACAATAACTAAAGCAGACAAAATTCTGTAGTCTACAAATGAGATATATTCTTAGAATTACTCAAAGAACACTTACCAATTTTATCACTTGCCAGTTTCCATAAAATTGAGTGAATAAAATTCACCAGAGGTTTTATAGGCTATGTTCTAACAAAACACAACTAAAAGTTGAAATTAAAAGTCTTAAGAATAAACAAAAAATTGCAAGGTACTTTGATATTTTGAAAATAATCTAAAAAACAACTGGGACAGTGGAAAAATCAAGAACTTAATAAAAGACAAATTTGAAAATAATAATAACAATAATATACATACCAAAATAATGTTTAGAGAAAATGTGAACAAAAGTTTTCAATGTTTTATTGTTAAAAGTAAAAAAGAAAGTAAATAAATTATTCAACTTAATATCTTAGAGAAGGAAAAAACACAATGAAAGAAATAAAAAGATAAAGTTGTAAATTGGAAAGCGAAAAATAAAATCAACAGAAGCAAATGCTGATTCCTTGAAACTTTTGCAATATGGAAAAAATTCCGATGTCTAATCGAGAGAAACCGAAAAACATATAAAAGTAGAAATTAGAAAAATAGAAACTCTATTAAAATAAAACTGTAAGAAACAAGTATCCATAAGTATGCTACCATATTTGTAATTCTTAAAGAAATCGGTAATTTCAAAGAAAACAAAAATTCCTAAAATAGATGCAAGATAATCTTTAGAGATTGATAAGAGAGGGAAAAATCGGAAAGTCATTAAAGAACTGTTACAATTCTCTGAATCAGGGTGAATTTTAAAAATATTTTAAGAAATAGATAATATTATGTTACAAAGAGTGCTCCTGACAGAGAAACACTTAATACCCTACTGATAAGGATAAACACCCCAAACAACTAGTCGATGTCATGAATGTAGATGGGGAAATCGTAAATAAAATCCATGAAAAGGGCATTGCATTACAAAGTATAATGTAGCTCTGAAATGCAAGGACGGTTCAATTATAAAGCCTTAGGTGACATTGATGAGTTAAATAAAAATTCCTACATGGTCATTTCCATGGATACTGAAAAGTAATTTGAAAAAAATCGACACATCATGTAGATTTACAAAAGCAAATGTATTTTCTTTATGAGACCCTGCCCCCCCAAATTGTATAACTTCAGATGCCACAAGATGTGATTCTACCATGCCAAATATAAAATGATGTTATAAATCTACAATAATTCAAAAGGTTACCTAAGCGGTGTGGAAAAATCAAATCAATCAAGGGAATAGAAAAACAGCTAGATATAAATCTGCTGGTATGTAAAGCTTAACTATATAAGACAGTGTCAGAAGAATGTGATGAAGACATGAATAATTTAATATGGGTACTGGGTAATAATCTAGGTGATATTCAAAATGTTAACAACAGTATGGTATGGGCATGAGAACTGTTGTTGGCCAACCCTATCAGGGGCCACGTACAGGTGGGCATGACTTAATCCAGCCCTGGCTTAAATGAGATAGAAAATTGAGACATACACTTTAGATCCGTATGCTATATACTGTGTTGAACTTCAGATGAATCAGTACATTAAACCTAAGATATTTGCTTCTAACCAGATGTTTGGAAAAGTGATACAACTTTCTAAGGACTGATTCAAACATTTCACTATATGTTATATCGTTTTTATAAAATGAAAATTGACGAAATCAAAAAGGAAACAACTATTTGGGGAAAAAGTGGGAATCAAATATGACAAAAGGTTAGTATCTAAAGAAGCCACTTTAATGTAAACCATTAAAATGGAAAGTCTAATGAACAAAGAGACAAAGTTCATAAGTAGAACACAAGAACAGAGACTAAACAAACATTTGAAAAGTGTTGAGCTTCCATGTGAATTAAATAAATATTAAATAAGATAGCAATCGGTGTTGTTAAAATAGTTCACATTCTCAAAAATGTTTAAAAAGATAATACCTATTGCTGGGATGGCTGTAGTTACACTGGTAACTGTGTACGTTACAGGTAAAATTGTCTTCTGAACAAAAATAAAGAGAATATATTGGCAATAGTAAAAATTAAATAATAAAAATGTTTCTGCCTTTTTACTCCATAACCCCATGTCTGAGAAAAAGCACAGTACACAAAGAAGATACTCTCAAGCTGAGCGATCCTAGGGAAGTTGTTTAATTTCTCCCTGCTCCTCGGTTTCCTTATTTGCAAAGTTGGGATGGTCGTATGTTTCTCCTAGGGTTCCAGTGGGGGTTAAACGCAGCAGCATGCATGTCACCTGCAAAGCCCTGTGTTTCTCTGATACGTTGTGCCTTTGGCCATGAACTTCAGTTTATCTGTAACATGGGGATAATGATATTTATCTCATAAGCTTGTTGGGATCATGAAACCTGACATTGCATTCATTCATTCATTCATTCATTCGCTGGGGGACAGGAGTCATAGGGCACTGTAACCTTTCCTGGTGCCGGCCATACTGGGGTGGACAAGGCAAGCCCAATCAGCCATTCCGTGTCCAACTGGAGCCGAGTCCAGGGGCGGGCTTGTCCTAGGGTGATCATGCGCAGGTCTCGACAAATGGGAACAGGCTATAATTAGTTAGCAGTTCTCACTGTGCGGCACAGACCACACTCAGTGATCCTCAAAGGAGATTTTGCATCTGCGTTTCCTTTTTGTGACCTCTCCATAGAACAGAGGCTCAAATTAATATTCCATCCATTGGGTGGATGGATGAATGCGTGCATAAACATTTCCGGGATTTAATGAGTAATCTGAAGTCACCTAAATGTCCAATACAAGAGGAGTGGCTAAGCCAGTGGTACTGTAATCACTTAGCGGAAAGGTTTGCAGCCATTAAAATGGGAAATAACGAGGAGCATGAAAGACAGAAAAATGTTTGATAGAATATGACATGAGGAACAAAAGCAGAATATGAAACTGCATGTGCTTCTACT
>NW_011888899.1:956155-963166 GCF_000151845.1 Pteropus vampyrus
AACAAAAATAAAGAGAATATATTGGCAATAGTAAAAATTAAATAATAAAAATGTTTCTGCCTTTTTACTCCATAACCCCATGTCTGAGAAAAAGCACAGTACACAAAGAAGATACTCTCAAGCTGAGCGATCCTAGGGAAGTTGTTTAATTTCTCCCTGCTCCTCGGTTTCCTTATTTGCAAAGTTGGGATGGTCGTATGTTTCTCCTAGGGTTCCAGTGGGGGTTAAACGCAGCAGCATGCATGTCACCTGCAAAGCCCTGTGTTTCTCTGATACGTTGTGCCTTTGGCCATGAACTTCAGTTTATCTGTAACATGGGGATAATGATATTTATCTCATAAGCTTGTTGGGATCATGAAACCTGACATTGCATTCATTCATTCATTCATTCATTCGCTGGGGGACAGGAGTCATAGGGCACTGTAACCTTTCCTGGTGCCGGCCATACTGGGGTGGACAAGGCAAGCCCAATCAGCCATTCCGTGTCCAACTGGAGCCGAGTCCAGGGGCGGGCTTGTCCTAGGGTGATCATGCGCAGGTCTCGACAAATGGGAACAGGCTATAATTAGTTAGCAGTTCTCACTGTGCGGCACAGACCACACTCAGTGATCCTCAAAGGAGATTTTGCATCTGCGTTTCCTTTTTGTGACCTCTGCATAGAACAGAGGCTCAAATTAATATTCCATCCATTGGGTGGATGGATGAATGCGTGCATAAACATTTCCGGGATTTAATGAGTAATCTGAAGTCACCTAAATGTCCAATACAAGAGGAGTGGCTAAGCCAGTGGTACTGTAATCACTTAGCGGAAAGGTTTGCAGCCATTAAAATGGGAAATAACGAGGAGCATGAAAGACAGAAAAATGTTTGATAGAATATGACATGAGGAACAAAAGCAGAATATGAAACTGCATGTGCTTCTACTAACAACTATGTAGATGTCCAAAGTGAAAGCAGATATTGAAAAACAAACTTTTTATTACAGTAGGGGGATTCTGGGTGAATTTTAAAAATTCCTTTAGTGATAGGAAAATATTCTGTTAGCAATAAAATGGCAATACCGATGAGAGAGAAAATGGCTGCCACGCAGAGGAAAAGACCAGATGATTTTATTAATTTTTTGTTGTTGTCGAAATGTAAATTACAAAGTGAAGTGCACTCATGAGTACACGCGATGTATTTCCACATATGTGTACACCTGCCTGGACTCCGCCCAGATCAATTTGTAGATTAAAAATAGGTGATTTTAAATGGGAAAATAGTTTTGGTGTATACGGTGAGCATGGGCAGAAAACTAACAGACAACATCATTCTGCAGAAAGGTATTACTGTGCTCCTAACGGGGAGAGGAAATGTTAGAATGCGCATGCTCAGCAGAGAACCTCCAGCCCACTTCCAAGGGTGTTGAGAAGTTGGCAGATTTTCCAAAGCAAAACAATGCGAGCAGACTTTCCCCCCTTTTTTTACACTAAAAGCCCTAAATGGAAGCAAAATCACTTTCGAATGATTACATGCACTATGCATAAGTACAAATCTGACACCACCAAAATAATATGCCTAACCTCAGTTTTTCTTCCGGCAGGATAAACAAAGCAACATAGAAAAATGCGACCGGAAATGTAAGTCTCCAAGGCGAGCCCCCTCCCACGTGGGGCTGGGAAGAGGGGACCGTCAAAGCAGCAATGTGCCAACAGGAAGCCTCTGCCTGTCTTTCCTCTGCCTTCATCCTTCCCTTCCCTCTCCTCCAAGATGCGAAGACACATTCAGATGTTCCTCTCACAGCTACCCTAACTCCCCAACCACAAACACTGACGTCTTCCCTGATTTCACGGTGCTTTCTTTTTGGTGGGTAATTGATCTGGAGTGTCGCTCGGCTGTCTTATCTCTCTTTTCTCTTCAATGGCTTCAGCCCGTCCTCACCTCTTCGAGACAGGCACGAAGCTTGCAGCCGGCCGGAGCCAGGCCCGGGGCGGCGCGGGCGTGGAGTGAATGCCCCCTGATGGCGGGATGAGTCACCTGGCGCTGGGGGGCGCCGGGGTGGGGGCGACGCGGAGGAGGCTGAGCCTGCAAAGGGCGCTGGCGCCCGAGGGGCCGCGCTCCGCCTACCGGGCGCCCCGATGTCAGCCCCGGGGCCGGTCTTTAAAAATAGTGGGAGCCTCCCTGTGAATCCAAATGGTCCCATGGGGAGGACACCAAACGGAGGATGGAGGCAAAGCGTGCATTGCTTCGCCGGAGTCATTTATACTCGACCCCACCGCATCCCAAAGCGACCCATGGAAACAGACTCGGAAGTGCTTTAAGTATTCCGAAACCCATCAGGACCGACGGGGTGGACTCCCCACGCCGCATATAAAAACGACTAAGGAAAGTTGTTTGGAAATATATATAGTGGGAGAGGCTACCTGGCTCCCCTCCCGCCGCGGGAACCTGCGTAGGTGGGGTGACTGGTTTCTGCTTTAGGACGAATGACGCATGTCTCTAGTGGGTCCTTACTATAACTTGGTTCAGGATCCAGACCACGGGGTCTTCACTGGCAGTGTGAAGCCCAGAGAAAAATGACCTTGCGCGCGCTTTTATGATTACGTAACACGGCAGACTTCAGCGGTCCAGGCGGTTTCCTTCACACGTGGCCAGCAAGCCGGACGCGGCCTACCTGAAGCTCTACCAGCTTTAATGAATTGAATTAGTTTTCTCTTTTTGATAGAAAACAGAAATATATCAGTGAACTACTCCAAATACCCGCCCACCCCGCAAGTCTTCGTGAAATCTATATAAATGAGGTGCTTAAATTCTTTAGTGAATGATTCTATACAAGCATACAATCACGAGAATAATGTTTAAACAACACCAAAGCCGGACACAGAGCTGGCATTTAATAAATATCAAATAACTATTCAGATCACATCAGTAGTTCTAAATTCAAATCAATTCCGTAATGTTAATAATAAAAATAATCACCTGTGGAAATTAGGTTTTTTTTTGTTTTCTTTTAGTGATTCACAGGCTTGAGGTAATAAGTGCAAAAATAGAATTTGCCTACGGAATAAAAATGTTCTATTTATAAGAATCAAGCAAGGCCAATAATTAAACGCTGGGGTTCTTCAAAGTATAGTTTTTAATTTTAGTATTTTATAAAATTAGCTTTAATTTTTTTAAATGATACGTAGTACAGGAAGCCGGAGAGCCTATTGTTTAAAAAAAAAAAAAAAATTTGAAGCAACTTAGTAACAAGAACAAACAAGCTCATTTCAGTTTCTGCTGTTAGTCTTTATACATTATCAAGCTGTTGCCATAAAATTGCGAGATGAAGGTAGAAATGGTGGTGGTTTTAATGAGGCACTTTTAATTTTTCCCGGTTTGTTTCATGTACATTTTATCCACAGGACAAAACATCAATGGAGAATTAAATGCTATACTAACAAAGGGATACAGAAAAGAAACATTTCATTTCTCCTATTATTTCCCCGGCACTTAGTACTATCGATGAGTCGCAATGAGGGACAGCTACAAGTATCACTCCGTGCTGTTGGGTACAGTTCTAATAATTTGCATCAATAAAGCCTAATTACAAATTGTTTCAGAAAATATCCAGCCACAGAGAGTGGCACAAATACAGAAAGGATTTTAAAATGTTAAGAGTGTAAAACATAAAAGACTAGGTTGCGTTCAATATTTTTAAAGAAAAGTCATGTGGATATCAAGAAAGGTGAAGAATCTGACTATATAACTGCACATTATGAGTCTAATTCTCTAATTATCACCAAGCTAATCTATAATGGTCTAGCGGGGGTGAAACCGATAATTGCATTTTCAAGTGAAATCTCCTGACCTCTCAGAGGAAGCCACATTCTGTGTTGCACCGTAGAAGAGACAGTCACCACCCTCCCTTTCTAAAAAGATTCAAAAGCACAGGTTTGTAATAAATAGTTATTATACTGAAACAATTTGGAGTCTGCAGTGCCTTAGAATAGTTTAAAAATGAAATATTTTAAAGAACAGCCCTGCATTCTTTCCAAGCTATTCTGCACAATTACTTTGATATATTAGACGACAATTTTAAACTTTTAATATTACCAGAGGATAAATAACAAGAATATGGGCTCAAAATAAGTAACAAGCTAAATATCCTGCCCGTAGGACAGAGCCATGCTTTTAGCTTCTCGATGATGAGATATTAATCAGCAATATTTGAAAAGACATGTTTCAAGAGAAGATAACATAATTCAGAAACTCTACGATATTTTCCACAATGTCTGGCATATGATAAAAAAATTACCCGACGTAAGAAGAAACAAGAAACGCAGCTGATAAGCAAAAAGATCAACAAGTCAATGGAAGAAGACACAGGTTATCCAGGTATTGGAGTGAGCTGGAAAAAGTCTTCAAAATAGCTATGATTCATATGCTAATGAAAATAGAGACACATGTGGGCCAAATAGGTGGAAAGACGAAGTATTTAAAAACGAATTAGGATACATTGCAAAGCTTATAGCACTGGCTGTGATCGCTAGTGCGCTGTTGGCAGCCGCAGTCATGTGGTCATCAGATCTTGCTTCGAGCCTGAGAGCTAATGTTATAAAGGGTTTTGGTAGCTCAACCCTTAAGATCTGGCACTGTGCTCTCTGTACGTTATACCTCAACTGAAAAAAAAAAAAAAAGAAAAAAAAGAAAGACAAAACAAATATCTTAGGAGATATTTTTATTTGTGTGTTAAATTGTTCCAAAAGGGTCTAACTTCTATTTTTTCCTCAAAAATTGTTGAGATGCATCATGTCATCTCTTTCGAGTTGCTGAGACTGTAGTTTAGGACTCTGATGGTTTCCCTAAGTTATTACTGACCTTGGATTGACAATGCTTAGAAATCTCAAAATTGATATAAAATTTTCGATCAAGGTATTTTTATTGAAATGCTGTTGTTTCAAAATGTGGCGGCTGCTACAGCTGCTACCTGGTCTCGCCAGGGTGACAGATGCTGATAGAAGTTAAATGTTCGGGGAGCCATCCAGGCGGATTAATTAATGTAGACTTGTTAAGATCCTTACGAGGGATAGTTCATCAACAGGAAGCAAAAAACGTTACTCTGTTACATATGTCGGCCACCAGTTGACTAACTGTCTTGAAAAGTGGGGGTGAGGGGCTGGCTTTGGGTGTTGGTTTGTGACAATCCGACCCGATCTCTATTTTCTCAGTGACTGGACCCCAGAGAGGGGCTGTCTTCATCTCTTACCCCTACAACCCCAAAAGGAACCAAACTCTTCATTTATTGTTGTCATTGGAGACTCAAACACAGGATATCAAACTCGCAAAAAAACATTTTTCACGTAGAAGATTTCCGATGGACCTCTCCTCCCCGATTTCAATTTCTTGCTCACTGCAGACACTGCCATGTGGGAGTGGCATTTCCGTGGAAGATCTCATGCATTTCGCCCCCAACATCTGCAGCTACCTGACGGGAAAACGCGACAGCCCATGCTGTTAACCGGAGCCAGGTATTTATTTCTTTGCTTTTCAATGCTGTCCGCAGCGTTTCAATTTTCTGAGCGTTCTGAGGCTTCCTGACTGTTCTCCCTTCTTAAAAGGTTGTCGGGGCTGCTGCAGGCCTTGGACGCTGACTCTCTGTAAATTGTTTTGTTGGTACAATAGTCATGGGTTAGATTCTTGCTGCCCGATTTGCCACAGGCGTATTTTGGAGTCAACGTACCTCCGCTCACGGAAATCCTGTGGGAAGAACACATACTGATACGCTTATGCACGGGTGGACAAATTACTTAGAAATAGAGTGTTTGTAGATGACCACGTTCAGATGAGGTCTCTAGGGCAAGCCCTGATCCAGTGTGTCCTTATATAAAGGGAAGACTTGGGGACAGACGGACAATCAGACGCACAGGGAGAAGGCCATGAGAGGATGAAGGCAGAGATGGGGCGATGCTTTCAGAAGCCAAGAGATGGCAAAGATGGCCAGCAAAGCATGGGAAGCCAGGGGAGCCTTCCCCAATTCCTTCAGAGGGAGGACGGACCTGCTAACACCTTGGTCTTGGACTTCTAGCCTCCAGAACTGAGAGGCAACACATATCCATTGTTCAAGCCACCACTCTGTGGAACTTGCTCTCTCTCGGCAGCCCTGGTAGACTACTACATCCACTCCAGACTCCAAGGGAAACATGAACTCTATTCCACCGAAAGATGCTCGTGACCTTTTTTTCAGACCGTTGGCTTCTTGAGACTGTCTGATTTCAACCAATGCCACAGCCGGTCTTTCCCTTTCCTCCAGGACACCAGCGAAGGGCCACTGGGAGTGACCTGGGCTCCATCGCGGTGATGGGCTCTCTCAGTAACGGCTTCCTGCCCTGCGTGCACGCTCCAACTCCCCACGTGTGACATGCACCTTATTTTTCCCAATAACAAGTGAATCAAGAACTGTCAGTTAAACTCCCACCTGAACCAACTTCTCATAGCCTCCTATTCAGAAATTATAATTTTTACAAAGAGGCTTTCTTCTGAAAGGTAAAACAAGAATGATTGCGTGCGATTTTTTCTTTCTACCAACTTTCACCAGTGGATGTGCCCAGCAGAATCCCAGAATGTAAGGAAGCTTTCGGATTTTTCATTTTTATACCCCAAGTAATAAAATGAGAAAATCAGTGTGTGGGGCTCTCTTTCAAAAGAGCGTAAGGAGCAAAACCTGCTTTCAAAAGTGGTTTCAGTTAAAATATCTAGTGCAAGTAAATTCCTATTGGGAATCAACAATAAATTCTCATGACTTACGTTTTACAATTAGTTATTCACAGTTTTTAAAAAATACCTGTATCATCCATGGATGCCATTTCAACGCAGGTATAAGCTGCGAACATGAAACACTTCGAATATCGAGATGTGTGTAAAAGGTAAGCCAAGGGATGACTATTCGCTTCAACGACAGGGCTTTGGGATTCTTCTGTAGCCGAACTGGTTTGTAAACGTGTGGTCGTGCGTTGCTTTAGAGCAGGGCTATTGCAGAAAAGAAAAAAAAAA
>NW_011888899.1:963971-971585 GCF_000151845.1 Pteropus vampyrus
CAAGGCATACTGGGGCTGGCTTCCCTCTCGGCCACCCGTGCTCTTGAATGGAAGAGACAATGCACACTGGCCGACGCGGAGCAGGGGACCGAAGCGTGGCTGGATCCAGGGCTCCAGCGCGACGTCAGCACTGGTTTCTCTCGTCCTCTGGGTCCTGCCTTGGTTTCTGTTAGGCTTATTCTCACTGCAGACTTTCCGCAGCCAGGCACAAGTGGCCCGGGGCAGTTCCCCGCCTTATCTTAGCAGCTCAGCTGCCTCAGTGGATTGGTGACGGTGCAGAGTCTCACTGGACCCCGTGGCGATGGGGAAAATCAATAATGCCGAGTCTGTCTTTAAAACGGCGATCCTTTGTTCATCACGAATTCTTTTTGCATTAAAGCATCATCGACCTCGCGTGGTGAGGTTTCGGAGCTCCTTTACCTTTCGTGCCCCGGCGAATACCTCGTGCACCTCCCCGAGTCCCAGGCCTGGCTGCACCCATGGGATTTTTTCTGACCTTTCCAGAACCCAGACCCCAAACTACGTACTTCCCCGCAAAGTGTTTGCTACGAGTTGAATCGTGTCCCCCTCAAAGGCGTGGTGAGGTCCAAAGCCCCTGGACCTGTGAACGTGACCTCATTTGGACATAGGGTCTTTGCAGATGGAATCGAGTTGAGACGAGGTCGTGAGGGTGGACCCGTGTCCATGTGAGAAGGGGAAGATGCCACGTGACACAGACACGTAGGGAGGGGACGGCCACGTGGCGAGGGAGGCGGAGATGAGATGATCCATCTACGAGCCGAGTGGTCCGGGTATCGCCCTGAGCTGGGAGAGGCGAGGGAGGCTTCTGCCCTGCAGGTTTCGGAGGGAGCGTTACTGCCGACACCTCGATCCTAGACTTCCGGACTCCAGGACTGTGACATGAGAAAGCCCTGTTGGTTTTAGCCTCCGCATCCACTGTCTGTTCTGCCCGTGGCCTTAGGCCTTAGGCAGTGAACACAGTGCCCACGCTCTCGGCCCCTCTCCCTGAGATCCAGACTCCAGAACCAGATGCCGGCTTCTCCGACCCTTTGTCCCCTGCTTGGATGTTGGTGTGCCCTCAGGTTCCATGGCGAAATCTTGTTCGGGATGGCTCTAGATAATCCCGGTTTCCACCTTGTACTGGCAGCCAAGGGTGCCACCGACCAGGAAGAGCTGCCCGGGGTGGGGGATGAGGTGCTCAGAGTAGGGGAAGGCAGTTAACAGGCTGTGACACGGATGGAATTACTCTGGAGAGGTCAAGGACGTATTGATGGCAGTGGGTGGCCTGGGGGACGGGATGTGGCCGATGAGAGCATTAAATAAGTAATGAGATGTGTGACTTCCAAGTTACCTTTTACTGTTCCCTAGGTTTCTACCCAGGTGATCAATCCTGTCATTGCTCTTTCAAACCATCTTGCCCCTGGGTACCCAGACTGGCAGGCTCAGTTCCTGCAACCCCTTCCTGTCCCTCACATTCGCCCACCTTCTTCTAGTCAGGCGACGAGCTCTAACGTTCAAACAGTGACCACTGTTTGAGTTCAGAGACTTTAACAAAAGAGTAGCCAAGCTCGCACAGCTAATGATTGGGGGGTCTACTGGCTCCGACGCTGTTTTTTTTTCCCTGATGGTGTGGGGTCCCCACCACTGGGCCACACCCGGCCTCGCTTGGCGCTGTTCCTGCACACGACATGCTTCCTGAGTGTCTCCCCCCAACCCAGTTGAAGGAGAACGCCTTTTTCTCTGATTTCACTAAGGAGCTTCTTCCAAACAGGTTGTTTTCAGGCTTGGAGGAGTTTCTTATTCTTTGATGACAGCGGGCCTGACCTTCCACATTGCTTTATATGGCTACTTTGAAAGGAATCAGGACATATGCTGAAATTCACAGCAGGCTGTTGAGTCCGTAGAACACTATTAGGAGTTCACAGATCTCTTGGGGAGCCTGGTAGGAGAAGGAAGGGCAGGGAAAGATGAGCTTGGGAAATATGATTCTTAGCTCAGGGAGCAAGCACAAGTTTTCGAAGGGGCCAAGACGAGGGTACCTTTAAATCGTGGGTAGGAAGAAGCATGGGAATTGGCGTGGGACACACAGACACTAACTACGGACAAGTCACTTGGTAACATAGGGTACGTGAATGTGACAAACTGGAAGTGACATGTGCATCTTCCCACCCCCTTAGAGATGCATGGGGTCGGCCCAGGCCGGCTCAGAAATACTCTAATGAAAAAGCGGCCTTGTCCTCACGCACTCTGCCAGGCGCCATCGTCATTCGAGCCTCTGAACTCTTAAAAGATAAGAGTCAAAACTCAAGTCGTTTCGGTGAAGCAGCATGTCGGTCTCTCGCATCAGGAAGTTTGAAATGCCTGAAAACGAAGGGTCACCCGAAACGCCCACCGCATCGCTCGACACGCGGCAGCCCAGACGGCACGCCTCTTACCTAATGCGAGTCCTCCAAATATGTACTTTTATGCTTAAAATTCAGTATGAATTTGAAATGTACTTTACTCTGATCAACTTGGTAGCACTTCTGAGATAGAAAAACTTGCCAGAAATCCTTTTAGCTTTCAAGCACCAAGGGGGAAAAAAAAACCCAACTTTCAGAATTACCACGCTGAACTTTGATGCGACTCTCAGAAAGTTACTGCTTAATTCTACATCTCTTATGCAAACTGGGTGGCACACGATTTCATTTTAACTTATTAAGTCAATTACCTGAAAAATAGACACCAAATTACAATGTATACTGTTTTTTTTCCCACTCTATAGAGAATCAAAATGTCACAGGTAGGTGGGATACAACAATTTAAAAAGTTTTCTGCTTATGAATGATACATAATTTCAAATGACTCACAGCACTTGTTGAAATAAAGTATCCAACTTGGCTGACTCATAATAACACTGACACTGGAGTTTCAAATAGAGTTTCCATAATAACAAAAATTGCCCCAACGTATGTATTGCAGAGTTATCTTGACCATAACAAGTCACTAACGATCAGGCTATCAATCATTTAAACAAGCAATACCATCCCAAGATAATTCACTCAATTACGCAACCCCGCCTGGAAGTGGTACAGAAATTGCTTTTATAAGTTGGACAGAATGCTGTGGGGTACATTTAAACATCTTTTTAAATGCAGGCTCTATTGTCAAGCTCTAATGAAAAAGCAGGGCTCTTTATTCTCCTGTAATTTTGAAAATGGCCTCATTTATTCTCCTAGTACATTCAAGACATTTGGGATAATTTAAGAATACTGTATTTCTTAAAAACACGGTGTGAGAAACGTCAATGTCTGGGAAGGAAAAAAAAAAAACCCGGCTGGCTTTATTCGTTTCACCCCCTTTTGTACCTACGGAGTCTGAAGGGGTCACACAGTGGATGCTTCACTTTGGTATCTTTTCAACGAGAGGGTTTTAGAACTGAAAAATAGAGCCCTAAATAATTAAGAGTGATTCACACTTACCAGCTCGCAACCATGTTCTACTTACTAATTTATAACACCTTTATGGAAAGTCGGCTACCTCTCCATTTCAGCTTCCTATTCCGCTAGAGAAGACGGAGATTTCACTTTAGAAGCAAAACTTCAAAAGGAGAAAACTTCGGACTGCTCTTTGCATGTTGTCTTCCTTTACAAAAGAGGAGAGAGACTAATGGATTTCTGCAAGGGAGGTTAGCGGGTTAGCATTTATCCAAGCCCTAAGTTCACGTCTTTCAGCTTCGCCGTCATTATAAACACCTTTGCAATGTAAAGAGGACACCTGCTCATCTCCCCCCGCCCCTCAGGAAACTCGGACGGAGGAACTACAAAGTTCTGAGAGCTGATTTTTTTTTTTTAAAGAGTTTTCTAGCATTATGATAGAATCACCTAGCCATTCAAGCAGTATTTATTTCCCTAGTACCTACTGTGAGAGCAGAACGAACATGCAGTGGCGTCTGGCCTCGTGGACTCTACGCTCTACTAGGAGAGAAAGGTGCTTAGCAAGTAAACACTTCACTGAGTACAAAGCCCGACAGAGCGTGAGCAGTATGAGCGTGGTGGGGAAACTGAGGGTGTGACACGTGGGAGAGGAGAGAGAGGCAGATGCCTACAGAGATAGATTAGTTCGGTTACCTGCAGAGGTGACACTTCACCTGAGATGCGAAAAGTCAAAAAGCCCAGTGGCCGGCAGCGCCAAGAGTTTCCAGGAGAGGAGAGGGGGTGGGGGCTGGATGCCGGGACTGGTCTGGGGGCCTGGAATCTCTGTGCCTCCTGTGCGTTCTCATGTAAGTTCGTCGACGACGTGAGTGGCAATCCTTTAGACGTGGTGCAGAGCTCGGCCTGCAGGTGTGTGCACAGCTGCCTTGGGGGTGACGAAAGCATCAGAGACGACACAGGGCTCTGGCCTGCGCCATCACCGAGCTGGGCGCACTGGAGGGCGAGGTCCAAGGAGAAAGAGGAAAAACGCTCTCACGCTCTCTCCTCTCCCTCGTCCCCCAGTGAGTGGAGATGCCCGGGCTGGGCCCCAGGTGTTCGCGGCTTCCAGGTGCCTGTCCTTTTCCATTTTATAAGGTCTGCGTCTAGAGTTGCATACCCATGCTTTCAGGTGGGAGGGCGTTTCTTTAAGGCAAACATTTAAATTTTACCTTAAAAAAAAAATCCATACCGAAGAAATCTAAGGTCTTCCAAATGAACGAATTTTAAACACAGAATATCAAATTTTAGAATACAGACTATCGAATACCTCCTCTCGGTCCATGTGACATATGGTAACAATTTGCAAATTATCCCAAAAGATTTTTCTCCTTTGCTATGGGAAACTAAAGTTGAGAAATGGCTTCGCTTTTACCTTGCTCGAATATAAGGTGGTCGGCTGAAACGAGATGTTGAGGGCCTAAGAGTCCAGGGCAGTCATAACTAAACTCGAACTTCTCACGTTCTACTTTTCTGATGCTTTCATTTATGTCTTTATTTATTTAGTTTTTGCGTTTGTTTTCCGAGCTAGCAAAGCAAGATGGAAGAGTACTCAGATGTCGGAGGATTCAGAGAAGGTTGGAAATAAACTCAGTGCTACCAAGAAAAAGCAGTCGATGGCACAAGAATTGTTGTTCACCTGTTAACCCGTCCTGAGAAAGATCTACGTTTAACCAACTAAATATTTTTTAATGAAGCCACCGCCATGCTCGTAGCTTCACCTCAAGTGCAGAACTTAGTGTAATCTGCCCGGCGATCAGATATATGTGTCTTTGGCTAGATTTCGTGTCCAAAGTAGAAAAAAAATGACAATATCTTTAGCCTTCCTTCATTCCTCGGGATAATGCCTTAAACAGAATGGTTTTCCAATAAATAGTTAATGACTTTGAATTTCAAATGTTTTCTCTATGAATAGATTCAGTCGGTGACAAGCCCAAGCTTTGTATCTCAAGTTTAAGTCAAGATATACGCTTTACCTACAACAGAGATCGATTCCGAAGGACTTAGGAGCAGAGGGATTTATTAGCACATCAGCAGCTCAGAGAACCAACGAGAAGGCTGGCAACGAAGTCCTGGAAAATGAGCAGGAGCCGCAGGAGCAGGAAGCCGATAAACACCAAGACCGCGCGGCAAGAGGGTCTGGCTGGGTCTCCACTCATACCTGCCTGTCTGTGCACGGGCCATGGCCACCCCTTGGCTCCCAACTCTGCTGCCGTCATGTTTAATAACCTGTAGGTGCACCTGTTTCTTAGGGACACGCCCTACATTTCAAAGCCAAGGACAGGAATGTGTGATTGATTGGCTGAGCGTAGGTGTATGTCCTCGTCCTGGCTGCTGGGAGGTGGCGAGAGGGTACGTCTGCACCTCGCCGTGCCTCTCTTCCCTGGCAGGAGACACAGGATGGCGGGCTTCTCCAGGACGTGAAAGGTATTATCCGAATGGAGAGAGTGTGGGCAGGGAAAGAGAGAAAAGGAGGGAGCAGTGGGAGAAATATTGATTTTGTAAACTATTGGTTTTTTTAAAGCAGGTTGAACCAGCTCTTCAAAAACACAAGAGCCTTTTCTAAATACATTTATCCAAAAAACCCTAATTGGTCGCCGTGAGTAGAAGCAGCTTACATAACTATACAATCTAAGTGACAAACTCCTTATTAACGACACAAAATACTAGAAACTTTCAACGTTTAATAAAAGCAAAGTGCGAAGAATGCAAATTGTTCTTTATTTCAATACTAATAAAGAAGGAGCTGTTTTAGAATCAAAACCAGAAAATTAGTTATTAACTAGAGAGTTATTAATTAGGTCCCAGCGGTTGAAAGTGATGAACTGCGTAATAAACATGCTTGCATTTGAGCTGTCCACGGTGTCTGTACCTGGTTCGCATTCTGAGACAGAGATCAGTTGTGACACTGGGGAGTAGAAATGCTCCCAAGACACGCTCGTATACTGGGAGTATGAATAATAAGTCATTATGTGTTCTTACACTAAATCAAAGGTTCTTTCCCCAGGACAGACATGATTTGTTCATTATAACCATAATGATTGTCTCTGCCATGCATCTTGTCTAAGAATTCTTCTTTAATATCTTCTACTTTCTCTCAGTCTTCACGAATTAGTTATTTTAATGTTCCTAAGTGGTCCAGCTGACTCAAAACTTCCGCACACTTCCCGAGCTACAATAACCTTTTCTTAAAAAAACAAACAAACAAACCGGGGCATGGACGTGGTTCCGTAGTGTAGCAGCTGGCACGTCTGCTTTACACGCAGAAGGTCCTGGGTTCACGCCCCAGTGGAGCCACGGTCCATGGTCTACAGCCATGCCACCCTGAACAAGCCCAATCCCGTCTGATCTTGGAAGCTAAGCAGGGTTGAGCCTGGTCAGTATTTGGATGAGAGACCACTTAGGAAGACCAGGTGCTGTAGGCATTTAAACAAAACAAAACAAAACAAAAAGGCAGGGCCTTGCATTACTAATGCTGGATCAACTTTGTTAAGTCATGCTCCGAAAACACAGAAACCTATTATGATAACATAACAGGCTGTTAGCAAATGCCACCAAGTCATGGCTACTCAGTTTTCCTACAAGTGGGTACATCCAAATTCCTGCTGTGTCACTGATTCATAACATCCTGGAAATAACAAAAACAGATACTTAAAAAATTAAAATCGCTATTTATATTACCCATGGAATATTTTTTCTTCAATTCCTAACCATATGTAGGACTCTCAAGGTGCACAAAAAAGCACATATTTGGGTAAACAGTGAGACAAGTCATCAACTCCACGAACGACTTCGCTTTACGTTCCACGAAGGAAAATTAAATCATCACCAGAGAAACGCTTTACTGCCCCAATGGTGATGCGTACATGAAAAATTGTCGCCTTAACCAAAGGTCAAAGATGTCTAGCATTTCGGTGGTCACACAGCAGACGGAGGAGCAGACGCCGTCTCTGAAGAAAACAATAAAATCTCAGGGAGTGTCATATGAGTGCATAAATGAAATACCTACGTTGAGGATTTAATCAAGGCAACGAATTACAGCTCAAACTAAAGCGCCGGACCCGAGCAATCTGAGAGCTATATTTGACTGTTTATAAATTGAGCTGTCTCGATAGAGGGCTTTTCATGTCCATTTAAGAAAGAGTCACATTGTACTTTCAAAGCA
>NW_011888899.1:972969-976952 GCF_000151845.1 Pteropus vampyrus
TTTACTGTATTTGCTAAAAATTATATATACACATATGTGTGTGTATATATATACATACATATATATACACACACATACATATATACATAGATATACACATATACATATATGTATATACAATATACATATATGTATATATACACATATGCATAAGTATATATATATGATATGGTTATACACAAAAATGTCACCAGTGATGATTCCTGGTAGGGGGACTTAAGGGATTATGTGGTAGAATTATGTCTGACTGAATTCTTTTCTTATCTGTATTTCCGAAAATCTGATAATTAGCATGTGATTCTTTATATTTAGGAAAAAAAGTATAGGTAATAAAATAAAAACAAAAATGAAAAATTAGGATTAGGTCCCATGGCTCACAGGGGCCTCCATAGAACCCAGTGATGACCTGGATAACTTTTTAACATGAGGATAACTTTGTATCACTGGGCAAATTATGTCCCGTGAAACATAATAACACAGTGAGAAGCCGGATGTATCATGCTGAACTACCAGGTCCGGCCCTGCACAGTGCTCGCTGGGCTTCTGTTGGAAGACTTAAAGCTCTTCGTTGAGATAATATTGAGGCAATTTTAGTAACACAATTAAGTTATATGACTTTCGAATGCACTCAGAGGAAATATACTTACAAGAAATATCACGTTACCAAAATAAAACCACATTGCATGCTGCATTTAAATACTCCTTTAATAAAAATATAATTTACTTAAAATCATTACTAAGAGCTCATCCTTTTATTCATAAAGTATTTACAATATGATCAATTTAACCGGGATGAAATAAAGTATGTTTTATTTACCATTTTTCTACTAGTCTTTCGGACTGCTGTGAGAACGCTACTCAAATGAAAATACCTGTATTTTCATGCTTTAAGGAAACTCGATAAAAATGCAAACTTACAATACGGGGAAATGCAGAACTCCTGATTGCATTACCGAAAGACAGACCGAATTATCGAAAGAATGAACTCTTTAAATGCTTCTTGAAAATCTCAGATTTTCTCTTCGAACAGAGTTATTGCAACTCATTAAGCTTCTGTCTGTATTTACAATGACTTGTCTAGACGTTGCTAATTGTTATCCTGAACGTTCCCCTCCGATCCCATCCGATTTTCTTTCTCGTTGGTGAAGCTAGTGGTCACTCACCCCACGAGGACTTGAGGGCTCCCCCCGATTCCAGGCGCAGCGCTCAGAGGCAGCTGGGCCGGATGCGCGGGCCTGAGCCTCCGGTGGTAAGCGGGGCTTCGGGCGCCTGGACCAGCAGCAGCCCACAGCACGTGCTTGGTAACTGTGTGCGATTAATGCAGTGGCCTTAGGAGCAGGAGTCCAGCGACTCTGAAAAAGTCGGAGCCTCCTCCAGGGCCGAGCTCGGCCGCGCAGACTTGCGCATTACGTAACGGCAGGTGGGTGCGACCTGCCAGCTACTCAGCATCCGCCAAATTCTGGGCGCTGTTCTGCACCCTTTACAGGTGCTAAGTGGTTCACTCCTGGGAACGGTCCACTGAGCTAGGGACCATTGTCACCCCACTTTGTAGGTGAGAAAACCGAGGTCCAAGGGGTCCGAACGACTTGCTTGACACCTAGAGATCGCATCCCCTAGCCGAGGGCGAGGAGGGAGGGGAGGGAGGCGAGGACCCAAGGCGGGTTCTCGGGGGCCTCCTACGCTTGGGGAGACCGGATTAAGGGGGCACAGAAGGGGCTTGCTAAGGGTTAGATAAATGCAAGAGATGCTTCGAGAAGGCCGGGCGCGCGCGGCGCGTGCTAAGGAGAGGTCTGGGGCGAGACGGGGAGGAGGGCCGGGAGCACTTGGTGTGTGGCGTTGGGGCCTTCCTGGGAGCACCTGGCCCTTGAAAGGTGGCGGGGCAGCGGGCGGCGGGCGGACGCGAGAGGTTTAGAGCAGGGGTGGGGGTGGGGGGAAGGTGGGGACGGAGGGGGTGGGGCGTGCGTGAGCTTGGAAGGACGGTCCGGCAAGAATGACTTCAGGCCAGGGCGGGGGCAGCAGAGGGAGAGGCTGGGGACAGCAGCGGACGTGGAGGAAGGGTGCAGGCCGGAAGAGAGCCGAGGTGACAGGGCGAAGGGGTCTCATGGCCCAGAGCGTGCCCCGTGGGACCTAGCAGCAACCTGGACTAACGAAGGGGCTTCTGAGAGTGTCGGGTGGGAAGTGGGGACTTCGAGCATCTCAGGCCAGAGGCGGCCCAGCGCTGCGGTGACGGTGACGGCGCTGGCCTTGCAGTCAGATCGTCCTCGCCCCAGACGGTGACGCCGTCACACGGGGGGTCCCTGTCATCATTGCAGGGCGCTTTCATCTTAGTTAAAATTCAGGCAACGTGACCTGGGGCAAGACAGGAGATGAAAGGGGTGGCTGCGAATGTCCTCGATGGATGTGACGGGCACGCACCTAGGAGTCACGCAGTCATTTCGTGCGGTGTGACTTTCTGTTCCAGGCCGGCGATACTGTTTTTAGTTTTTATTTTTTTTCCATGCACGGTAGCTTCATAAAGCTTCTTTAAAAAATAAATCTATTTAGGTAAAATAAATAAATCCATTAAGGGAAAAATGTAAAGTAAATAATGGCACAATAATATAGGGACATGGCAAAAACCGTGATGGCGGGGCGTAGGTGAGGGACGACTGGATAATATTGCACTGGGGAGTGTATTTCTTAGTTAAAATCGTTTGAATTTAATGTTTTTTTTTTTCTTGTTTTTGTTTAATGTACTGTTAATTGCTTCACCTGCAATGTTTGAAACTGGCCAGGTGGTGCCACATCTCAGCCCAAACCAACGCCGGCCGGGGAGAGACGAGGGGGCTGAGTCCCTGGCGGGGTGTTGACACCGGCACTGGCTGTGAACATGACCGTGAGATGAGGAAGCCACCCAGACCAGCCGGAACGTGTGGATTTGCAGCCATGCATCCGTCAGCTTCCATATTATTCTTTTTAAAATGAAATGGCTACCCTAATTTCCATGCACCGTTTAAATTTTTTTTTTTTTTTTAATGCTTCTTTTCAGGCAATATGTCATTTCATTGCACTCTATATCTGCAAGGCATTGCCAAAGAGTGGAAAAATCTTTGCTCTAATAGCTAAGAACCAGACGAAACCAACCGGCAGAGTTTAATCTGACCACGTCTTCCATGGAAGATATTAGTGCTTCTCTTTGTAGCATCCATGACTTCTGCTGGTTAAGAAATTTCTTCTAGATACCATGAACGGGATCCAAAGACAAATGCCAGTTTATTAGATGTGAACTGCCCTTGGAATCCTGAGTCGACACATCAGTTATTGCCACATAACTCTAGAAAACCAAATAATACTTGCCATGTAGAAATGAGAAGATGGTATGTTCCAGAACTCCTTTCCTCCCCTAGGCCATTCATGGGGTGCATGATCAGCTGGATGTTACAGACGCACGCCGAAAATAAAATTCTAACATAAAGGGAGGGTATGGACCTACCTGCCACATAACATTAGATTTTTTTGTTTTTTTTTAATCCACGGATGGGGTAAATTACCTTTTTCTCCTATTCATTCAATTTCCATTATTTTTTCCCAGCGGGGCATTAGCTGTTGAAAAAAGAGAACCCCAGAAACAAGATGTCTTCTAGATCTCTGGTGGCTGTCACCGTACTGCCTGACCGCCTGTCTGACCGAAAGCAGTGAGGGTGGACCTTGTCTGGGGCAGGATGAACGTACCATCGCTTTAAAAAAAGTCTGCTTGAAACACGAAATTACTTCCCTACTCCACCCGTAAGGTTCATAAAGAAACCGGGTCACTCACTAGCGCATAAGTTCTAAAGAAAGACATTCTGACTTATTGCGAGGGAAAACCATGGTTCAAAACGAAAATCTATCTAAATGAAGATTGAGCTAAAAAAAAATCCATTAACCTAAACATTAAAAAGGAAAGTCAAAAGACATAAATCTTAATTTTTTGGGGGGTCTTATCCTCTAGGCAATTTTTAAAA
>NW_011888899.1:977002-977385 GCF_000151845.1 Pteropus vampyrus
ATAAATGCAAGAGATGCTTCGAGAAGGCCGGGCGCGCGCGGCGCGTGCTAAGGAGAGGTCTGGGGCGAGACGGGGAGGAGGGCCGGGAGCACTTGTGTGTGGCGTTGGGGCCTTCCTGGGAGCACCGTCGGTGTTGTGCGGAGGGGAGGGCGGAGCCCCTGGCCCTCGAAAGGTGTGCAAGAGGTTTAGAGCTGGGAGTGGGGGTGGGGGGAAGGTGGGGACGGAGGGGGTGGGGCGTGCGTGAGCTTGGAAGGACTGTCCGGCAAGAATGACTTCAGGCCAGGGCGAGGGCAGCAGAGGGAGAGGCTGGGGACAGCAGCGGACGTGGAGGAAGGGTGCAGGCCGGAAGAGAGCCGAGGTGACAGGGCGAAGGGGTCTCATGG
>NW_011888899.1:977435-979257 GCF_000151845.1 Pteropus vampyrus
AAAGGAAAGTCAAAAGACATAAATCTTAATTTTTTGGGGGGTCTTATCCTCTAGGCAATTTTTAAAACATCCAAATACAGCTACATGAACTGTTTTCAAAAATAAGACCCTTGGCTACTGGTGCCATGAAATGAACAGGAAACAAATTTTGAATGGCATAAAAACACGAAATCTGATTTCACAGCGCTTCTTTCAAAACTCTAATTAAATGAAATTCAAATAACGTAAGCAAATATCAGCCAGAAAGCTTATAAGCCTTGAAATAAAATTCATACAATTCTTTAGGAGGCTTTGTATAGAGCAAGACAGACATTAGAAAGAAAATATAAAACATATGGACTTGTCTAAAACTTTGAAATAGTAACCAGATTACATGCCTGGAGAGTAAGAATTTCTATGAGTACAAGAGAATGATGTTTTCATTATTTTAATGTCTATAAGGAGGCTAGCCAGATAATAATAATTAAAAAGTGGGCTGGTAAATTTTTGTTACTAATTTAGAAAGGTGACATACGTACCGCATGACAAGGTAGCTAACCAATGTGACTTATTAAGATGCAATCACATGTTAAGATTTAATACATTTTTTTATAAATATTTAAAAATAAATAACCAAGTAAACACTAATATAATAGGAATAGAATTGTCAACTCCATATTTTAACTACATGTTCTTAGCATGTATATTTCAGAAGTGTTTTCCAAATAGGAGGCACCAATGGAGAAAAACTGTTCACTATAGCAGGGGTTAGCAAATTATGGCCTGCAAGCAAATCTGGCCCACTGCTTGCGTTTGCAAATAAAGTTTTATTGAAACAGCAACGTCTGTTTGTTTACATATTGTTTCCAAAAGTATTGTGCTGCATAGCAGAGTCTAGTGGTTGTGGAAGAGAATTTCTAGCCTGCAAAATCTAAAATATTTCCTCTCTGGCCCTTTACAGAAGTTTGCTGACCCAGAATCATTCAGAATCATGATGATCTATATGCACTTAAAGATTCACTGATGATAGTAAATTGGCAAACTAATTAATTTTGCTTTTCTTGGCTTTTCTACACTTAAAACAAATTATGTGTTTATTTTAGAACTTGTGGCTGATCAGTGCTCAAAAGCAAATAAGCAAAATCGTTCATCAGAACTAAATACTCTGCAAGTTATTTTCATAAAAATAAAAGGGGCAGAGAATAAATAGGATATACAATGGATAATGTAAATAACAAGAAATGAATTCAGAGCCGAAGGCCACTCAGGCTGCCAAGACAACCTAGTTACTTATAGGAAGTGATTAATCTCCCTTGGAATGTACCCACCCTCTTCCCTGTGAAATTATCACTCCTCATCAAAGGCATCGTGACAATGTTAATTTAAAGAAAGCGGGAGAAATTCTATACTGAGTGAGAGATGGGCTTGTATCCTCTTGATTTTTTTGTTTGTTTGTTTCCTTATGAGGAACTCATTGTAAGGAGCTAAAATTTTAATTCTATAGGTGCATATTACCGGTTTGTGAACTGCGGTTGCAATCGTAAATACGTTTGTAATAAATGTCCTCTGAAATATAAGATATTGGTTGTAAGGGTTAAGACGAAAATTATTTCAACAATCAAAACGTAATAAACATAAAAGAGCTACAATGAATTGCTTGGAGCATCTCAGCAGGTGGGTAGAATGCTCTGGAATGGGTCATTGTCCCTGGTCAGCAGGACCACCAGGGGGCGCCTTGTTTCTAAGATTTCCCCTGGGGTTGTTCTTAGGTGCTTGAGGTTCCTGGATTCAGGGTCCAACTCACAATCATCGGAGACACCCCGAAACTGACTCACCAGCCCTG
>NW_011888899.1:980327-982520 GCF_000151845.1 Pteropus vampyrus
GGTTGCAATCGTAAATACGTTTGTAATAAATGTCCTCTGAAATATAAGATATTGGTTGTAAAGGTTAAGACGAAAATTATTTCAACGATCAAAACGTAATAAACATAAAAGAGCTACAATGAATTGCTTGGAGCATCTCAGCAGGTGGGTAGAATGCTCTGGAATGGGTCATTGTCCCCGGTCAGCAGGACCACCAGGGGGCGCCTTGTTTCTAAGATTTCCCCAGGGGTTGTTCTTAGGTGCTTGAGGTTCCTGGATTCAGGGTCCAACTCACAATCATCGGAGACACCCCGAAACTGACTCACCAGCCCTGCAGCTCTCGGTCCCTTCTCAGCCTGGGCCTCGAATGCTCCGACGGGTCCTTGAAGCCCGTGGCATAGTTACGTCCCCGACATTGGGGACCCTTCATCCTACACGGCCTTTTACAACCCACAGCCAAGGGGAGCCTGACGCTGTTTCACACGAGTTGCCCTTAGGTTAAGGTCTGTTCCCCGAGGAACTCTTTGTGGAGAACGGGAGAGTGCATTTTGGGGTTCCGGCCTCCGTGGGCCTCCGCGGTGCCATCTGCTGCTCTGCAGGGCTGGCGCGAGGGGACACGAGGTCATGCCCGCTGGACGTGCGGCACGCAGCGCGCGCTGCACCGTTCACCAAGCTGCCGCTGTCCTTCGATTGCATCGGAGAAAGATCCGGGTCTTTACATGCGCTCCATGACCTTTCTAATTTATTTTGGTCCCTCTTTACTTGTGAAAGCCCTTCTGGGGCTTGGCGGCTCGGGTCCGGGACATCCCTGCGCTGTCCTCGCTGCGTCGGGGACCGCAGAGTCGGATGGAGGGTCGCTCGCCTCTCGTGCGCTTCTCTCGAGGGGCCGCGGACGTGTTGGGGACAGACAGGCTTTGTCCCTTGCAGCAAGTGCATTTTTCTCCGCCTACTTAGGACCACCGGCTGCGGCGCGCTCGCGAGCAAGTGGCTGACTGCCTGGCCGCAGGCACGCTTTTGATTCTTAAAGTTCTTTAGTTACCACTGTCACCTTGCTTGCAAAGAATTCCTGGCGGTCAACCCAGAGGGCTTTTTAAGGGTGCTGCCCGCGGCCACCACGGCTGCAGTTTAAGCCGCAGCTTGGGGCCTGCTCAGTGCGGGGGTCCTGGAGCCTTGCACGCTTCTGAAAATGCCACGCCTTGTGAGTTTCACAGACACTGTAGGAAGTTGGGGCGTCTGGGCCCCTCTCTTGAAGAGACAACGAAAATGTCCCCCACGAGGAAACCCCATGCTCATTGAGCAGTCACGCTTCTCTCCTTCCGGGCTTGGCGACCATTGATCTACGTTCTGTCCCTACGGATTTTTCATTCAGGATATTTCATAGACATGGAATCATATAACATGTGACCTTTTGCGACTGGTTTCTTTACTCAGCATGCTTTTGAGGCTCATTCATCGTAGCATGTGTCAGCAGTTTATTATTTATTTATTTGTTTATTTATTTTAAGCGAGGCAACCTTTGGTTGACCTCACAGATCGCGAGGACCTTGTCAGCTTACAATCCCTTATTTTTTATTTTTTACGCCTACAGCACCTGGTCTTCCTAGGCGGTCTCCCATCCAGGTCCTAACCAGGCCCTTCCTGCTTAGGTTTATTTGTTTTATGGCTGAATGATACTCCATGGTATGGAGATGCCATGATTTGTTTCTCCATCCGTCTGTGGGCATGTTTGCACTTTTGGCTGTTGTGAATAGTGGCGACAGGAACAGTCACATTCACATTTTTGTTTTAGTTCTTTCGGGTGTATACCTAAGGGTGGAATTGCTGGGTCGTGTGGTAATTCTGTTTAACTTTTTGAGGAGCCACTGATTTTTGCCGATTTTAAAATAGTTGTTTTTCCGATGCTGCGCCCTAAGACTCCCGTACCTGCTCTGAAGACTGGACTCTTATTAGATATCTGATTTGCAAATATTTCCCTGCATTCGGTAGGGTTGTCTTTTCGCTTTCTTCATAATGCCCTAATTGCTTTTTTTCTTTTTAAGAAGTCAGGTTTATTGAGGCACGTTGACACACAACAAAATTCACCCTATAAAAGCGTTCGGCGCCAGGATATTTGACAGATGGATGCAGCTGTGTAGCCACCGCCACAATCGAGATGTAACATTTTCCTCGCCACAGCCAATTTCTCTCGTGCCCTTTCAAAGTTAATTTATTGCT
>NW_011888899.1:983200-984940 GCF_000151845.1 Pteropus vampyrus
GAACAGTCACATTCACATTTTTGTTTTAGTTCTTTCGGGTGTATACCTAAGGGTGGAATTGCTGGGTCGTGTGGTAATTCTGTTTAACTTTTTGAAGAGCCACCGATTTTTGCCGATTTTAAAATAGTTGTTTTTCCAATGCTGCGCCCTAAGACTCCAGTACGTGCTCTGAAGACTGGACTCTTATTAGATATCTGATTTGCAAATATTTCCCTGCATTCAGTAGGGTTGTCTTTTCGCTTTCTTCATAATGCCCTAATGACTTTTTTTTTCTTTTTAAAAAGTCAGGTTTATTGAGGCACGTTGACACACAACAAAATTCACCCTATAAAAGCGTTCGGCGCCAGGATATTTGACAGATGGATGCAGCTGTGTAGCCACCGCCACAATCGCGATGTAACATTTTCCTCGCCACAGCCAATTTCTCTCGTGCCCTTTCAAAGTTAATTTATTGCTAAATTTTGTCATTATGCTACAAACTTTAGTTTTCTGAAAAATTACCGTGGACCATCTAACAAACAGGGCTGGGTAAATGACACACAGTGTATCATTTGTACTGGCGTGATTTAACTTGCAGAGTATTGACATTGTATATTTTTAATCTACTCGTCCCTGCCACCCCGCCACAAACGTGACACCTGTCTCAGGTGAGAAGACTCGGAATGTCAGCAGGAAGCTCAGAGCTCGGCTCCTCTCCCGACGGTCATCCGAGGTAGGAACGCAGAGGCGAGTCGCACTGTGAAATACATCCCAACCACTTACTGCACGCGCGACCTAACAAGCCACAGGACACAGGGTGCGATATTTCTTTAGTGACATTCACCTCTAAAAGCAAAGCTGAACTAATGCTTTTCTGGTTTCTCGAGAGACAAAGGGAAATGATTTAAAAAATAAAACCGGAATTTGCACATTGGAGAGAACTAGCTTTGACCGCCTGTCTATACTTTCGGATGCCTTCCCTCAACTCTAAAATTCCATATTCTTCTTTGGAGCTATCCAGTTCTTTGCTGAAACTGTCCCAGAGGTGTCCTTGTGCCATCTGTCCCCTGCTGAGGGGCTCCGCCATTATCTGCACCCTTTATATGAGGTGGGTTGAATGGTCTAGAGTTTTGAAACGCAGAAGCCTAATCCAGATAGAATGGATACAAAGAGAGAGGTTTTACAGAACACGCCTAAAGAAGACAGAAGAAATTTGGCTGCTTATGAGGTTCTCAGGGCACACAGCCGGGCGGGTGATAAGGTGACTGCCCTCCATGTTCTATGACGAGAAGTTAGTGTTCCGTGGAGGGTAATAGAACTGATGTCTTGAGACTTGAGCCAGGAGCTGCTAAGTCTCCAAGTATCCAGAATCAGAAGAGCCAGCAACACACGACGATTCAGTAGGCATGCTTGCGGGGCTGGGCGTTTATGTCATCTGCCACTTCGTATCGATACGATCTGCTTGCATGTTTGTCACCTTCATCGGACTGTCACCTCCTCGTGGGCATAAGCCAGTTTCATTTGGCCTTCTTTCTCTAATGTCTCTGTGGTACCTGAACAGAGGTCACTCAGATGGCATCAGGTCATGTCATGTACCTGAGCAGAGGGGTTGCTCAGCACCGAGCTCCCAAAGACTCAGGTGCGCCACCTGCTGTACTCACAAGGGTTTACAAACACTGGGTGCTCAGTTACGCTTTTTGTGGGCTCCTTCCATCTGCTCGACCTTTTCTCTTAATGTCCCTGCTACCTCTTAAGGTACCT
>NW_011888899.1:985983-987799 GCF_000151845.1 Pteropus vampyrus
TTGGAGGGATCATTTCAAAAACTATATAAATGTCTAACCAATGTACTGGGTACTTGAAACTAATAATGAAATAAAATAAAATGCATATTAAAAAACAACAGAAACTTATTTCTCACAGTTCTAGGGGCTGGGAAGTTTAAGATCAAGGTGTGTCAGCCTGGCTGCGTTCCGGTGCGAGCTCTCTTCTGGGCTGCAGACTGCCGGCTTTTCCCTGTGTCCCCGCCCGGGAGGAGGAAACAAGGGAGCTCTCTGCAGCCCCCGTCATAAGGGCACTGATCCCATTTGTGACGACTGGACTTTCACCGGCTAATCACCCGCAAAAGCCCTGCTTTCTAATAATATTACCTTAGGGGCCGGGTTTCAACGTGTGAATTTTGGGGGGACATGAACATTCAGACCACAGCATCGTCGGTCCCATTTTACAGCAAGAAATTGAAGCAGACAGAGATCGCAAGTAACTGGCCTCGTTTCGTAGGTGCCGGTGCCAGGACTGAAGACTAGGAATCTTATCCACCAAATTAAACCGCGCGAGAAGAGCTGGTCGTGGTCCTTGTAATTCAGCCGGTGCTCAATACATGTTAGCTATCATCACCGTCATTAGGGCTTCTGGACGGATCTGTGCTGCCCAACATATCACCCTGCCGCAGGCCGCCATCGAACTTGAAACGGGGTCAGCGCGATTGTGTTTTAAGCGTAAAACGCACATCAGGCGTTGAAGATTTAACAGACACACAAAAGAATACATCTTGATAATAAAAAAATTGGACGTAGTAGCATAAATAAAATACATTATTAAAATTAATTTCACATTTAAAAATTTTCACTTTCCAAGTGTATTTACTAGAAGATCTTAAATTGCATATGTGTCTGGCATTGAATTTCTGATGTTCGCCGTTGCCTTAGAGACGGGAAAGAAGGCATGAAGCCGGGAACGTCCAAGGGGCGGAAGCATTAGGCCCTTCTGGGCCGATCAGCTTGGGGACGAGGAGAAAAGCTGGAGGCAGCCTTGGGGTGACAGACCCTGGGGACTTGCACAACTGTCAGCAAGTGAGGGCCACAAAGGACGGAGGCTGGGTAGAAACGCTCAGTGCTCACCGCGAGGGCTCCAAATTTTGGGTGCGCAGCCATGGGCCACGTGCAGCCTCCCATTAGAGACTGGGGCCGGGGCGGGCTGACCCCCACGTTGCCCATCTCCCCTGTGCTGGGGGAAGGCGGCTTCAGGCCTCAGCGGAAGCCCCGCCCCTCAGAGTGAGGCCCCGCCCCCGACTCAGCGCGCAGGCGCCGCTCCTGTCTCCCCCGATTTCTTTTTTCCTGGAAGTCCTGCTCTTCCGGGATCCTCGTAGTTTTTGCAAAAAAAAAGATTGCCTCAGAACTTACCTGTCTAATGGTTTAATCATTCTCTCCTGGGGTTCGGGGTGCCGGGAGGGCGGGGGGTCTCCCCTCACCCGCAGCACACCTTTCCTGCAGCATCCCACCCGGCTCTGTCCTGTGGACACCTCCAAACCCGGCTCCAAAGCGGGTCGCAGGACCGGCCCGGAAGCTGCCTGGCGCATGAGCCGGCCTCGCCGGATCTCCCATCCTGGTCTCGGCCACCTGGATAACGGGGAGGGTCTAACCATTTCCATTTTGACCTGCATGCCCGCATCCAAACTCTGTACGCTCGTGGGTGTTTTTTCTAAAGTGTACGTCTGATGACCTGGCAACGTTTCCATAAAGCCTCTGCTCCTACGCAGGGCTGGCCGGCGGGTCGTTTACCAACTGGCTCCTCCCTGACACTTGAGTCTCGTGGTTTACACTTCTTCGCTCGCTTTGCCGT
>NW_011888899.1:988389-990869 GCF_000151845.1 Pteropus vampyrus
CCGGGGACTTGCACAACTGTCAGCGAGTGAGGGCCACAAAGGACGGAGGCTGGGTAGAAACGCTCAGTGCTCACCGCGAGGGCTCCAAATTTTGGGAGCGCAGCCATGGGCCGCGTGCAGCCTCCCATTAGAGACTGGGGCCGGGGCGGGCCGACCCCCACGTTGCCCATCTCCCCTGTGCTGGGGGAAGGCGGCTTCAGGCCTCAGCGGAAGCCCCGCCCCTCAGAGTGAGGCCCCGCCCCCCGACTCAGCGCGCAGGTGCCGCTCCTGTCTCCCCCGATTTCTTTTTTCCTGGAAGTCCTGCTCTTCCGGGATCCTCGTAGTTTTTGCAAAAAAAAGATTGCCTCAGAACTTACCTGTCTAATGGTTTATTCATTCTCTCCCGGGGTTCGGGGTGCTGGGAGGGCGGGGGGTCTCCCATCACCCGCAGCACACCTTTCCTGCAGCATCCCACCCGGCTCTGTCCTGTGGACACCTCCAAACGCGGCTCCAAAGCGGGTCGCAGGACCGGCCCGGAAGCTGCCTGGCGCGTGAGCCGGCCTCGCCGGATCTCCCATCCTGGTCTAGGCCACCTGGATAACGGGGAGGGTCTAACCATTTCCATTTTGACCTGCATGCCCGCATCCACACTCTGTACGCTCGTGGGTGTTTTTTCTAAAGTGTACGTCTGATGACCTGGCAACGTTTCCATAAAGCCTCGGCTCCTACGCAGGGCTGGCCGGCGGGTCGTTTACCAACTGGCTCCTCCCTGACACTTGAGTCTCGTGGTTTACACTTCTTCGCTCGCTTTGCCGTCCAGCTTAGTCTTTTTGCTTTCCTGCTTGAAATATACTCTCCACCAATACTACCTCTGTAGCCCACCCCACGGCCTACGCTCCAAGAATTTTGCTTGGCGAGCTTACTCTTTCTTCAGGTCTCAGGTTCGCTATCCCTTACTCATCCCGTCTACATTCCCCCCAAAAGGGCACCTTGCGCCTTGATTCGCAGGCCGATTTTGAGCGTGGACTGCTCTTGAGCTCTCTTTATCTTTCTAGCACTAGCAAAGTGCCAGAGACATAGTAGTCGCTCAATAAGTGTTTGTTACGTAAATGAATAGATTTAACACAACTGACTACTGCCAGATAGCAAATAAAATCCAGGTCAGTAAGACTATGTAGCTATCGACAGCCTGATTTCTACCTTCTTATGACAAAGTATAACTCCCATACTCCTAAAATCCAAGTTCCTTCCTTTCTGGCCGGCTGGTGAAATGTCCATCTCTCCAGGCACCGTGGTTACTCCCTGCTCCCCTTTTTGGTTACCGTTTTGAGTGGCCAGGCTAAGAGTGTGTCAGTGGAGGCGGGACTGGGGAGAAACTGGGTAGAAATGATATCTGCTCAGCGGCGGAAGTGAACTAACTTTTCAACATTTTTAACTACTCCATGCTTTTAGTCAGTTTACTCTTTTCAAGTATCGTTTTCAGGTTAAATGTGAATCATTTCGGGACCCAAAATATCCTTCCGAATTATTGGATGTGGCTGTGAAATGTGTTCTCAAGGAGCCCCTTGTAAATTTCCACGAGCCGCAGCCATCCTAAGTCACATGAAGGCAGTAATCCGTCAGTTACCCCATGTGCACAAGGAAGGGCTGTCTAGAATCTAATTTTATCTCTAACTCTATAAACAGCCAAGTGGCACCATTTATTATTTTACATAAATCAGTCCCGAGACCAAATTCTCCTTTACATATGTCCTTCGGTCCTGTCCAATACTGCTTAAAAAGCCTCGATAGCTTGAAACAGTTCTGTGGCCTCTGCATTTGGGGAAGAGAGAGAGACTGAAGGAGAGGAGGGTCTTGAGAGGGGAGAGGAAGTCACAGCTGTGCAACGAGGCTTTGTTCCCACGGGCCAGAACATCTGGATGGAGAGCAAGAATGAAGTCAGTAATGGGCCTCTTCTCAACCTGGCCAGATGTCTTTTTCTATTCTCATTTAAAATGTCTTTTGGAAAATAGGAAATCGTAGGTTTGCATTAGTCCCCATTAGGAAAACTTGTACAGGAATTTACTCTCTAGTGACTTTACTTGGAGAGTGGCCGGTATCCATGGGTCCTTAATAAATATTAGCAAGAGACCAGGGCACTGATGAAGATGGATGCTAAATGGGCCATATGCTTCCTGTGGCTCTAATGGAAATATCGTCGTATTTAGCATAATGGCGATATGGAAAATCCGCTTCCTTCTCCCAGCCATGTTTTTACTAATATAATATTTTAATATGATTCTCTCTTGTTTATCCCCTTATTTTTTATGGTTAAAATTTTAATTTGGTGTTTAAATGTAATTTGAATACTGCCTAGAGCTCTCCAGAGGCAAGGTGATATCAATTCTGCAGAATGGAACAATTGTAATTTTCACATGGTGTTGGATGGCGACAAGGGACATTCAGTGCCTCAGGACTGGGTATCTGTAAGCTCCTACCATCAGCTTCAAAAGCACCATCAT
>NW_011888899.1:992729-999907 GCF_000151845.1 Pteropus vampyrus
GTGAACTAACTTTTCAACATTTTTAACTACTCCATGCTTTTAGTCAGTTTACTCTTTTCAAGTATCGTTTTCAGGTTAAATGTGAATCATTTCGGGACCCAAAATATCCTTCCGAATTATTGGATGTGGCTGTGAAATGTGTTCTCAAGGAGCCCCTTGTAAATTTCCACGAGCCGCAGCCATCCTAAGTCACATGAAGGCAGTAATCCGTCAGTTACCCCATGTGCACAAGGAAGGGCTGTCTAGAATCTAATTTTATCTCTAACTCTATAAACAGCCAAGTGGCACCATTTATTATTTTACATAAATCAGTCCCGAGACCAAATTCTCCTTTAAATATGTCCTTCGGTCCTGTCCAATACTGCTTAAAAAGCCTCGATAGCTTGAAACAGTTCTGTGGCCTCTGCATTTGGGGAAGAGAGAGAGACTGAAGGAGAGGAGGGTCTTGAGAGGGGAGAGGAAGTCACAGCTGTGCAACGAGGCTTTGTTCCCACGGGCCAGAACATCTGGATGGAGAGCAAGAATGAAGTCAGTAATGGGCCTCTTCTCAACCTGGCCAGATGTCTTTTTCTATTCTCATTTAAAATGTCTTTTGGAAAATAGGAAATCGTAGGTTTGCATTAGTCCCCATTAGGAAAACTTGTACAGGAATTTACTCTCTAGTGACTTTACTTGGAGAGTGGCCGGTATCCATGGGTCCTTAATAAATATTAGCAAGAGACCAGGGCACTGATGAAGATGGATGCTAAATGGGCCATATGCTTCCTGTGGCTCTAATGGAAATATCGTCGTATTTAGCATAATGGCGATATGGAAAATCCGCTTCCTTCTCCCAGCCATGTTTTTACTAATATAATATTTTAATATGATTCTCTCTTGTTTATCCCCTTATTTTTTATGGTTAAAATTTTAATTTGGTGTTTAAATGTAATTTGAATACTGCCTAGAGCTCTCCAGAGGCAAGGTGATATCAATTCTGCAGAATGGAACAATTGTAATTTTCACATGGTGTTGGATGGCGACAAGGGACATTCAGTGCCTCAGGACTGGGTATCTGTAAGCTCCTACCATCAGCTTCAAAAGCACCATCATAAGCGAATGAGAGACTGATAACAATAAATGCTTCTCTCCTTCCAAATTCAGTTACCAGAGTGGAAAATCAACTTGTTATCTTTTCTTGCCATACTTTATAGGATGAAAATTTGGTCTTTAAAAAATATTTTGAAGAAATAGCCTGGTTTCTTCTTTGTATTCAGCTATGGGCTGAATTTCTGGGCAGGTAAGTCAACTGTAAAGCTTAATCCCTTTCTGTCTGATTTTGGATGCTGTGCTTGAGGACAGATTCTACTCTTGTTGTTGTTTTGGCTTGTTTGTCATTCTCAGTCCAGTGAATTCTCCTTTCTAACTTCTACCCAGAGTTAATTTACATTCCCAGTGTTCAATGTCCTTGGATGAAATCAGAAATGACAAATGACTTTGAGAACTTTGTGCTCGTATGGTTATAAGTGTTTGACTGTTGGACGGTTTTAGTTTTGGTTCAGTTAGAAGCTGATAGTGGATTTGGAAGAAAGAAGTCTCAAGGAGATATCAGGACATAAAAGTCAATTACTTCACAAACATTAATTGAGTGCCTCGTACGTACCCGGCTCTATCTTGGTAATAAGGCTACAGAGAGAAGGGAAGCGAAGCCTGTAGGGGGCTTCCTGCTGTGTAGGGAACTCAGAGAAGCAAACCAGAGATGCTCTCACAGCGCTACCGACCATGGTGGTTGGTGGTATGGAAAAACCAGTAACCTCTCCGGGAAACTGCGGGTACCGGAGCCTTATCTATATGTTCGGATCCTGGTTGTATCACTTAATATCTCTGTGGCCCTGGGCATATAATTTAACTTCTTCGAGTCTAAGTTTCCTCATCTGTACAATGGGGATATTCATAGTTCCAATTTCATTGTGAGGATTAGATGAGTTGCTCCATATAAAGTACTTAGCCCGACGTGTAGTGCATCATTACTGCTCAGAAAATCTGGGCTAGAGTTTTTATTTTTACCAGTAAATTCAAGGTGCTGGGGGAGGCGAAGGGATTACACCAAACTCTGGGGCTTCATAGGAGAGTTGGTGTCTGGAAGAATCCTGAGAGATGAATAGTTTACTAAACAGGTAAGGAAGGACATTATAGCCAGAGGAAATGGCACTTACAACTGCCATACAAATGGCACACAGGTTAGAATGTTTGTAACTACAAGTTCAAGAGGGTTCAGCCCTCAGTGGGTGCCTCTTCTGTGCCAGGCACACTTCCAGGTACTGAGGATTCAGTGGCAAAAACAGATGTGGTGTTGACAGAATCCTTGGTGGCCAATGGGTTAAGGGAGGAGAGAGGGGTCGGCAAGACACCAAGGATGCTGTTGCTGGTGGAGCAGGAAGAAGGTGGCGGCTCCAACTAAGAAAGTATCTGGGGTAGAAGTGAGACAGGCTGATATAGAAGATGCTTTAAAGTTGATCAGACAGACCATGGGACCAGCTGGATAAAGGGATGAAGGAGAGGGAGGAACCAAGGAAGATGTCTAGATTTTTGGCATAGGTGTCATCAAGAAGTGAGTATTTTCATGTTTGTGAACTGTTAGGCTGTCTGAGCCAACAATATCGGCACGTGGGCTGATGAACAAGCTTTGGAAGTTAAAGACCTGCAGCCACTGGCTTTCATTCGAGGGGTATTAAAATGAACACCACAGACCAAATTGATCTAACAGACATATATAAAACATTCTATCCACTAGGAGCAGAATACACGTTCTTCTTAAGTGCACATGGACTGTTTTCTAGGACAGAGCATTTGCTGGGCAAGTCTTCATCAATTTAAGATGATTGAAATCATATATCAAGTATCTTTTCTGACCACAGTGGTATGAAACTAGAAATCAATAATAGAAGGAAAAGTGGGAAATTCACAAATACATGAAATTAACACACTCCTGAGCCCCCAGTGGATCCAAGAAGAAATCAAAAGGGAAATCAGAAAGTATCTTGAGAGAAATGGAAACGGAAGCACAACATTCCAAAACGTACAGGATGCAAAAAAAAAGCAGTTCCCAGAGGGAATGTTGTAGTGATAGATGCTTACATGAAGAGAAAGGGAGGGTCTCAAATAAATGACCGGACTTTATACCTCGAAGAACTAGACGAAGAAAAAGTGAGCCCAAAGTTGGCCGAAGGAAGGGAATGGTCACGATTAGAGCAGGAATGAGTTCAATAGAGATTAGAAAGAAGATAGAAAATAATAAAACTGCGAGTTGTTTTTTCAAAAATATGAATAAAATTGACAAATGTTTAGCTCGACTACCAAGGAAACAGAAGACTCAAATAAATAAAATTATAGATGAAAGAGGATATATTATAACTGATATTACAGAAATACAAAGGACTACTATGAATAATTATTTGCCAACAAATGGGATAATCTAGGAGAAATGGATAAATTCCTAGAAACATCCAACCTACCAAGACTGCATTGCGAAGAAATAGAAAATCTTAACAGACCCACGATGACTAAGGAGATTGAATTAGTCATCAAAAACCTCCCAACAGATGAACCTCCTGGGGCCAGATGGTTCCTCTAGCGACTTCCACCAAACATTTAAAGAAGAATTAACACCAGCCCTTCTCGAACAACTCTTTCAAAAATTAGAGAGGACGGAACACTCTTCAATTCGTTGACGATGACAACATTTCCCTGATAACAAAGCCAGTTAAGGACACAGCGAGGAAAGAACATGACAGGCCAGTATCCCGGATGAATATCGATCCAAACATTCTCAACAAAATATTGGTTGACTAAATTCGATAACAGATTAAGAGGGTCACACACGATGCTTAAGCGAGATTTGACCGTGGGACGGGATGATGCATTTGTAAATCCCAGCATTTACGGCGGCATTATTCGCCACAGCCAAGACATGAAAACAGCGGAAGCGTCTGCCGATGGAGGAATGGGGGGAATGGTGGCATATGTATGTACACGTATCTGTGAATTTCCACAGCCATGAAGAGAAGGGAATCTTGCCATTTGGGACAACATGGCTCAAGCTTGAGGGCGTCATGGTACGTGAAATAAGTCGGGCAGAGAATAACAAACACTGTATGATCTCACTTACACATGCAATCTGAAAAAGTCAAGCTCATAGAAACAAAGAGTAGATCTGTGGTTGCCAGGGGCCGGGGGGTGGGGGTGCAGACGTGCTGGTCAGGGGGTACTTCTAGTGCTAAGATTGTAAGTTCTGGGGATCTAATGGACTACAAGGTAACTGTATTCACAGTGTGGTATCGCATGCTTGCAAGTTGCTAAGGGAGTAGATCTTATATGTTTCCACTGCCCATGAACAGTGTAAGGTGACGGGTGTGTTAACTCACCTTATCGTGGCGGCCATGTCACGCTACGTACACCTGTCGAATCATCACGGTGCATACCTTAAAGTTACACAGGGTCCTGTATCAATGACATCTCGATAAAGCTGGGGAAAAAGCTTATCTCCCCCAGAGCTACATACTTGCACTTTGGCCTAGGGACCTCCTCCCCACTCTTCCTGATGGAACCGTTTATGTGCCACAGGACGGAGAGACTTTAGGGAGCAAGGGTTCTCTCCGAGGGGAGGTGGCGGTGTGTAGCCTCCGTACACAACTCTCCTGTTAATGATTTTGAGGCAACTCTCCTGCAAGACAGATCCCCGAACACACAGAGTGACATCTGGTTCTCGTTGGGTCCCCCGGGGGTGGGCGCTGGGCACAGGAGTCTGGGCAGTGATCGCTGTAAGTTATCATTCTGATCTCTGCTCCAGAAACTCGTGTTTGCTTCCTGGACGAGAAGGAAAAACCCTAGATATTAAAAAGTTTTTAGGGACTATCACCTCTACGGATATAGAACTTTAAGCCTTAAAAATGGTTTCCCACTGTGATGCGGTTTGACCTTCTTGAAAGTTCAGAGCCAGCAGGGTGGCTGTGAGACTCTCTTACAAATGAGGCAAGTCAGACTGAAATGTGAAGGCTTTGCTTGAGGTCAGACCGCTCGTAAATAACAGAGCTGGCTGCTTCTAAGCCAGGGGCGATTCTGCCCTCCAGGGGACATCTGGCAAGGTCTAAGGACATTTTTTTTTTTTTTTTGGGCTGTCAGAGCTCTGGGGAGGGTGCCACTGGCATCTAGTGGATGAACACCCTACAAGCACACAGGCCGGCCCTGAACGACAGCTGTCCATGTCTGCGAGGTTGAGAAGCGGCTTCTAGATCCTTCTAGGTCCTTCTAGGTCCTGGGCGTGTCCATTATCCAACAGCCTCCTCTTTCCTGACACTTCCACGCCATCTTGATTAAAAGGGAAAAGCGATGTAGCAATCACGCCCCACGGAAGGGCCCTCAGCTGGGAAGGTGTGGCCCAGTGACCCCTTGCCTTCATGACGAGGTTCTCAAGGTCATGTCTCATTCAGGCCTGAGTGTGAGCATTCTATCTGTATGTTTTCTTCAGGAGCTACTATAATAAAACAACAAGACAGGGTCGCCAGCGTCTTTGAAAATGCTCGGCGGAGGCATGGTTCACCTGCCTCTCACCGGCCCCTGCTGCCTGTCCCACTTGGCGCCTCCTCCCGTGGCCTTTCCCAGTGTCCTTTCTGAGAGTGTCCGGCTCTGGCTCCCCCTGTGGCCCTTGCCCCGGCCGCCCGACCTGGCCTCGAGATCCCGCCTGGGGAAAGGGGAGCGTGGCGGGGCGCAAACGCGGGTGGCCCGGCCGTGGGCGGAGGCAGAGGTTTAACTTTTGGAGAGCCGAGACCCCTCCACTGGCATGTGGACACGGGCTGTCGGACAGCGGCTTGCCGAGAGCAGGTGGCATTTTATGATTAGTCCAGGATTTCTGCCGGCATCTTGGCCTCGGCTTCTCTTATCACAGACTTTCGGCCATAGTTTCATTCGATTTATTGTTGGCTTAGCTTTTTTGGTTTTCTTTTCGGTGACTGTTATTTCCCTGGGGTTGTGAGGCTTAGGATGAGGGGATCAGGGCGCTAAGCAACAGCTCGGAAACCTAAGAGACAGAGAAATCAAATCTCGAGTCTGGGCGGAATTTGCTGTGACCTGAAATGGCTACCGACCTCGCCTACCAGCTCATGCCTGAGTTTCCCTCGTTAGAGTCAGCGTTAAGAAAAGTCTGCAGGCCAAGAAGATGCTCCAGGGATGCTTCTGGCTTCTTAGGAGAGAAGATGCTTCCTACCATCCCTTATTCTAGAGACAAGAAGGTCTTCTTGGGAGCACACGCCAGATCTCAATTTGCTTGCAACCCTTCTGCACTGTAATTCAGCTCAGCCCGCAAGATGCTCATCAGACCTCTACTCTGAAAGGCTCATTGTCAAGGTCACAAACACGGTGTGCAGGTGTGGAATCTCTTTCTGGGTTCTCCCCGCCCGGGGCATTGGGAAGGGAGTGAAGTGCAGGCACGTGTGGCTCACCCCCTTGCTGACGCGTCAACACCTGTCCGTGGGAGAAAGGCCTGATATCGCCCGCAGCCACTGGGCATGGATGGCAGCCTCTGCCACAGGGGCTGGCCGCTTCTCCTGTGTTAGTTTCCTCTGCTGTGTAGCAAATCATCACACATTCAGTAGCTGAACAGAGCACACACAGCTGTCATGTGACAGTTTCTGTGGGTCAGGAGTCTGGGCTTAGCTGGTCCCCTGCTCAGGGTCTCACATAGCCACGATCAGAAGTCGGCCGGAGTTGGGGTCCCCTTGCACGCTCACGTGGTACTTGGCGGAATTGGGAATCCATGTCCTCAAAGTGCTGGAACTGAGGCTCTCGGGGTTCTGGAGCTGTTGGCTGGGGACCTCTCCCGGACCCGCAGTTCCCTGCTGTGGTAGGTTGAATCGTGCTCCCGAAAAATGTTGAAATCTCGGCCCTCCAATACCGGTGGGTGTGACCTTGTCCAGAAACAGAGTCACTGCAGTTGGTCAGGTTGACATCAGTTCCTTAGGGTGGACCCTGATCCCATAGGACGGTGTAGTTATAAAAAGAGGAAATTTGGACATGAAGACAGATATAAACATATTTCCGTTGTTTACACCACCCCGTTTGCGATATTGTGTTAGGGAGACTCTAGGAAATGAACATGGCTGCCATGCAGGCTTCCTGCACATGGCCTCCTACGCTACCTTTTC
>NW_011888899.1:999957-1008655 GCF_000151845.1 Pteropus vampyrus
CAAGAAGGTCTTCTTGGGAGCACACGCCAGATCTCAATTTGCTTGCAACCCTTCTGCACTGTAATTCAGCTCAGCCCGCAAGATGCTCATCAGACCTCTACTCTGAAAGGCTCATTGTCAAGGTCACAAACACGGTGTGCAGGTGTGGAATCTCTTTCTGGGTTCTCCCCGCCCAGGGCATTGGGAAGGGAGTGAAGTGCAGGCACGTGTGGCTCACCCCCTTGCTGACGCGTCAACACCTGTCCGTGGGAGAAAGGCCTGATATCGCCCGCAGCCACTGGGCATGGATGGCAGCCTCTGCCACAGGGGCTGGCCGCTTCTCCTGTGTCAGTTTCCTCTGCTGTGTAGCAAATCATCACACATTCAGTAGCTGAACAGAGCACACACAGCTGTCATGTGACAGTTTCTGTGGGTCAGGAGTCTGGGCTTAGCTGGTCCCCTGCTCAGGGTCTCACATAGCCACGATCAGAAGTCGGCCGGAGTTGGGGTCCCCTTGCACGCTCACGTGGTACTTGGCGGAATTGGGAATCCATGTCCTCAAAGTGCTGGAACTGAGGCTCTCGGGGTTCTGGAGCTGTTGGCTGGGGACCTCTCCCGGACCCGCAGTTCCCTGCTGTGGTAGGTTGAATCGTGCTCCCGAAAAATGTTGAAATCTCGGCCCTCCAATACCGGTGGGTGTGACCTTGTCCAGAAACAGAGTCACTGCAGTTGGTCAGGTTGACATCAGTTCCTTAGGGTGGACCCTGATCCCATAGGACGGTGTAGTTATAAAAAGAGGAAATTTGGACATGAAGACAGATATAAACATATTTCCGTTGTTTACACCACCCCGTTTGCGATATTGTGTTAGGGAGACTCTAGGAAATGAACATGGCTGCCATGCAGGCTTCCTGCACATGGCCTCCTACGCTACCTTTTCTCTACTCTTACATGTCACCCAAGCCGGGCAGTGACCTCCAACCACCTTGGCTGTGTTTATGGGTCAGAAGCAAGTCACAGGTCTCCAGGGGAGAGGATTACTCAAGGATGGGGCTGCCAGAAGGGGTCACTGGGCCACACCTCCCCAGGGACCGAGGACCAGATAAGGCTTTTACGCGATCCCAACCAAATGTCAGCCTTGCTTTTCCAGCCAGGCTGGGGCAGGGCCTCACAGAAGTTGGTGCAAGACCAAGCTCTCACATCCGTGGTAAAGCAAGAAAAAAACGAAAAAAAAAAAAAAAAAAAGCTCAAGATAGTGTGGGTTTTTCCGTCAAGCTAGATTGATTCAATTTAAAGACAGATCTGATTTTTCAGTATGTAACGGGCCTCCTTTTAAGGAAATAATGGTGACAATAGGGCCTTTTATCGGGGGTCTATATTTGGCAAAAGTAACGTTGGAAACTCTATATCATTTCCCCTAAATAAAGAACGAGTCTGACACTAGCCTGTAAATTCGTCAAGCCTGAGCCCCCCTGGCCTGGAGCAGGCGGCTTTGCCCAGAGTAAACAGCACAGAGGACAGGAGCCTTAGGTGTCGCCCTGAGTCGCTACCCAGAAGGAGTCGGCCTCCAGAGACAGACCTCCCTCTTCTCCGGTCCGAGAGCCCCCCAAGCCTCCACCCGCCAGAGGGCTGGGAAGAGGCAGGCTGTCTCCAGGCCCCGCAGACGCGCCTCGCACCAAAGACCCTGTTCTCAAAAGCACTGTGATTAGTGCATTGGTCCCTGCCCCTCACTCAGAGCCCCTGGGAGAAAGTCTCTAAACTTAGGGCTTGGAAAAAGTTTGCTTTTCTTGGCAAACCTGCCTGTCGTTTTCTTCTTTAGACAATAAGCCTGGTGACAATTAGAACTGTGTTTCTCTTTTTGCCTCGGTTTCCAGGAAGCTTAGAGAGTTTTTGTATTATTATTATTTCTTTTGCGTGTGTGCGTGTAGGTTGAATTGGTCCAGTTTTCCACAGCTGAGGTTGGACTTGACCTCCTGCTCTCTGCCCTCGCGTCCCCTTCCTTATTTTTCTGGGGTTCTCTTCAAAGTCGTATGGGTGGATGGCGCCTGTGCTTCCAATTGTAAGTCAGCTCAAGTCTTTTGGAGAAGATTATGGGTGTGAATAATTGTCGAGTTTCTCAGAGTTACTATAGGGATTAATAGGTTACGTATGTGCGAATGTTCCATAAACAGTGGCTATGAACACACACACACACACACGCGCACACACACACACACACACACACACACACACACACACCCTTATATTCAATACAATGGAGGAGTCGGAGGGGGCCTGAATAGTAATAGTGAGAAGCCTTGCAAATTTTATGCATGGAACGTACTAGCTTTTCATCATTTTTAATTCGTGGTTCTAATAGTCCGCACCTGTCTGGATCCGCCCTTCCTCTCTGAATAGACGTCAGACTTCTCCACCCCCACGACGTTCCAGCCTCTGGCCAAGGGTTGGCATCTGCCAGGAGGTCGAGCCTGAGGTTCAAGTGTCAGGGTTCGCGTGTGAGCGGTTTATATGGGAGGTGAGAGAATTATGGGACTGTACATAAATGGCTTGACTCGTGCCCCCCCAAATGACGTGCCCACATCCAAACTCCGGGTTCCAGTGACTGTGACTCTATTTCCAAATTAGTTAATTTAATTGCATATATAATTAACCTAAGAATCTCAAGGCGAGATCATCCTGGATTTAGGGTGACTGATGTTCTCACAGGAGACAGAAGAAGAGGGAGACTGGACACAGAGATGGGGAAGATGACCCCGTGACCACGAAGGCTGAGATCAGAGTGATGCCGTAAGCCCAGGAGCCCAGGGGCCACCAGGAGCTGGAGGGGGCAGGGAGGACCCTCCCCTAGAGCCCTCAGAGAGAGTCCGGTCCTGCCGACACGTGAATTTGGGTTTCTGCTTCTGGTACTGGGAGAAAATAAGTTCCCGTTGTTTTAAGACACCCAGTGGGTGGTCATCTGCCACGGTAGCCTCACCGTACTCGTGAGGACATGAGGCAGGGAGGGCGAGGCAGCCGCACAGCGTGTGCCAGCAGCCGCGGGCAAGCGGGGCTCAGGGCGTCTTCAGTGAGTGGGGGTGGGGACACACGCCTGAGGCTGTCCCATCCCCGGCCGGGACCTGGAGTGTTTGAGCGCCTCTCCCACCAGCCATCACCTGAGGGGGCTCGCGAGGCGTCCTGGTGCTCTGGCATTTGTGATCTGAGAAAGCCCGACCATGGAGAAATGCAGGGGTGAAGCTCGGCTGGGCCGGGGGCCCTGAGCCCCCCAGGGGGAGGGCGGGTGGCACGGCGAGGGCGGCCATTCCCCACGCGCGGTCCCCCCGGCCTCGGCCCTCCTTTCCGTCTGCATCGCGGTCAGTCCGAAGGCTTTGTCCGCCATACGCCGGGCTCTTCTTGGACCTGGAGACTTGGCTCTCGGTCCCTCTGCCCAGGGCCTTCTCCTTGCTGGCCGGTGGCCTGACTGTTACTCATCCGTGTGGCGTGTGTCAGGTAAGCAGTGAGGTGACTGCAGGTGACGAAGCCCACAGAGCAGCCGAAGCACAGCAGAGGTGATGTTCCCCGCAGCGAGAAGCCGGAGGCAGGCGCTTCGGGAGGGCGCGGCGGGTCAAGGACGTCGGTGACTGCTGTGCTCGTGACCTCTCTGCCCCAGGCCTCTTCCCCAGATGCCGGAGGCTGCCAGCAACCCTTGGCGTCCCTTGGCTCGTGGCCGCAGCACTCCGATCTCTGCCTCGACGGTCACATGGCCCCCGCCCCGTCTGCTCTCGTCTTCTTGGGAGGACGGCAGCCGCGTGGGACCGCGGCCCGCCCCGCTCCGGGGTGGCCTCATCTTAACTCTTTACAGCGGCACTGACCTTATTTCCAAATAAAACCACATGCCAAGGTTCGGGGGAGGACACGGCGTTTGGGGGACACTGTCCAACCGAGCACAGGGATCAAGGCCGCTGGAGAGGGAGTTGGCCGTCTCCCCCCAGGGTGTCAGCAGAGCCGCCCCTTCCGCCAGCACACGGTCCCTGACCTTGCCCGCACCGAGCTGGCCGTCCTCTTACGAGGCCTGGAGGCACGTTCTTCCTCCCGGCCTGATGGCTCCACCGTCACTGTCTGTTTCCTCGTCTGGGTCCCTCACGTGCCAGAGGACGGGGAGCTCTGTTTCGGTCCTCTCCCCGACCCCTCATCCTTGGGGGTAGGCCTCAGTGGCTGTCGCTCGTCTCTGACTTGAAGTGACAGGGAAGCCCCACTCATACACTGGCTGAAATGCAGAGCGTTACTTTCCCAACAGGAAGTCCAGGGGTGGGTGAACTTTGGGCTCAGGAAGTCGGGCCGCGACTCCGCCTGCGCCCCCCTGCCACGCGTTAGCCTCAGCCGCAGGTGAGGAGCAGGGTGGCGGCCTCGGTTCCAGACGACCGTTTCCCCCGAGATTTCCCCCAGAGTCCCCTGCGGGGTGGGGATGAGTCTCATGGCCTGCGGCCAGCCCACCGCGGGCAAGGCCTGGCTGGGACTAACCACTTAGGGATGGCCAGGTGTTGGGGATTCAACCGCCACGACCACTTTGCTGTGTGAAGAAATACATCCCTATCGCTCTGCTGTCTTCGCAATGGGCCTGGGACAGTGCTCTGCTTGCAATGGCCTTTTGATGGCATGGTGACTTTGAAAGCTCCGAAGGCCCAGCTCCGAGCCCTAGGGACCTCACGCAGGGTCAAAAGAACCAGTGGAGACGCGTCCCCTCTGGCTTGAGACGGCATCGCCTGATGCCTCTTCGTGCCAGCTCTCGTGGAGGTCAGCCGAGGGGACGATGCGATGTTCTTTCTGGGCAGCGACCAACGTCTTTCTTGGAAAGTTATGTGTCCCTGAGCCAGGTTGCTCTGAGGTCAGGGCGGTGGGTGAGAAGTCCCTGCTGAAGGCCTGAATGAGTGCGGCCTGGCCTGGAGGCCAGGCAGGGGACAGGCAGCTGCCCTCGTTAACTCAGGATTTGGGCTGTGGCTTGCGAACAAAGTAGGTGGAGTGACGACTGGAGGTGACCGGTGACTTCGGAAAGCCAAGAGATCGCGGGCCAGGTCACCCTTTGCTGAGACGTGTTCCCACAGGAATCGAGAATGCGTTGACGGTGTTTCTTCTTCCCAAGGGAGAGCAGGGGGAACAAACGTCCTCAGGGACCAGTCGCCCACTGATGTTCCTTCCTGCCTCGCCCGAAGCCTCCAGCCCACCGAGGGGGCGGGCGTCGATGTCGGCCGCATCGCAGGTTTGCCTGCCCTTCCCCTGTGTGGAACAGCTTCCTCCCTCGTCTGGGGCCTCTTAGTTTTGGAATGAAACACTAAAAAAATAGAAAAAACCCCAGGTGTATAACAGGCGAGTTCGCCAAACGCTCTCTCCGTGACGCGAGCTGTGGGCCTAGGGCGTCTCATCCGGTCCTGACATTTTCTGGACTGAGGCTCAGGAAGGTGCGGCCACCTGCTCAGCACCCCCGGCTGGGTCACGGCGGGGTCGGGGGCCGATACCACGTTCGACCTCTGGACCACAACCCTCTGAAACCCAGCAGTCTATCTTTGGTCGCTTCTCAGGTTTGTCCAAATAGTAACATTTTAATGGCGAAAACCGGAGAGGTTCCTCCCACGGTGTTCTTCAGTTGAACCAAAAGCGAAGTGATTAAAGTGCGCATTTTTCTTGTGAGACGCAACCAGTTTCTCCCCTCCTCTCTCCTCCTCCCTTCTGGCAACCACTAGTCCATCGTCCATGTCCACGAGTCTCCGTTTGTCGTCCTGTTCCTTTGTCGCTTTTAGGTTTCTATCCCACATATGTGATATCACGTGATTGTCAACCTTTTCTGTCTGCTTAGCACGATTTTCTCGAGGTCCGTCCGTGTTGTCGCAAACGGCAGTATTTCATCTCTTCTTCCAGTTGAGTCGTATTCCATTGTGTATACGTACCACAGCTTCTTTAGCCGATCATCTGTCGTGGGACAACAAATTTCAACGTGTTATTTGTAAGAACCAAAGTCGATGATGGGATGTGGCTGGACGAGCTGCGCCAGGTCCCACGGGGAGCACCACGCAGTGGTGAAAGATGGCACAGATCTTCACATGCTGGTTTGGGGTGACCGCCAGCACCTGTTCCCAAGTGGTTATGATAAGCACGCCAAAGTACAGAATAGTATCAACGAGATTTTACTTTTCGTGTAGAAAAGGGTTCGATATACATGTATATGCTGATGTTTTCAAAAAGAACAAAAGAAAGCATGAAAAGATAAGCCAAAAAACTCCAGTAACGGGACCTACGTGGAAGGTGGGAAATAGGGCATTGGGGCCGGGAAAGAAAGCAACATTCGTGAAGACGTGCTCTATTTTATAGAATCGGTTTTGGGAACTTGTGCGTATTTTACTTAATTAAAAATAAAGACAAGAAGTCAACCCCTAAATATTGAAAACAAACTGGAATAAGTGACTCTAAGTGAATTTTAAATCGATGCGTAGCCACACTCACAATCGGTCATTTCAAATGATTTTAAGACACAGTATTTGGACTTTCTGTCCTTAGTGGAATATATCTTAAAAGGAACTATAAATAAACCTTAACTTGTATTCGAAAGTCTTATTTTCAGTAATAATATTGGCATTGCTATTTTGAAACTATTTTATAGACAACGTAGGTTAAAGCAAAGGGCAATTGTGTTGATATCTTTAGGAACCAAAAATTTCAGTTTCAAAGAAAAGAGAGATACATCTAAAACTGAAAGAAATAAAACCATCACCTTAAAATTCGAATAGAAAAAACTATCAGTATGAACTCATGAATTATTACCATTTTGCTTATCTCTGATGAAATATGGATCTAGACAACAATCTTCAAAGCTCTTAAAAGCATTAGATTGATGGGGAGCCCTGTGTGGGATGAACCAGGCTGGCAGCTTGTAAGCCCACTGATCAATCTTAGCATCGCTAGAAACGAGGCACCCCAACCGTGGGCGCCTCCTGAGGCGACGCAACAGGACGTACCAAACACCACCTGTATTCTTGCAAAATTAACTTGAACTTGAATCCGATCAAGTCTCCAGAGCTTACTGCCAGGCTTCAGGACTGTGAGGGACAAGCGACAGGAGACCGCGAGGGAGCAACTGCCTAATCCACAGGGTGGGACTTTCTAAAGGACGAATGGCCCAGTTTCTTTAACAATAAATAGTGAAGAAAACAAACAAACAAAAAAAAAAAGAGGCAGGGGGCCAGGGGAGGTGAGATTTCTAGGTGAAAAGACGTTTAAGAGACATATCAATTAAACGCAACAGGTGGACTATGTCTGTAACCTCATTCGAGTAAACGTATCATAAAAAGAAACTTTCGCGAAAGTTAGGACGATGTGACTGCCTGTGAATCAGACGACGTTCTTGCTAAATTTTTAAAGATTTGATTGCAGTGTTGTGGTTCTATAAAAAGTATCTTCGACTGATAGAGATGTATCGATAGGTAAAATAATATGCTATTTGGAATTTGCTTCAAAACAGTCCAGAAAAAAGAGGAGTAGATAAAACGAAAAATGGACAAAATCGTGAAAATCACAGAATCTGGGTGTGGGTGCGTGGGGATTTATCACATGATTCTCTCAACTTGGCTGTATGCTTGATCACTTCCCTAATAAAAGGTAAAAAAAGAAAAGAAAATAATTTTTTTATAATAAAAACAATCACGGTTCATTTTTCTATTTCTTCGATTTGGTTCTGGTGCTCAAAAAATGTTCGCTTTGCTTTGCTCTAAGGCCCGGCTGCGATCTCACCTCTTCTGAGAAGCCTTCCCTGAATGCTTCCCTGGAAATGACCTCTTGCCAGTGAAGTTCCAGGAATATTCTTGTCCCTATAGCAGTGTCATTTGGCACCATTAAGGTAGCTTGTGTGTCCTGAGGTCAGGACACGAAATCTAACGGTCTCGGGTCTGACACCTGCTCTGCTCTTCGTCACTCACGTGGCATTTGGGAAGCGGCTGTCTCGGTGGCTCTCTGTAAGGGGACGTGGCGGAGTGGACGTCGTTGGGCGCTCGGCCCGGCGGCTGGCACGCAGGTAGGATCCAAAGGATGGTAGGCGTCGCCTCCTCCTCCCAGATGTCCAGGCTGGTGTCATGGGTTGACATGTGTCCCACAAAGTCATATGTTGAACTCTCAGCCCTCTACACCTGAGAATGTGGCCTTACTTGGGTATGTGGTCATTGCAGATGCTTCGAGCTGGAGGGGACAGGCCCTCCATCCAATACGACCGCCATCCTCGTAAGAAGACGAGACCGAGGCAGGCAGGGGAGAAGGCCATGTGACCATACAGGCGGAGATTGGAGAGATGCAGCCACAAGCCAAGGGACACCGAGGGTTGTCAGCCACCTCCGGAGCCTGGGATAGGGGCCTGGGACAGAAATTCCCCGCAGCCTTCACAGAGAGCGTGGCCTCCCGCCACCTTGATTTTGGACCTCCGGCCTCCGGAACTGTGTCAGAATACGTTTTGGTTGTTTAAGCCACCAGTTTGTGGTCCTCCGTGACTGCTGCCCCAGCAAACGAATACAGCTGGGGTCTTGGTCTTTGCGCCCCCTCCGGCACCTGCCAGCACCTTCTTCAGATCTCAGCGGGAGGCAGCGCGCTGTTGTTCAGGATCTGGATGCTTTGACAACAAGGCAGACCTTCGAAACTGGGCTGCACGGCCCCGATGCGGGGTTCCTCTCTTGGCCACATTTCTCTCCCTCTGACAATACTCCTGATT
>NW_011888899.1:1009960-1014745 GCF_000151845.1 Pteropus vampyrus
TACATAGTCACAGCTCTGGGCCACATACGGGCTTATCGCCACCTGCCAGCACGAGGTCGCTTTTCTTCCTCAATGGCGACAGGGAAAAGGAAATTTGGAGGCCAAGACTTTCCATTGCCAGGTCCGGGATTTTGGACCCTATCAGTCTAGAATAAAGTGACAAAGAAGCACAAACCCAAATATTATGACATGGCTGGTGAGACGCACAGGCAGACATTTTCCCCACCTGCCCCTACCCCGGTTCCAGCCTCATCTCCAAAAGTGACGCCTTTCGACACTTATTTTAATACACTATGTTGATATATAAGGAATAATATGTTGAGAAACACAGCAAAGGTGACCCGTGGCAGCCCTCGTTAATGGGCTGAAGGTTTGTCTTCTAGCTCAAGCCAATGCCTGGCTTTGTCCCCGTAATCTGAGAAGCTGGCTTTCTCCTCTGGTGGGAGACTTTGGAACAACTCGGCATGGAGGTCAGGATTACCCAGATTTGTCAATGCAAGGGCAACTTGTTACGATATCGAAGGAGTCTTTTAAGGTAGATTTCATCCATTCGGCGGCTCTTAGCAGCCTGCTCTTTTGGGAACACATGGCACATATGTGGCAGCGGCCACGGCCAACTGAGGAACTTGAAGATAAATATCTCGGCTCCACTCCCACGATTCAGTTCACAAACGCGGAGATTCACAAATGTATTATGAAAGGTGAAGTATACTTGTATCACAAAATGAACAAACAGAAGCACACAATGCCCACGGAGATGAAAAGCTTCAAAGTGGGTTAAAAGCAACTATGTACTGAATTAGCCAATAAATAGTCCCTGACCCACGAGGGGACCGAGCCTCCGACTGTCTTTTATGAGCCCAATTTCCTCATATTAAACTTAGACAAAAATGGAGCATTGTCATTGAAAGTCGGCACATCGGTGAATCAGAAAGGGATCTGAAACATTAAAAACGCAGGAGATAAATCAATTCTGACATATTGCTTTTTTTGTTGACTCCGTAACCGTTGAACTTCCTGCTGATCTAAAGTACATTTCATAAAAAGCTGCTTTATTAATAAAGACCAGACTACGATTTGCCTCATTACGTCTCGGGTAAGAAGCCAAGCTGCACAGAATTATTTTGGGTGACAATTTCCAACCAATTTCCACACGAGTGCGATCACGTAAATTCATCGTCACTGCCCCTGGATGCCTTTTGCAAGTTTCCTTAAAAGTAATAAAATGAAATGTCTCCAGAAAACCTCATCCATCATCTGTCTTTGACCTTTCCCTTCCACGGTCATGACTTCACGCTGAGATGCTCTTTTGGGCTCCTGTTTAAAACAATCACCTTTAAAAAAAAAATAGGCTTTCAAGCTGGGGATTAGAGAATGGGTGACGTGGTGACAAGATGTCCCTGACATTTCGAGGCGTGGGAGGAAAGCGGGAATTTTGAAGTGGGCGCATCACTGGGGGATTAGAGCCGGGACGAGAGCAGCTGGGGACAGAGCCTGACAATGGGTCGCGTGGTTCATTCTGAAACATGACACTGTGCTTCTGCTTTTTGAAGGCCAAACGGTGGAGAATTAACTTATTTCACTGACGCACAGAGAACAGGGGGTGGGAGACGGGCGAGGTGGCAGGCGGATTCCTGCCCCAAGAAGTAGGTTAACCTCCTCGTCCCCGCGGAGGGGGTGGCGGGGAGGGGTCTCGGGCTGGGCCGTCCCGGTTCCCGCCCGCCTGCCACGCTGCCCCAGACGTGCTGGCGCACGAGACATTCTTCTTCAGTCTTTCCTTCATTCCCCAGTTATTGTTCAAAGCACCCAGTAGGTCCTGGGAGGATCGCAGACGTTGGGGTTTCTACAGAGGGGCCGTGCATCAGCTGGTATTTGAGGAGGTCTTTGCTTGTGGTCAGAGGGACAGAGAGAGCTGGGGGCCGACCATGTCGTCTGGAACCCTGACCTGGCCACATCTGAATGAACCGCTGAGCCTGAGCTCGCTCCCTGGGTGACCAGCCAGTCTGGGTTAGTTTCTGTCACTTACCACCAAAAGAATCTGGAGGGACGGGAAGCTGATATTTGCTAAGCGGCGCGCACTCATTAGAGGGTGATTTCCAGTGCGCCCCACCTGTGCCGTGGCCTTGCATTCCAGATCATTCTGGAGCCAGCCCCTTCCCCCCAGCCTTGGCACAGCAGCAGCAAAGCGCAGAGCTTCTCCTGCTGTGCTGGTCTCGAATTAGGCCCGCCGAGATTTCTAGTTTGTTCTCTAAAACAATTCGGATTGGGTTCTGAAACGCTCCGGTGGTTCACAGGTGGAGAATTCTCACCGGGTAAGAACCCACTGCGTTTCTCTTGCTGAAGTGGTCGGTGGCCGCTGACTCGGGGAGATTCCCGCTTCTTGGCCGGCGCTGGTGGGGTGAATCTGCCGCAGCCGTCTGTGCATTTCGGCTGCCCGGCACTCACGTCCCTTCTTCCGGTGACAATGTCTGTCCTTTCCGCTGGAGACCCACCGTGTTCTCAGTCCGTGTGGCTCGCGTGGACTGGTCAACGTGCACAGACGCGGCAGGGCTGCAGGTGAAATCTGAACGCTCACCTGGAGACGTGAGCGTTCTTGGGGTTCCAGCCCGGCTGTGCGAAGACTGCCTCTCGGCTATCGAAACTTAAGTTTGCATGTAAGGGGTGCCCGAATCTCTCCCGAGAATGTCGTGGTGGATCGTCTGCACCATGCCACCCCTCCTCCGCCCGCCCGCCCTCTCTGCAACGGGGCTTTTCAGCTCCTCATCAAAAGGCGGAGTCTTATTTCTTTACCCCTCGAATCTGGCCTGGCCTGGGACTTGCTTTGGTCCGTGGAATGTGCCGGAAGTGATTCTGTGCCAGCTCTAAACCTAGGCCTCAAGGGTCCTTGTGGGTTTCCGGCCGTGTTCGCCCTCTCTCTCTCTCTCTCTCCCTGAGAAGCCTGCCGCCTCCACGTGAAAAGGCCTGGGCTTGCTGAAGTGTGGGAGACCCTGGACACGGAGCCCGACTGTCCGAGCTGAGGCCACCCGATCCAGGGGTCAGAGGATCCCCTAAATGTGTGGGAGAGGACAGTCAAGGTGAGCAGGGCCGTCTACCCACCTGCAGCTTGCCACAGACGTGTGAGTGAGCTCGGCGGAGACAAGAAAAAGCACCCACCCGGCGACCTTTAGAGCAATTATAAATGCTTATTGTTTTAAGCCACCAACGTTTGGGGTTGCTTGTTACGCAGGAAAGCTAACCAATATAGAAGTCATTAGTTAGGCTTGTCAGGTACCAAATTGGTTGCTACGGCAAAAAGTTGTCCAAACCTAATTCATCTCTGCAAGTCCCACGAAGCTTTGGGAGGTCACTGACTTTGAAAACACAAGGTATTCTTGTTGCCATGGCAACCCCCATTGAGACGGTACAGTGCAAAGAGAGAAATCTAGTGTTGCCTTGACAACAGGTTTGAAAATCCGAGTCTAGTAAGGCAAGGGGCTATAAAAAAAAAAAGAGGAAGAATCTGGAGGAGACGGTGAAATTAGCCTTAAAAAGCTCCCCGCACCCCAACAACGACTTGGCCCCGCAGCTGTCGGTCTGTTAGCGGCGGCACCGCCCGAGTGGGGGGCGATGGGCGAGCAACAGGAAGCTGTCCCCTTCGGTGGCCCGGCTCCACGGCAGGAAGGGATCGCACAGCCAGGGAGCAGCTTGAAGCAGAGTCGCTAAGTGCTGCCTCGAGGAGTTTGCAATTTGCTCTCAAGCAAGTTGCAGTCCAAGGATTAGAGCTTGCCCGGGCTGGAAGGGGTCTCGTAGCATCCGGGGCCTTGCTCGAGTCCCCCTTCTGCAGAGAGAGAAAGCAGGGCCTGCTCCAGGTCAGACACGAAGTCAGGATTTTTTTTGGCCTAGAGCAGTGGGCAAGGGCTCCGTCCCCAAGGTCGGCTGGCCCTGGGTGCCGGTCTGAGCACAGCATTTACTAGCTGCGTGATGCTCGCAGGCCGCTGGCCTCTCAGACTCGTGCTGTAAGGTGGGGATCGTAATAATATTGGGCTCAAGGGCTGGTGAGAACTCAGTGGTCTAATGCACAGGAAGCACTTAGCACAGCGTCCAGCCTGCAAGGAGTCTGCAAGAAATTGCTTGCTATTATTTTTACTATTATTATGTCACTCTGCCTCTGCAGAGTCACCAAAGTAATCCTGGGGAGGCCCAACTGGATCTAGAATCTTCTCAGGTGGTGCCTTTTAAGACAGCCACTGCCATTTTCTATACCGTACAGTTGGATGTCACAGCTTATAATTTTCAAAGCAGCCCCATCTTTTATTTCTTCGTGGCAGCCAGGACAGGCAGGCTTCGTTTTATTTAAATTTTTTGTGGTCTACTTTGTCAAGGAGGAAATTGCCCAAAGTCCCTAGGAAGCCCCCGCTGGAGGGCTGAAGCCGGCTCGCTGGCCTGACCACACCTCCGCCCCCGCACGTGGCGGCCCCCACACCTGGCGGCCCCCCGCACGTGGCAGCTCCAGCTGAATGCCACATGCACACAGATGGCCCAGATGTGGGGTTGAACTCAGAGCGAGAGGAAGGAAGTTTGGGGCATCTGTTTATGAGAGAAAATCACCAGCCGTGAGTGGAAACTTATGCATAACAAATAAATGACGGCAAATGCCACTTGGATATTCAGAGGCACATTTAAGACCTGAACATCCTGTCCGCCTGAATAATTCCAGCTATGAACATTTGGTGGCAGAGGACGGGAGGGTCTCTGTGCACGGCCTGTGTGATGATGGAGGGGAGGGTCTCAATAAGGCCCAAGGGG
>NW_011888899.1:1016580-1021898 GCF_000151845.1 Pteropus vampyrus
AGGGGCCTTGGCTGGCGTCTCGCAGACACAGATGAGAGTTGTCGGCTGGTTTCTGCTTTTCCCGGCCATTTTTCATCGACTCGCAGTTGGGTAGGGCATCGATTTTAATCTAAAGCTGTGAATGCAGTAAAATCTCACTAATTCAGGCCTCACCAGTTTTGGAGTGATAATTTAAAGTGGGGCCAGGCCGAGGGCTGGCGGGAGCAACAGTAGGATAGGAAGCCAACTGTGTCTAGGGGCTTGGGCTAGTCGGGCGGGTGCGAGGAGAGGCTTCCAATTATCCGCGACCCTCGCTGTGTTCGCGTTTAGCAGGCATCGTACTTGAAAATCAATCCCCCCACAAATATTTATCGAGTGTCCCTTCTGCACACGGCCCTGTCTGGCAGAGCACGCTTTGTCAGAAGTTACTTTTAATCCTGACCGGTGCTGGCACACAGCGGATTTCGTTCAGGAGATGCGATTTCTCACGCGGTCTCGGGCTCCTGTCTACGGCCCGCGTCCCGGCCTTGTCTTCTCTCCCTGTCCTGCGACATCGGCCCCGCTCCCAGCAACCTGTTTATCACGTGATATAATTTCCGTCTTCTTAAAAAAAAAAAAAAGGGCCAGTCTCGACGCCGTGTCCTCCTCACCGGCGCCCGATGCGTTCTGTTCCCTTTTACCTGAAATTTCTTCGGAGTCGATGGTCCCCCTGCTCCTAACTGGCCACCATTTTCATTCAAATCCGCTGAAACCCAGCTGTCCTCCCGGCACGCCATGAACGAGGCGTTTTTCATGCCACCGAAGGCCCAGGCGGGCGGATGTCCGGCCCTCGCGCGCTGGGCTTCTCTACTGCTCCGGGCCTCAGCCGTCCTTGCGGGCCGCCCCGTCCACCAGCCCTCGGTTCTCTGCCAGCCTCACCTCTTCCTCCGGCTCTGTCTTCTCTGCTGGAGCCTTCCTGTCTTCTGGTGCCTCAGGACGGGTCCCCGGCCCTTTCTTGGGGGAGGAAATGAAGCGAGGCTTTGTGCCAAGAGACATGAGTTCACGGCTCTGCCTGCGCCCTCGCCCTTGGCTGCCAACCCGACTGCCCGTCTATCCCGAGCTTCCTCTTGCTTCCTCGCCTGAGGACGCTGCTCCCAGGTGCACTAACTTTGAATTCCTCTTGAGTAAATGTCGAATCTCTTCTTCCTTAGCTCGGGGCAAAAGTCTTAGGGTGGCCCTAACTCTCCCCTGTGTCTCGCGCCCCAAATCTACTCCATCGGCGCGTCCCGCTGGCTCTGCAGGGTGCATCTTGAATCCATCGCTGTCTCCTAGGTCCAAGCCACCACCGCGCTGGGGGCCGACCCCCCACATCTCCCTGCTCTCCTCGTCTCAGCCCCATGTCTGACCGTCTTTCCTTTACCGAGCAGTCCACGGGAGCCGTTAAAACCCAGGTCAGATTGTGTCACTGTCCAGTGAAATCTCCCTAAGGCTCTTTTTCGTAGGGTAAAACCCCAAGTCCTCATCATGGCCTCGAGGCCCTGCATCTTCCGTGTCCCCGTGGAACAGGGGCTCCTTGCTCTGCCTGGGTTGTCCCACCATTGTCTCGGCCAAGGTCACGGGCACCCGCTGTCCTCCGTGCCGGACAAGCTTCCCTCGGGCACATGCCTGGCTCACTCATTCCTTCATCCGGCCTCTACTCAAGTGTCTCCTATTTGCCTGGCAGTGAGGGGCCGATGTGTTCAGCATCTGTCACCCCTCTAGAGTGGGGGACCTGTGAGAGCCGGGCCTGGGCTGTTCTGGTCACTGCTGCAGCTGTCAGCGCTCGGCGTCTGTCTCACGGGCCCGTCTGTCTGGCCTGACCTTCCAGCCCAGACGAAGGAACTAGGCTGTGAGGAGGACACAGAGGGGTAAGGACCACCGCCCCTCCCGGGCGCCCCGCACCCTGCGCCCGGCGTGGGAGAAGCCGACGCTCGCTCACTGTGCCCAGCCAGGCGCCGAGCTAGACGCGGGACGCCAGGCGTGCCTCTGCCCACCAGGACGGAGGGTTTGCGGTTGTGCGCGTGTGCGTGTGCGTGTGCGTGCCAGGGAACTGACAGTAAACGAGGAAACACACGAATGACAAGGCGGGCACGGACGGTGACATTGCCGCCGAGAAGGTGCACGGGCACGGGGACGCCGGCAGCCGAGGAGTCTCAGCCACGCGTGACCGCGCCAGGCAGGGCGCGTGGGTGGACGCGCGGGTGGGGTGTGATCGCGCCGGGCAGGGCGCGCGGGTGGGGCGCGTTTACTTTGTTCTTTTTTCTCGTTTTTCCCACCGCAGGCCGCACGGGAGCCCGCGTCCTGGAGGAAGAGTCGTGGCAGGAGCTCGGATCGGGGTGGGGGGGCCGTGGGGGCCCTAGGTCCCCCCGAGATCCTTCCCCAGACTTCCAACCTGCCAACCGCAAAGTGTCTGCACCCACATCACCAGCTTCCCATCAGGGTATGGAATGCGTCCGTCCCTCGGGGCGGTCCTCCCGTGTCCCTCCACTGTCTGGCCTGGAAGGGACCCTGTAGCCGAGGGGTCAGGGACCTGAGGAGGAGGAGACGATGGCCACTGGAGAGCCAGGGCATGAGCGCATCCCCACTGGAAGGCCGTGCGGCTGGTGGGGAGTGGACGGGGTTGCATCAGGCTTGGCGGCCACCGATGCACCTGGCGCTCATTCTCCCCAAGGTGGGGCCGCTGGGGAGCAGTGTGGCGGAGGTGGCAGGTGACGCTTCTCAGACCGAGAAGGTGGGGCGATGCGATTGCATTCTGGGTGCGTTTTCTGAAACTTCGTGTTGCGAAATAATTTTAGACTCACAAGAAGTGGATGCTTCCGTGGCTCCCCACAGTGAGGGTGCCTTCCAGGACCACGGCGTCATCAAAGCCAGCAAACCGACATGCGTACCATGGTAACAGGCTCCAGATCTCACTGAGGTTTCACCAGCGTTTGTATGCACTCGCGTGTGTGTGCACGTGCGTGTGTGCGTGCACGTGTGTGCATGTGTGTGCGCGTGCAGTTCTATGCAATTTTGTCACGTGTGGATTCAAGACACAGACCTGTCCAACTCCCTGTGCTGCCTGATACGGTCCCATCCATCGTCCATCCCTAAACCCTGGCCACCACAACTGTTCTCCACCTGACATTTTGTCACTTTGAGAATGTTATACAAATGAAGTGTACGGGATGCACGCCTGTCTTTTTTCACTCGGTGGGATGCCCTTGAGATTGGTGTCTCACTAGCTGTTGGATATGTCGATAGCTGGCTCCTTTTCACTGCTGCATAGTGCCCCGTGCTCTGTGTCTTAGACCGTTTGAGCAGCTGGAACAAACTCCCACGGGCCTGGTGGCTTAGACCTCCTCCTCGCAGTTCTGGAGGCCGAAGGGCTGGGCTCCCATCCCGTGCTGGCAGATCCGGCGTCTGGTGACGCCCGCTTCCTGGTCGGCGGGCGGCTGTCGTCCCCCGCGTCCGCATGAGGCTGAGGGCAGAGCGGAGAGGTGGCTCCCTGGCGTCTTTCCGAATAAGTGCACTAGTCCCATCGTGGGGACCCCACCCCCGTGACCCCGTCTACTCTGAATTTCCCCCTAAAGGTCCTACTTCCTAATCCCCACCCTCACACCAGCGTCACGACCTGTGGACTTTGGGGACACAAATGTCCAGGCCCTGGCACTGTGGATGGAGGCACCGCAGTCTAACCTGCCGAAGCACGTTTACACTGTTTATGTGGTAACAAGACTCGGGAGGTTGCTGGACTCGGGGGGTTGCTGGACTCGGGAGGTTGCCGGAGGTGCAGCCGATGGCACGGGGTGGGTGTGTGGATGGTGAGAAGGACACGAACCACAAGTTGCGGCCTTAGTTTCTTCACTTGTCACGTGGGTGTAGTCATAGGGCTTCCACGTGGCTGGTGGGGAGCGAATGTGAGCTGGGAGGGCATGGCGTCTGGTCGGAACCCACCGTCGTTTGATATTAAATTAATAGCATTTCATCTGGTACAGAGAGGGCCGTTCGAGGTTCCTCCTTGACCGGCCGTGAGGGACGTGGTCTGGGGCTGGGCTGGAGGCACACGCCTGGCGTAGGCTTCTCTCCCCTCCCCTCCCCAACTGTGACCCATCGTGGCCGCTGGGGGACATGTGGGGTCCGACGTGTGGAAGGTCCCTCAGTTTCCAGGCGTGCTGAGCTCCCAGTGTCCTGCCCTGGCATCCTCGGCAAGTATCACCTGACATGTGTCCCTTCATCCCACGCCTCGTAGGGGCTGGAAAGCAGGTCTGGGGCCTTTGGCTCCCTACGTGCCTCACCTGTAAGGTGGGCTTTATAGATGAGCCCTGCGAGGTTTGCGTGCTCGTGCTTGGGGCCCTTCTGAACATACAAGGTCATTTCTGGAATGCAAGGTGCTCTGGCTGGGAGCTTGCTGTGCAGCGGAAGCACCCGTGTCCTCGGGGCAGAAGGGTGCCATGCGGGCTGCTGGGGCAGCGGCTCCAGGAGTGCGGGGCTGCTTTTGGGACCCGGGGCCCAGGGTCTGGGCTGAGCTCCTGTCTCTGCTCTTCCCTGTGGGTACGGCTTCGACTGTCACTCAGCTCTGTGAGCTGCGGTTTCGTCATCTGAAGTGAGGGCTGGCAATGATCCCATTGAAGGTGGTTGGGAGGCCCAGATGAAGCAAGCGGGAAGGTGTGGAGCGCATAGTAGGTGCTCAGCAAGTGTGAGCTGCTTCCGAAAGGGCCTCTGTCTGAAAGGCTCTTTTGTGGGCACGAGGGAGGGTGAGGACAGGCTCCAGCCCCAGCTGGAACCTGCCAGCATCTGGGGGCTGCTTCCTGGTCTGGGGCCGGGGAGGCCTCTGTCCTCGCCCTTCCCAGACCTCGATGCCCACGGCCACCAGATACGTAGAGGTCACCTCCAGCCAAGTCACTTCCTTGGAAGGCAGGGACTGCACTCCTGACAATGACAGTGATTCACACGCATGGCTGCCCCCGCTGTGAGGTGCCCGTGCTGTCTGGAGGAGACGGGGTTATCCCTCTGCCGCATCAGCTTGGGGGTCCCTGCACGGCGGGCACCGTCGCATCTCCCTGGACAGAAGGGCTGGGGTCTCTCTCCTTCACTGACTCGCCACCGGCCTATGTGTCTGGCTCCAGAAGTGCCATTTAGTGACTTGCTGCCCACTCTGCCCTGCACGCCCAGCGGTGGCCTCAGTGGTGGCCTTTGCTCTGTTCCCCTCCACTCCTCAGACCCGTGCGTGTGTCCCTCTGGGCGTCTTGGGGCCCTGGGTTGGAGCAGGGGGGCCTGCGTCTCGGTAGGGATGAGAACCTGCTGGCAGGAGGGGGGTGACGGGTGGGGGGCTGGGCGGC
>NW_011888899.1:1021948-1024944 GCF_000151845.1 Pteropus vampyrus
TGCGGGGCTGCTTTTGGGACCCGGGGCCCAGGGTCTGGGCTGAGCTCCTGTCTCTGCTCTTCCCTGTGGGTACGGCTTCGACTGTCACTCAGCTCTGTGAGCTGCGGTTTCGTCATCTGAAGTGAGGGCTGGCAATGATCCCATTGAAGGTGGTTGGGAGGCCCAGATGAAGCAAGCGGGAAGGTGTGGCGCGCATAGTAGGTGCTCAGCAAGTGTGAGCTGCTTCCGAAAGGGCCTCTGTCTGAAAGGCTCTTTTGCGGGCACGAGGGAGGGTGAGGACAGGCTCCAGCCCCAGCTGGAACCTGCCAGCATCTGGGGGCCGCTTCCTGGTCTGGGGCCGGGGAGGCCTCTGTCCTCGCCCTTCCCAGACCTCGATGCCCACGGCCACCAGATACGTAGAGGTCACCTCCAGCCAAGTCACTTCCTTGGAAGGCAGGGACTGCACTCCTGACAATGACAGTGATTCACACGCATGGCTGCCCCCGCTGGGAGGTGCCCGTGCTGTCCGGAGGAGACGGGCTTATCCCTCTGCCGCATCAGCTTGGGGGTCCCTGCACGGCGGGCACCGTCGCATCTCCCTGGACGGAAGGGCTGGGGTCTCTCTCCTTCACTGACTCGCCACCGGCCTATGTGTCTGGCTCCAGAAGTGCCATTTAGTGACTTGCTGCCCACTCTGCCCTGCACGCCCAGCGGTGGCCTCAGTGGTGGCCTTTGCTCTGTTCCCCTCCACTCCTCAGACCCGTGCGTGTGTCCCTCTGGGCGTCTTGGGGCCCTGGGTTGGAGCAGGGGGGCCTGCGTCTCGGTAGGGATGAGAACCTGCTGGCAGGAGGGGGGTGACGGGTGGGGGGCTGGGCGGCCGGCGCAGGCGTGGGCGGCCGGCCTGGCAGCGTCCTTGCTCCCCAGGGCGTGGGCGGGTTCCTCATTTACTTTTCCTGATTATGAAAATGACACAGGATGGTTTTTGTAAAGAATTCAGGCCACACAGGAGAGCATAGAGATGAACCGAAGCCCCTCCAGGCCTCTTCGCGGACGGCGACTGGGTCCTCATGTCCTGCACAGCGTCTGGCTGTGCCCGGCACACACGTGCCCCGCTGGACCAGGCGCTTCGCGTGGACGGAACGTCGTCGCGTGCTGCCTGGAACTTGCTGTTTTTCTGCCCGATATGATAGAGACATGTTTCTAACTCAGAAAACGTAGAGTTATACTAGCTCTTAAGATGACTGCGTTGCATTTCACTGTGTGGACATCCCGTAGTTTAGCCGGCCCAGCTTCTTCTGTTGGGGATGTTTCTTTTTTTCCTTTTTTTTTTTTGACGGGGGGATTCTCTGGCTTCAGCAAACCTCCTTGTACCTGCAGATTGTGAATTTGTCTGATTATGGTGTCAGGAAAAAATTCCTAGGTGGTTAATTGCCGTGTCATAGTTGGACTCCAAAACGTTGACCATTTTCTACGTCCGTCGGTGGGTAGGCGTCTCCCAACGCCTCGGCAACCCAAGTGCCAGCAATCACTCACTTTCACGTGCTTTTCTCCTGGCGATCTAGGGCAGAGGCACCCTGTCCTCCGCTCCTTGGACATTTGTGCATCTTCTGGAAATATTTTTGCCCACTGGGGGCTCGTTCTTCTTCTCATGGTTCTTTGTAAACCACTGGTGCTAAGCTGATGGATTAACTCAAGCCATCTGCAAACCCTGAACCCTGTCTCAAGCATCCCTCGCCTGGAAGCAGGTGGCACCGTTGGTGGCTGCAGTGGGGTGAGGTTCTGCTTCGCTGAGGGTCCCAGGGGCCCCTCGTGCTGCTGACCGCAGCTGGAAGCTTCTCAATTGACCTCTTAGGGACTATCCGACCTCTGATCCCATGTGACTGCCAAGGGTCGCCTTGGGCTATTGCTCCGCTTGCTTTTCTGGTAGGAAAACACACCCCACCTGTCAAGCTCTCGCCCAAAGTCAGCTTTTGAATCGATTAAAAGCAACGTGCTCACGCAGATCCACACACGGACACCTTCGTGCAGAACCAGACAGCCCTGCCTGGAGCGGGCCAGGTGGCCCCACGTGTGGCTCAATCTGACAGTGCCAAGCAGGAAGAGGAAACGCAGAACGTTGATTTATAGTTATCAGCGCGGGGCTGCGCACGCAGCGGGCGGGGGACGGAGGCCGGTCGGGCGGCTGAGGAGTGAGCACCGGTCACGTCTGGGAGTGGGCGGAGAGGGTCCACCCGCTTCGTTCTTTCTTTCTGGAGCTTGGAAATGGAGGCTCAGAGAGTGGGGACGAGTCAGTGGCCGCGGCTGGTCTGGGATGGACGCCTCATGCCTCTCCTCCTCCTCGTTCTCCTCGAGACCCCGCCAGACGCCCGTTCTGCTCACTCTCGGTTCCAGCGTTTAGACTGTCGTCCATGACGTGTGGGTCACTGACTGGGAGCAGGAGAGGCCACTGTCCTGTTGTGGGGCCAGGTCACAGCGTATCTCTGGGCTGGCTCCCTGCCCACTTCCCGGGACCCTCCAACACGGACGGCGATGACCACGATCCTACTGAACAGTGGACGGAGGGACGGAGGGTAGTGGCGGCCGCAGTCATGAGCTCCCTCTAGCTCCCCCTACAGGCCTCAACGCAGCAGGACTGAGCCCGAAGGGCCCCCTCCACCCACAGTGACTGCTTTATTTGCCTCTTGTCCTAATCTCGTCACAGGGACTGTGTCCGTCTTGCTCACCAGTGTGACCCAGCACCAAGGACAGTGCCTGGCACCTACAAGCCCAGAGATGGCTGAATGGAGGAATGCTACCGGGCTTGTTGCCTGCTTCGACCTCTGTTGGCCTTTGAGTAGAGGTGGTTGTGGCCTTTCTCTTGGGGGGGTCTGCCCTCGGAAGCTGAACAGTGAGGCGCTGGACTTGGCTGTAGCCTGGGGAGCAAGAGAGAGAAGCTCTGGCTGCACCGCGGGCCGTGTGGTCATCACTGTCTCAGCCCGAGACCCGCGGCGTTTACGGAGCGTGGCCCTCTGCGGGCT
>NW_011888899.1:1025879-1033730 GCF_000151845.1 Pteropus vampyrus
CTCAGTCCTTCATTTCTGTTCACCGGTGGAGTTGGGATGAAGGACTAGGAGTTCAGAGATGTCGCTTGATATCTCTGGGCCCCAAGACGTGGTCAATCTCAACCTTAGCCTTTTTAGGTTCTCTTGGTGGTTCAAACTTTACGGACAAAGCCGGGGTCCCCGTCAGCTCTCCGCCCCCATCAAGTGTCCGTTAGCTCCCTGGATGCTGAGCTGTGGCAGGGCCGGCGTTCTCGTGTTGGGGGGGGCCGTGAAGTTCCCCCGCGTGTCAAAACCTGTGATGTTCAGCCACATCACAGCACGCCCACATCCTGGCCAAGTCTCCAGGCACGTGGGGGCAACCCACAGTGCAGTCACCCAAGTGATGCCGGGTGCAGGCCCTGGCAGCAGACGCAGGTCCCCTGGGGCGCTCTCTGACACCTGTTGCAAGTCCCGAGGCCTGTGTTCTAATGCCGTCTTCATCTCTGCCCCTCCCCCTATTCCCAGAGCCAGGCCCTCCCTCCCTAGCCATGCCAAAGGCACATGCTGGGGCCTGCTGGACACTACCTGTGGCTTACTTTCAGAAACACATTGTTTTAGATGTCCTAGGTGCCAGGTGTTAAATGCGTATCAATTACTTGACATATTTAATTGTGGGATTATAATGTGGAGACACGGTAAAGTATTTAAGGACTCATTCAACGTATTATTTTAAAACGGCGATTAACACCGATTTGGGAGCATTTTTGGAAGACTAATTCGATGATCGAAAACCACATTCTGGCACGGCGGCGTTTGCTCAACAGCAGCGTTTGTGGAAATTAGGAGTGATTCAACTACCTCGCTATACAATTAGTTGCTTAATTCTGTCCCCAGGCGTCCGAGGTCAGAGTAAACTGAAGCCGTGGTTTCCAGAGCGTGGCTGGGCTTTAGGACAGGACCGACCAGTCTCCGGGGTGCTGCCTTCTTCTGCCACCTGTCCCCCCTCCGACCTTCTCCCCGTCCCTGATCACCATGCTTCTGTGCACCTCACTGCATTTGTGGTTGCTCCCCTCCCTGCCCGTGTGGTTATGGTTACCGTGGTTTACCAAGTCCTTGATTCTTCTCACAAACTCCTGGCACACCGCCTCTGCCCCCCACCCCCTGAAGGCGGGGCCGCCCTGGTGAACTTGCTTTCACTCAGGTAGCATGGGCGAGGGACACGCGTCCCTTCTAGGCAAGACCCACGGGGCACTGACCTCATTCCCTTTCCCTCTGCAACTGGAAGTTTTCCAAACGGTGGCTGATCCATCAGCCTTAAGTCTTGGAGTGAGAGGGATACTTCAGCCTATCTGCTACGGACACAGGGCTCAGCATAGAAACAAATCTCGATCGTCTTAGGTCACTGAGACTTGGAGCTTGTTTTGTCCTGCAGCGTGACCTAAATTCTCCTGCAGATACACTTCCTCCTGATTGTCCTTTGGCTGAGGCCTCCTTATTTTTCAGACTTGTCTCAAATACTCTGTCCTTGGAAAGGACTTCCTCCCAGCCTCCCTACAGCACATTCCCTGCTTTATTTTCTGAATCGAGCACAGAAGAACATCTGATATTATTTGGTTTATTTGTCAAGGACATCTGATATTATTTGGTTTATTCGTCTCCTTATAGCATTTTGTTATTTCGAAGGTAAACATTTTTTCACATGGTCGGATTTCTGAAATCAGGATGGAGCTTACAGTCCATGGTGTGCTACAGGCCATGGCATAGCCGGATGTCTGTGCGTCACGCATGACACGTGCGTGAACATGAAAATGACAGCATTCACACCCGCAGGTCTCTTCGGCAGCCGACATGTGTAACTAACACACAGCCGGTCAGTGTCTGCACACAGGAAGAACATCTGGATTGGACATGGACCCTCTTTTAATCTCTATGAATGGCACGGTCAGAGGACTTGAGCAAATCATACACACTTAGGGACATTGCCGAGGTGTGGACCAAAGGAGAAAAACTGTACAATTCAAAGTCTGCTTAAGAGTCCAGCGCTCGTGGCCGTTAATCCTTTTATGGATTCTGTAAAGAAATGCCACATCATTTGTGCTATGGATCAATGCACAGAGGATGAGTCAGTGTGGAAAAAACCCAGACACTGATGAGCCTGAGTCAAAATGAGATTCAGAAGAGTTGAATCCAGTATAAAAAACTTTGAGGAATAACAACCAATCTATTCCACTCGTATTTTCATTTTTATGTATGCACCATAGTAATATGTGATAAAAATCTGTCTAATTAAGTCTCAAAGAACTCTTTCAATAAGTAAAATTAAAAATTCTATGTGATAAGAAAGCATTGTGTCACGGATTAATTGGCAGTGTGTTTTTCTTTCACAGTGGACCAAAAAATGATGGTGCTTCTTGCAATCGTGTGCCTCCGAGTTGATGAAACGTGGTATTTCTGTCCGAGGCTGATCTTATCACAAAGACATCTGCTGTGTCATTCAACTAAATTTCAGTTGTGTTTAAGTAAGGTCTCTGGTCATTTAGAAAGTTGGTTCATTTGGATTCGGAGGTCGCTGTGATTTTAAACTTGACCAGCTCAGAACTGGAAAAGGGCTGGAGTTTTGCTTCTGACACCCATTGGGTGCTTAAGGCTTGGATGTCCCCAGGTTCTGTTCCTGGGTGGGACTAGGTCCCTCACAGGACCTTGGGCAAGTCTTGTGTCACCATCGAAATTATTTTTGCTGAATTCATGAGTCACCCGTATTATTATTTAATGAATAGTTTTCTCTTTTGAAAACTTATTTTTCCGTTAAGTATAGACTCAAAGCTAGCGCAGAAAGGCCCTGTTGACACTTTACCCGGTTTCGGTGGTGACGACTTCAGCTTCGTAAGTATACTATGGTATCAATAATAGGAAAGTACAATTAATTAGGCGGCAGACCTTATGCAGATTTCACTGGCTTTGCGTGAACTCATTTGCATATGCATGTATAGGTCTATGCAGTTTGCTCACGTGTGGACACTATCCACTATGAAGACACAGAACTGTCACCATGGAGGAGCTTCCCGTGCTGCCCCTTCACAGCCTCTCCTCATTCTCTGTCAACAGCCCCCCGGCGACCACGAATCTGTTCTCCGTCACTATAATTTTGTCATTATTACATTGAGTCATACATTATACACAATTGCTTTTGTTTTCACTTAGCGTAATGCCCTTGAGATTCATCCAAGTTGTTGAGTGTGTCAATAGAGTGTTGTTTTAAATTGCTGAATAGTATTCCACGGTATAGAAGCACCGGTTTATTTAATCGCTTGTCCGTTGAAGGACATTTGGGTTGTTTCAAGTTATCGGCTGTTGCAAATAAAGCACCGATAAACATACACATACAGGTTTGTATGTGAAAATAAATTTTCGTTTTTCTGGGTGAGGTGCCCCAAAATCCAATTGCTGGGTCGTCTAATAAGTCTATGTTTAATTTCATAAGAAACTGCCAGACTGCTTTTAGAGCGACTGCCCCATTTTTCGTTTAGACCCACCATGTGTGGGGGACCCAGTTTTTCCACTTCTTTGCCAGTATTTGGTATTGTGGTATTTGTAATTTCCGCCATTCTGATGGGCGGGCAGTGATAGCTTGTCATGCATGGTTTGATTCGCATGACCGATGCCTGATAAAGCTGAGCATCTTCTCACGTCTTGGCCTCATGTCGGCCGGTCCTCTTGGTGGAGTGTCTATTCACGTCTGTTGCCCATTTTCTAACTGGATTATTTTTTTCGCTGATGAGTTTTGAGAGTTCTTTGTATATTCTGGATACTAGGCTTTTGTCAGATATGTGGTTTGCAAATATTTTCTTCCAGTTTTTTTTTTTTTATAAAGACAAAATTTTTAGAGTAGTTTTAGACTCACAACAACTTCTGCAGAAAGTACAGCGTGTTCCCATGGTGCAATTTTTACAAATGGCGAATGTACATCATTATCACGCAAAGTCTATAGTTTACTTTAGAGTTCGCTTTTGGTGTTGTATGTTCTATGGATTTAGAAAAATGTATATCTGTGGATCCACAATTACAGTTTCATGCCTGTTCATCCCTCCCTCGTCTCCTCTAGTGCTTGGCGACTGCCGGTCATTTTTTACTGTCTTCAGGTTTTGCCTTTTCCAGAACGTCACATGGTCAGGATCATATGCTTCATACCTTTCACGCTGGCTTCTTTGACTTAGCATTCAGCGTTTAAGTTTCCTCTGTGTTTTTCATGACTCGATAGACATCTTTTCATTTCTTTTTAACACTGAAAATATCCTGTCGTTTGGATGGACCGCAGTTTATTTACTCATCCATCTACCAAAGGACGTCTTGGTTGCTTCCAAGTTGTAGCAGTACGAATAAAACTCTGTGAACATCCGTGTGCGCGTGTGGACGTGTTTTCAACTTTTTTGGATTAAAAAAACAAGAAACATGATTGCTGGGTCATGTGAAAAGAGTATGTTTAGGGTAAGTTGTCATCATATCCGAAGTCATCTAGGTTTTCTCCTAAGTTATCTTCTAGAAGTTCTATAGTTTTGCATTTTGTGTTTAGGTCTACGATCCATTCTGAGTTATTTGTGTGTGTGTGAAGAGCGTAAGGTCTGTGTCTAGATCCATGTTTTTTCGCACGTGGATGTCCACTGTTCTAGCACCAGTTGTTCAATAAAGCTTGTTTTTCATCCTCGTAACAGGGTCTTGTGCAAAGATTTCATATGATAAAATCTAATTTAGTGATTTTTTTTTTCTTTTACGGATTGTAGTTTTGGCATCATGTCTGAGAACTCTTTGTTTTAACCTTAGGGCCCAAAGCTTTTCTCCTATTTTTTCTCCTCAAATTTTTGTAGTTTTACATTTTACATTTAAATCTACAATCTATGTTGAGTTACTTGTGGTCTAAGGTGTGAGGTTTAGCATAGTTTTTTCTTCTTCTTCTTCTTCTTTTTGCCTGAGACACCCAATTGCTCCAGCATCATTTGTTGAAAAGATTATTTGCTTTCGCACCTCTGTCAAAATCATTCAAGCGCATTTGTATGGGTCTATTTCTGGGTTCTTTGTTCTGTTCTATTGATCTATGTGTTTTCTCCGTCAATATCACACTGTCTTGATCACTGTCGCTATATAGTAAGTCTTAAAATTAGATAGTGTGGGTTCTTCAGCTTCACTCTTTTTCAAAATAATTTTAGCTATTCTAGTTTGTTTGGGTTTCCATATAAGTCAGAATAAAATGAATATTTAATTTAAATTGGCTATTAAAATGTATTTAAAAGAGAAGCTACAGCTGTACTGTGACATTAAAATAAAAATATAACTACTACAATAAAAAATTCATATGTGAACCATGTGAAATGATCTTATAAACTAGACTGGCCCAGCCCCTCATCTCCCAGCTCCCCCGTATTGGGAGGGGGCTTTCTGTGGAACGCGGGCTATGTCCCCTGTGGAAACTCACACGACTCTGTCGTTTGTCTACAGCTGGCTCAGTGTTGGCTGGTGACCCTACAGCAGCCATCTGTAGGGTGGCCCATGGTTTGTAGGCTGGCCTAGAGGACAAGCTCTGACCAACCGCGCCCTGTAGGGACTGAGTGAGCCAATCGGGTCCTCCTTGGCACCTCGGGTGTCAGGAGTCGGCAGTGGGCAGAGGGTGGCAGGCAGGATGTGAGGGGGACACCGCTGTGCAGAGGAGCCAGGTCCCCACGTGGAAAGTCCTCGTCCTCCTGCTCTGGCTTGGCCGTGCCAGGAGGGCGGGACATGAGACAACGGGCACTTGAGAGCTGTCCCGGGTTCTGAACAGCCTTCTCCCCACCCCAAGACCTGAAGTCCATGAGCGGGATGGTTCTTTTTTCGACAACTCCGTGTTTTAGGCAGTGTTTAAGCTCGGGGTTCACAGCAATTATGGAGCACAAGACGACGTCAGGGAGCACAGCAATGACGTGTCACCGAATGGGGTGCTGCTCCCTTTCCAGCCACCTCGGCCTAGGTGTGTAGGTGCTTCATACCGGGCCCCGCCCAACCCCGATTAGGAGAGAGAGGCAGCCTTGGCCGAGGGCTTTCGGTGAGCAATACTCTCCAGCTAGAGTTCCACGACGCTGTGATTTTCGGTAATTTGTTTACACATTTCCTTTTTCTCCTCAGATAGTGCCTAGTTCATAGTAGAGGTTTGAATTTTGAGCCGACGAATGACTGAATGAACTGGATGGTTTTTCATTATCCTTGGATTTTTGTCTTTTTACCCCAACTGACGATGAACCCCATGTGCTCTCGTTTTTCTGTTCTCGTTTTGTTCCTAGAGCCAAATCAAGAGCTGGCAGGGGAGGGTCTCAGATCATCCCTCGTCCTGGTTGGCACGCAGATCGGTGCCTGAGGAAGGCATGGGGAAATCAAACTGACGGTTGGGCCTCACTCCTGATTTTGGCTCCAGAGGAAGCTGACACACTGGCTGGCGTGGGCTCGGTTTAGTGTCCACGTCGGAAACTTGGCCTGTGACTCTTCCCTCAAAAGCCTCTTTGCGAGGCGCTGGTCTCTGCACATACACCCCCACTTTCCTTCCCCCGGGACAGGCCTCCCCATCATTCCAGGTAGCAGGCCTGGCGCTACCTGCCTCTCCTGGATCCACGTCCACCTGGGACCTTCCTGCCACCCAGGAGGAAGCCTTCTCCCGGGGCCTGCCTTGTGGTTCCTACCGGAGTGGGGACACAGTGACACGTGGCCAGCTCTCTGCTTCAGGGCTGGGCAGTCTGCTGGAACACGAGTCTGAACTTTAATTTCACTTCCTCTTTTTCGTTGGCCTCTAATAATTTGTCACGTGCCGAGGAAGGACCTTATTGCGAGTCCGGCTGAAGATTTCTTTAAAAGAAAACCTCCAGCCAGGCCGGACGCACCGGGGTGCCGGCGCAATGTTTACCATCCTTCGGAGGACAGGTCAGCAAATCGTTTCAGCCTTGTTTAAAGCCTCTTTAATGGATTCCATAAAACGCTCTAATTACCGATCATTATCCGTCGAAGCGCTTCCGAGCTTTTTAAAGCTTTTCTACACCATTTCACTTTGTTCACAGAGTTCGAGTTCTCAGACGCACTTGAGCTAGAGGACCATCGCTCTCCTTTCCTTTCCTTATTAATTTATTTTAAATCGCACGCTCTGGAGCGTTTATCAGGCAGGCAGGCTCGCTCTTTTTGGGCTGAGGCACGGAGCTTTTACTCTCTTTTCTATCCGTCTCCATCTTGTCACCCAATAAGACATTCGGTGCCGTCTAAATGATACGAACGTTTCTTCCTCACCAACTACGACATAACCGGCTTCTGGGTCACCGAGAATCCTCACGTGCATTGTGTCATTTGAGCCCTGAGAGGGACTTGAGGGCCACCTAGACCAGGCTGCTAACTTCTGCTGCAGTGTCGACATGGGGGCCACGTCGTTCTTTGATGGGGGGCCGTCCCGTGCACTGTGAGATGTTTAGCAGCCTCCCTGGACTCTACCCACTGGATGCTGGCACTGTCCCCTAGTTGAGACAACCAAACATGTCCCAGACATTGCCAAATGTCCCCTGGCAGGGGAAAATCTCCTGTGGTTGAGAACAGCTGTTAGATGAGGAGGGCATGGCCCAGAGGGTTCGCCCCAGGGCCCAGCAACTGTGGCCTGTATGTAGAGCTGGAGGCTGTTGGCACTGACAGCCCACGGTGGCCCCCAGCTCAGCAGGGTGAGCCGCCTTGTCCTCTCTCGTCCACTGTTCCCCTTCGGAGCCTGTCCCCCGTCACGGTCATTCCCAGCACGAGGGCCTCTCTTCAGCAGATTTATCTCCCGGAGTCTGTTCGTTCGCGCTTCTACTCTCCTTCCTCCCAGGTTGCAGACATGTCATCTGATTTCGTGTCCGGCAGAAG
>NW_011888899.1:1035106-1050065 GCF_000151845.1 Pteropus vampyrus
AAATCTCCAGCACTCGATTTCTCTAGAGGAGGCATAAAGAGAAGCAAAGGCAGACATGGGACGAGCAGGGAGAAATCTCCTGCTTCATCGCAGACTCCGGGTCTCGGGAGAACGCGGCAGCCCCACCTGCCCGTGGACTGACCACTGAAAGGTGAGAGCGGTCTTTGTGATTTCTTTATGCACCTGGAGGTCTGGGAGGCAAGGCCAGAGGAAGGGACCTTAATCACTGAGCCTGGTCTTTTGCCTCCCGAGTGACTGTGTCAGGCAGCATGATGGACGCTCCCTGCCAAGCACACGCCGTCATCGCTGACACGAGCCCCGACTCAGGTCCCCGCGAGAGCTTTCGAACCAGGGGGCGTCTAATCCCCCTCCTCCACCTTTCAACACAGCCTCCTAAGCCGAGGTGTGGATTAAGGTCGGATCCTGCCTCTGGCTTGACCTGTTGATTTCCAGCCCCGGCTGCCGGCCCCTCCTCCCTGGGTGAGCCCTGACCCATTGCCTTGGGCCAGATGGAATGGCTCTCTGTCCAAGGGGCTTTGGGAACCTGTTTCCCCAGTGACCCCAAGCCCGGTAATCAGAAGCCATCAGACCCAGCTGTCCAGCTAATCTGTATGAAATAGGCTTCCTTCCCAGTCGAAATCAGCAAAGTTTAAAATAGAAGGGACTGGAATCGGAAAGAGGGCTACGGAGTCGTGTATGTGATGCAACAGGCAGGAACATCCGCATGGAAAATGTTAAGTGCAAATGACATAGCCCCCGACCATGCGGGGCGGGGAGAAGGACGGTTTCCTCGCTTATGAAGCATGTTTGTGGGTCGGAGGGTAGCTGAGCGGGGACATCTGTTCTGGAAGGTCTGAACCTGTCGACACGAAGGAGAGAAATGAACTGAGGACGACAAAGATGGAGGGAAAGAGAAAAGGCCACGGAGTAACGTGCGTGCAGGGCAGACGCAGAGGCAGGAGCCCCGAGCTCCGTGCAGTCAGGGATGCATCCGTTGGCACAGATCTATTTTTAGTTTCCAAGATCTGCTGTTACATTTTGCCTGGCATTAATTAATGTCACAGGCATGTTTCATCCCAGGCTCTGAAGGGCCTTCGCGTGTCGTTCAGACCGGGAGGCGTCGCCCCCCCACGGAGGGGCACCCTCCGTCCTGCGGGGTCTGGGCTGGACGCAAACACGGGTCCAGAATGTTCCGCTTTCTGGCCTTGCCCTCCCCGGTGCATCCGTTAGTCTCCTGGCTCCAGCCCTTGGGGGTCTGGCCGTTGGCCAAGGGAGAATTGCGATTGTTAGCTTTGTTTTTCAAAAAGGAAAAGCTGTACACACTAAAATTAAAAAAAAAAAAAAAGAAAAAAAGATGTTGGATCGTGGTTTGGAATAAAAAAAAAATGGCGTTGGGGGCAACTCCATCATCACGGTGAAGAAGGACGATGAGGGCCCTGATCTCCAAACAAGGCTGATTTGGGCCACGTAGATTTCGCGACCGGGGGCATCTTCCGGTGTAGTTCGGACCAACTGTGACCTTTTAGCAGGGGACCGACCACAGGGCTGGGGTCGACAGGGTGTTGGCTGAAATCGCGGGGGAGGCTAATTACCCACCGAAGCCTGTTCAGATGGCAGAGCCGAGGCCGTGAATCCGAACAGAGCTGAAGTGCGGGAGTCATCGCGAGCGGGGCGCCTCGCGTCCCAAGGTGGTCACGAGATGACGGCCGGCTCACGCGTCGGGCGAGAATGAGAAGCCAAGGCCAAGCGGCGGGGGACTGTGGGGACGGAGGTTTCTGCACATTTGCCACAATTATTAGATCAATAAGAAGCTGTGACTATGTCAGGGCCTCTAATTAGGAGCCTTCTCTGTCTCCATCTTAGAGTCAGCCGGACCCACTGACTGACTAGCTGTCCAGCGCCATTTGTCGGGGCCTATGTGTTGTCTTCATGTACTTCCTAGGTCGTTTACAGAGAGGCCACCTAAGACCAGGGCACGGATAAGCTCTTGAGCACCTGGGAGAGTCCCCATGGCCCGTGGCCGGCCTCTCTGTCGGGCGGAGAATCACGAGACGTGCACGCGGTCTCTGGTGACCGTTGGCAAAGTCAATTTTCAGGGCCTCGAGAAGCATCGCCACATTTCTGACGTTCTGAGGCAGAGGCTGAGCCACCCGAGGGTGTGAGCGAGGAGGCCACCAACCGTGGGTGTTATGTCATGCAGCTCATTTTCATCCTGTCACCCAGACACCTGGCTCAGGGGTCCTGAGTCACGCGTGTCTGAATGAATGCTGTCCGGAGCACGCCTGGCCCCTGGCACACTGCTGGCCACACACTTCCCCAGGGCCTGACCGCCCTGGCGTCCCCAGCAGGTGCGACTGGGCTGCTCCGGGCTGGGAATGCCTGTGTTCAGCCCTGGCAAGGGGTCGGAGGGGGCGGCCAGTGGAGGGTGATGAGGACCTCTGGCCCCTTCCGGACCCCATCTGTGGCCACACAGGGACAAGATGGGTGGCCCTCTTGGCACACCGGACACTGCAGGTGGCTTTCAAGTTCTTGTTCTGTCTGAGACCTGGCCGGAGGATGCCATCCAAAAGCCCAGTGGAGACGTCCTCCGGCGCCCCAAGCCAAGAGTCCCCTGTGGCTTCGCGGCTTTCCCGTGCTCGCGGAGTTCTGAGTGGCAGGACCCGACGAAGGGGTTTGAACCGGGACGTCGACTTGGGGAGGTTCTGACGGGTGGTCTTACGGTTGCCCGGTGCTGCCCCGGGGAAGGGCTCACCACGTGTCTCGATTTACTCCTTGCGATGGCCCGGTGAGTTCGGTGACATCCCTGTCCCCACTTTACTGAGGAGGAAACTGAGTCACATAGATTCCGTGTTTCACGTTTTATCTTGAAAATTTTGCATCGCGCACTGTCGTGTATCCGCTGAGTGTACTGTAAAAATATCTCTTGCCCTAAAAAAAATCCCCAACTTGAGTGACAGCTGTCGCTCCTGGGCGAGGTGCATGTTTACCTGTGCTGTGAACAGGTGACACTCCTGTGGCCCGCGGGCCCGTTCTGGAACTGCAGAGTCGCACATGGCCATCGGAGGGAGGGAGCCAGGTGCTCCCCACGCACCTTGGGTCCTGTGCCTCCTGTGTTCGATGGTGACTGTGGGCGAGAGACAGCGTCTGCGACCACTGTACCTGCCCCGCTAAGCTCCCCTCACCCCCAGCGTAAGTAAGGAATCGGGCTCGCTGTCACACGATTCTGCAAAGGGCCCCTGCTGGCTTGCGTTGGAGAGCTGGGCCGAGGGTAGGGGGACGCTCTCGTCACGTGGGAGCCCCCGGAGCGGGACCCTCCCTCCCCAGCAGGCCCTGGCCGCAGGCCCTCCCCGCCCTCCTCGCCTCTTCCTCTGCAACCTGCCACGAGCCTCACATCCTGAGAGGAGCCTTAGAAACGGCCCCTGTTGATGAAAACACACGTATCCTTCGCCACAGGAAACGCGGCCTCACGTGTGTGGTGATAACTGCCAGGCTCCACAGAGGAACAGATTTTAGATTTTTCGCTAAATTAGGAAACACATGTTCTGCCTCCCTCCCTCTCTCCCCTCGGCAGTTCTCAATTTACCTCACCCGTGACCTCTGCCCTCCCTTCCTCTCCCACATGGGGAAGCTGGACACGGAGGAAATGAAGTCCGTGACCCTCTGGCATAGGTAAAAACTGTGAGAAAACAGGATATCATTTACGACAGGAGCCAGTGGGCCTCGGTCCCAGGTAGGGCTGTGGGATGGAACACAGGATGCCCAGTTCAAACTCGAATGCCAGGTATGCGACAAATACTTTTTAAAAGTATAATCATGTCCCAAATATCGCACAGGACATACTTATACTGACACATTCTTCATTGTTTCTTTGGAATTCAGATTTAACTAGGCTTCCTGTAATTTCATGTATTTGCGGCACGTGGGGGGCCACCACGCGAGACTCGGGTGCTCCCCCAGAAGTATCGGGGCCACCTTCCCCCTCCAAGCTTGCTTCCTGGGCCTCTGACAGTAAAGAGCGAAGCAGCCTTTGTGATGATAAACCCAGCGAATCTTCGGCTCTGGGCACCCCCAAACGCGTTATGCGGGAAGGCGTGTTTTTATTTGTTGTCCGGGGAGACATTGAGGCCCAGGGAGCTGGTGTGGCTCAGGGCGCTCAGCCGCCCTCAGCCCGTCTCCCTAAAGATCGCTTGCGGACCGTGGGTGGGTAGGCAGCGTAAGCGCTGGGGAGAACAGGCTTTGGGGAGCAGTAGTACCAGGTTAGCTTGGAAGTGCTCTGCACCAAGGTGGGCCTGGCCCGGCAAGACATGCAAATTATATGCAAATACCCTTGGCCGCCTGCAGGCTGCCCCGCCTGGATGGGAGAGTGAGTGCGGCCCCCAGCCCTGGGTTTCTGGCGGGGCAGGTGTACCTGGCTGAGCGCAGTGGCCCCCCGCAGAGTGCCTGTGGGTCCACGTGGCCTGGAGCGGGAGGCGCATATGTGCATGTGAGCAGGTGCACACACACACACACACACACACACACACACATACACGCTCTCTCGGCTGGATGAAGATGCGAGGGCCCTTGCCACCTGGATCCGTGCGCCCCCAGCAAGCCGCATGGCTTGTGTCTCCTGGGGAGGAAGAGGCAGTCCCTTCCTGTCGTCCTGCCGTCCTGCCGAGCTGCCCGGGTTGGGAGACTACTGCCGAGGACAGTCAGACCAGGAGGGCCCCCAAATGCTTCCGGGTCTGGAGGTCCTCCTGAACTGGCGAGCACTGTGTCCTCCATTCTCACCAGGGCCTGGTGTTGCCATTGTCCCTAATGGACAGACGAGTCCCCTCAGGCTTTCGAAGGTAAAGTAACTTGCCCACAACCGGTGAGACGCCGAGCTCGGGTTCAGCCCAAGTGCCACTTACTCCCTGGCTGTGTGATTTGGCCAGGTGACTCGCTGCCAGGTGAGTACGAGAGAGAGCTAGAGCCTGGATGCCGCACTCTCGGAGGGTCCTTTATGGAGATGAGCGGCAGCGTCAGCCCACGCGGTTTCGGATTTGTGCTCTGGCCTCAAATGTCGCCGCCGACGGAGCCCCGTGTGCTGGGAGGTGTTCTCCAAGGAAGAGCTGAGCGCAGGGAGCACTCGTGGGGAGTGGGCCGCCCCGGCCCCCCTCTCTTATCTGCTGAGGGAAAGAGCTTGGCTTATTGGTTCCACATGCTGGTGTGGAATGGGGTGACTTGAGTCCAAGTGGTGTCCTTGCCGGTTCCTGGCTGAGTGGTCGGGGGCAGGTAGCCTCACCTGTGTGAGCTGTGAATGGTGTGTGTAATGACCACCCCCCTCACATCGTGACTGGGAGGTGCTGCTGTTATCGATCATAGCTGTGGGCCGGACACCATCTCAGGAGCCGCAAGAGGGACAGCACTATGAGAGGTGTGGCCCTCACCTTGGAAGATCTTAGCATCCAGGACACCAAGCGAAGTCCATTACAATGTGAGGTGGCTACAGATACACCCCTGAAAGAGGCTGTGAATGGAGGGTCTGTGAGGAGATTGGTTTGGGTGGAGGGGCCGTCCCTTCGCCCACCCGTGCCTGGCAGTGGGCTGGGAGCTGCTGACCAGGGAGAAAGGTCCCTGACTTACGGGCCTTGCTTTGTTAAGCGTTTAGGAGCTTAATCCCCACTGCAATGAGCTCGAGGGCGTGAGGCTGCTCAGGAGCGGGCATCTAGGCGGCCGTCCTGAGGACCGAGCTAAGACGTGGCGCTCAGGCGGGAGGCCGTGAGGCGCAGAGGGAAGGAGAGAGGACTCGGCCATGCGTGTGGCTCCCGCAGGGCGCCGGTCACAGCGGGAGCGTGAGGGGCTGGAAGGTCCGGTGTGCGGCCTCCTGGGAGCAGGAACAGGAAGTGGGTTTGGGGAAGGGCCGGGAGGGGGCTGAGGCCGGTGCCCATGGCATCTTACAGGGAGAGGACGTCACTTAAACCCAAGAGCAGCGGGACCACCGATGTGACGTAGCGCGTGGGGCTGCGCCTGTGTGGTTCTGTTTTGGCTGAAGGATGAGTGTGTGAGGGGCGAGGGCGAAGGTAGTGACCGGATTTTGGTGATCTGTGACCCGCACGATTTGATCAAAATCCCTCTTGTCTACCACCACCGTCCCTGGCCCAAGGGGCTCAGTGGCTACTCAGAGGCTGGACCAGGGTCTCCTCAGACCCTGTTCCTGAGTCCGCCCCCGCCTGCTTCCCTGCCGATGTGCATCAGCTCCTGGCCCACACTCCGAGTTCCTCCTCTCTGAGCCGAATTCTGCACGACTGGACCGGAGGAGAACAGGAAGGTGTCAACGAGGCCTGAAGCGTGGTTAAGACCCGCCGCCTGGCTGCTGACGAGGTCGGGCCTGACTTCGATTTGGCCCTCCTTGCTGGGCCGGGCGCATCCTCATGGCTTGACTTCCTGGAGAGCAGAAGCCTTGGCAGGCGGAGCGGATCACTTCACCATGAGTGAGCTCTGAGGCCCTCGAGGTGAAGTGCTTAATTGTCCTGGCTGCTGCCCAGCAGCTTGGGACTCCTGGCTGCCGAAAACTGATGGGAGACTGGATGAACATGAATGACTGTCCCAAGGGCCCACGAGCATCCTCTAAGAAGGGCATGTCAGAGGTGGGGTGTCCCTAGCATGCTGACTTGGAGAGGGACAAGGACCCAAGGATGCTTGGCCAGCATGGCCCTGGGAGGGCATTACTGCCTTGCTATTCTGTGCTGGAGTAAACTCTCTTTGAAAAAGCCACCAGCATCTCGACTCTGCTAACGCAGCTAAGAGGCTTTGTTCAGCCATTCCTTACCCAGGATCCACTTGGGGCTTGGCTGAGAAAGCTAGATTTTTGCCCATGTCTATAAGGATTGCTTAGGCTAACGAGACAAACTGACAGGTCCATAGACCAGCGCCATGTGCTGTCCAGGAGCACGAGGAAGGAAGGGCACGTGGCCAGGGGACCCTGGAGGTCCCCGCTGCCCGGGCTGGTCGGGCCTCGCCCCATGGACACACGTTCTTTGCTTGGATTTCGCCGGCAGGTAGAAGCACCACCCACAGCATCCAGTGTCTCTCTCCTTCGAACTCCGTGAGAGCTCCCCTCCTCTCTTCCGACCCCCGCTTTCCCAACCTCCTGTGCCACGTCCTATGCCGCTTAGAATGAAATTTCTCCTGCGGCCTGAGAAGTGCGTCATTTGTCCTCTGCACGCCCCTTAGCCTTCTGCTGGCCTAACGTTGCCCGGTGAGGACTCACCCCAGGGCCTTTGCACTCGACTCGCCCCCGTCTGGAGCCCCTGGCCCTGGGCTCCCCCCAGCTGAACCTCGCTTCAGTTTCAGCTCCGTCCTCGGGGATCCCTCCTTCCCTGTCCCCCTCACCCGTCACAACCCGTTTTCGTTTCTTCACTGCACTGATTTCTACCCGAAATCGCCTCGCTCATTCGCGTGTCCTCCTGTCTGTGAGGACCCCTCTCCCCGGCACGTCAGCCTCACGAGGGCGAGGACCTTCCCTGTCTTCCTCTCCCCGATCCTCTGGCCCAGAGCAGAGCTCGGACCTGCTTGGTACCAAGGAAATGTTCGGTGAGCGATAAGTGACTTGAATGCAGCTTCCCTGACCGCTGGGCGGGAAAATGGCCTCTTCTTCCATTGCTTTTCTTGTGGGTATCTGCCCGATTGGCTTTTGTTCTGATTTTCTCCCCAATTATCTTGATGATGCGTCACATGAAAGAGCAAAGAGCCGCGTAGTGAAGAAAAAACCCTCTCAAGACATGAGAAGTGAAAGAGCAGACTCGACGAGGCCAGGCACTGTCCGGCGGGCGGGTAGACGGCAGGCTGGCACGGCACACTCGTGCATCGTGCGACGGGGACAGGTGTCCCTGTCCGCACACCTGCACATGCGTCCGCGTTTGCACGTAAATGCATAGGACGCCAGGACAGAAACAGGAGCAGCCGGGGTCTGGCGCCAGGGGCGATGACGTGGGCTCTGGTGAGAGGTGGACTCTGGCGCTGAATCTTACTGGACGTCGTTTCCTGAAGGTCCGGGTGGAGAGGCCTCTGACGCCAGCCCCAGCGGGGAGACGTCCTCGGGTGCTGGAAGGGGAGGTGAGGTGTGCGCCTCACCCGACATCGCTGAGCTAGATTGCCCCCGAAATACTTTTAGCTCTCAGTTCCAGGAGCCCTCATCCTTTGGATTGGCAGGAGATGAGCTGGGCACCTCATGGAGGGACAAATTCTATGTCGGGACGCCTTCGTCCTCAGAGCCTGGCCTTGAGAGACGCGCGAGGAAAACCCTCCCGGAGGGGAAGACGTGACGGGCACCCTTCAGAGGGTGGGGATGAGGCGTGTTCTTCCTGCTGCTCAACCAGAGACCCCCAAATTCCCGGCCCTTAAGAGCGAGTCCCGCTGGGAGCCGGAGCTGGTGGGCTCTTCCCCGTGGGTGCGGATGGGATCCTGAACTCGGCCTTTGGAGGACATCGGGCGGCTTACAATCCGAGCTCCCCTTCCTTCCGCAGAGGGTTTGGGGTGTCTTATAGTGAGGACACAACGAGAGGATGAGACAGTGGGAACTACGGGCGGAACGTGAGATCGGAAGCCCCCCGCGGAGGAGAAAGCCCGTCTCTGGGCGGTGCGGGCGGCTCAGGTTGGGGCGTGGGCTCCGGGAGCCACAGTCATTCGGTTCCACAAGGGCAAAAGGGTCGTTGGCTTGGAGAAGCAGCTGGCAGAGGCCGATATACAAATCTGTGTTTTCACCTGTTTATCGAAATGTTTAAACGTGTTGTTTTCGTAGATACATCCACAAGAGGCCGATTAGCCCATCCCCCCGGCAGCGGTGGAGGGCGGGGTCCCGGCCCCTCCATTTTGTCCCCCACCTGGACCGGTGAACTCTTCCCCTTAAATAAAAACGAAACAAGGACACAAGCTCCTTACATAGGGAACTTTGCGAGAGGGAGGAGGAGGGGCATGAGCAGTCTTCCCGGTTATAGCTGAGACCCCAGCCTTCTTTTTCTTTCCGGTCTAAAAACTTAATCTACAAAAACAGCGTGTGATGCCGACGCCATCCGTCCAGGTGCCGGCAATGATTTCTCTTCTACACCCCGCGATTAAAAGTCTGAGAGCCAGGAGCTCGAGAGCCATGCCGTGTCCTCCTCCAGAGGGACAGAGTTTGCAGGGGCGCCAGATGCCCTGCCGCCCCCTCGAGTTTCCTGTCACTCAGCCACTTGCTTCACATGTGACTCCGTGAGTGCCGCCAGGGGCGACGGTTTGGGGCGATGAACCGCAGACAGGGGCCGCGATGGCTGGGGTCGCGTGCCTTCCCCCCGACACGGCACGGTGCCGCCGGGGGGGGGAGGCGGGAACAGCCGGTGGAGTCACCCCGCAGCGAGACAGAGGGCTCCGCACAGGGCTGAGGGCGAGCGTTTCTTTCCCAGACGGCCTTGGCTGCCCGGGGAGGAGGAGGGGTGAGGACGGTTCTGGGCGACTCTCTTGTGAGTCTCAGGGGGCGTCGCCTTCTGCCCTCTGCTCAGTGAGCCACGGGTTTTGGTGACAGGTGTCCTCGTGCCCTTCCCTGGGCCGTCCGTCCGCAGAGGCGTCTGGGCCAGAGACCCCACTGGAACCCAGCCCGCCCCGATGTCAGAAGACTCCGAAAGGCCGAATGGGGTTTGGTCCGCCATTCCTGACGGCCCGCTGTGCAGACCCCGGGGTGGGGGTCGGGGTGGGGGTGGGGGTGAGGGTGGGGGTTGTTCTTCTTCTTCTAAAAAACCCTTTTCAACTCCTTTAACTTCAGGTGGGACTTTTTCTTTCTTTTTAATAAACGTTTCCTTTCGGAATTATTTTAGGTTTATAAAAACGTTGCGAAGTTAGCACGGGGAGTTCTCGTGCCTCTCCCCACCGGCCCGAGAGCGTCTTTCACGAGCGGGGGGCATTGGCCACGACTGAGGAGCAGACACTGGTACCTGACTGGGACGGAACCGATTTTATGTGGATTGCAACGGTATTTCCCTGAATGCTGTCTTTCTGCTCTAGGAGCCAAGCCTGGGTCAGGTCCTACATTTCCATATACCTTTTTAAAAATAGTTAATACTTAGGGAGTCATTTCAACGGCTATTACACAGACACACTGTGACCACGTCAACTATGACGATAGCCGGGGGCAAATTAAGAGACAAGAAGAAGTCACTTTGACAAAATCTATAATAAATATCGATGACGATGATGCACAGCTTGGTGGGGAGGGAAAAGGCATGCGGTGTTTCTCCCCTCCCACCGGAGGGAAGGGCGGCGTTCAGTGTCCCCCACAAAGCCGGCCACGAAGCCCGGGCCGGGCGGGGGGCGATGAGGCCGCTTGCACAGTCCGGCGGCGCCTCTTTCCTGGGCGGGAGCGGGAAGGGGGCAGAGGGGACCTTGGTGGCAGTGGTTTCCGTTTCGATCGTTCAGCTGCTCTTTGACCCCCCATCACCGTGGTTAACTGACCGGCGGATGCGTCACGTGCTCAGTAAAAACACCGAGAGGCCCGGCGGACACGTGGGTGGATCATCGCACGGAGCCCTCGTGCGGCGACATTTGGGCGGGAGGGGCGCACACTTATCTGTCTGCACAGAATGAGCACAGCAGCCTCAGCACAATGTCACGCGATGTCTGTGGGGTGCTCCTTTCTCCAGGGACCCAGCGGGCACGACCTCATCGCTCATCACACGTGGACTGTGACCGCAGCCCTGTTTTGACAAGGAGGAGAGTGTGTGCAGGAGGGAGCTGAACCCCAAGAGGGGACGGGCTTCAATAGACATCCGAGTGCGTGTGTGCGCAGCGGTGCCAAGCCCCAGGAGAGGCCGTGTCCCCCCGCCGGCCCCCGGGCAAGGCCTCGCGTTTGATGAGAGGCCAGGGTTGGGTGTCTCTGAGCGTTGCCACGCCAGGCACGTCCCATCTGGTTTGTGACTTCGCAGTCTCTCCAGGCCACGTCTGGCTTTGCTTGGGGAGAGAATGATTCGGTGGGTTCATCGCTTGGCAGATGTTGGCCAAGGGCCGATTCAGTGTCCAGCACCGTGGCCGGTGTGTGGGGGTGTGTGTGCAAGGGCCTAGCGGGGAACGGAGAGAGACGTCCAAACGGTCACTATGACACATGGGACATAACCTGAGAAGGGGTGGGGGGCGCACAGAGCCAGGGACTTGCCGTGAGGGTCCACCTCAGTGTCCCTCGGGGAGGGGTGGCAGGCCATCTTGGCTGGTGTCGTGTGGTCTGGGTCCCCCTGGATCGCCTTCTGCGGTGTGCACGCCAGAGTCGAAACAAAGAAGCAAGCAAAGCATCCACCCGTTGCCAGCCATTTACTTCACACACGCTCGTGGGAGCGTGAGGCTCCGCCTGGCTCAGCTCGGCGCTTCGAGGGCCTCTGGAGGTGGGGGCGGGGAGGAGGGCAGGCGGCAGGATGTGGGAGGGGGCAGCACCCCGGCGCACGGGGAGAGCCCGCGGCGTGACTCACCCGAGGCACCCAGAGGGGCGGCTCGGGGCCTGGCTCCCCGCCGCGGCTGGGGCGGGCGCCGGGGCCCCGGTTTCCTGCTTTGACTCGGCCCCACGCTCGGCCCTGGGAGCGCCAGGTGGCTGCAGCCACCCCCCGCTCCCTGTGGCTTTCTGCCGTGTGACTGCACATTTGGGGACTGGGGAAGGTCCCGGGGACTGAACCCCAAAGTCGGGAGATCATCGTGGCCCCCAGCCATGGCTTTCTCTTGTGTGCTGTGGGGGCGAAGACGCGTTAGAGTCACCCCCGGGCCCCATCGCTCCCGTCCTGTCTCACTTGGACACTCGGGACGTCTGACGTCTCCCGGTTTTGGGGCGTTTTCTCTGAGATAGTTTTGTTTTACGGAACAGCCATTACAGGCGGCGATTTCGTCAGATGAGTCTTGCTTTCGGCAAGGGAGCGATAGCACGTTTTTCGTTTGTTTCCTTGGGAATAACAGGCCTGAGAAAGTAAGTTCGCCATTCTCTGGACATTGTTTTCCTCCTTCTTTGGTGACGACGGCCACGTGCTCCGCTCGCCGCTGCTCTGCCGCAGGCTCTGGAGAGCCGGACGGCGTCATGGTGCTCAGAAGAATCGGAAGGGGAGCGATTCATTCATTACATTGAGATATAACTCACGCTGTAACATTTATCCCTTCAAAGTGTGCCGTTTAGTGGCGTCTGGTGCATTCACAAAGTCGTGGAGGCATCGCTGTTGCCGATCCCAGAACATTCCCTGCACCTCCAGCAAGCTCCACACCCACGGGCGCTCTGCTCCCTTCCCCCCCACCCTGGGCCCAGGCGGCAGCCAGTCTGCTTCCTGTCACTACCGATTTGCCGCTGCTGAGCGCTCCACGTCAATGGGATCGTGCGATCTGTGGCCTTAGTGACTGGCTTCTTCAACTCGGCACCGTGTTTTCAGGGTTTGAGTGTTGTCACGTGTATCAGCCCTTCATCCCATGATGTCCCAGAGTATGAGGATACCCACGCGTGCGAGTAACCGGTCATCCATTGATATATTTATTTCCAATCGGCTCCAAAGGCATTCGCGTGTGTGTTTTTAAAGTAGTTCTTACGCAGGAAACGTTTCCATTAATTTATCTCAGTGGAGTGAGTTCACACTGCAACCTGAGAGAAAAACTAGGCAAATCAAGGTCTTTTTCGGATACGGGGACACGCTTGTCCTGAGGACCGCCACGGGTAAGCCTGGGGCCACCCAGGGGCCTCGCCCATCCTATCTGCTCCAGCCTCTCCTTTGCCACAGCTGTCTGCTCGGAGCTCTACGGTTTCCGAGCTTCTGGGGGTTCTCCCTGACTCCAGGGAAGGCCCGCCTCTTCGGCCTGGGAGTGTGGGTGTCTCGTTGGCCGGCGCCGCCCCCTCCCCACATCCCTGGCTGCCCCGCGGTCCCTCTGTTTCAGGGGCGATGGGGCGGTCACGGGCCTTCAGATTTTGTGCATTTTCGGGCTTCCCAGCTTACCCCTTGCTGCTGCTTCTGCCCATCGAACTCCTTTGCCACGCCCGGCTCGTCTGTCATTCCCCAGGAATCGCCCGCCCCAAGCCCTCTTGCCCTGGGCTCCCCCGGAGCTGTGCTCCTATGTGCCGTGGCCTGCAGTGGCCGTTACAATATTTTACGAGATGTGAGTACCGATAAATCAGGATGGACCCTGGTGTCAGTGTCTGGCAGGCATTTACTCCTTGGTAGCTGGGTGCCGGGGGGCCCTGGGCAGGGGAAGGGACGCTGGAGGTGAACTGTGCCACGCGTGCCAGTGAGCTGAGGCTCGCTCGCACGGGCGAACGGCACGGCGGCTGGCTCTGCATCTCTCTCTCGTCCCCAGCTGCACGCCCCCTGCCCCCTGCGGCTGTCACACGCGTAGGGCCTTGCCCAGCCAACGTGGTGCCTGCTCCTTGACGCTGGGGTGCGAGAGTGGGAGCCGTGTGGATCTGCATAGTTCGGTTCTTTCGAAGCCCAGCTTACTGGGCCAGATGAAACCGAGTCTAGCTGACACGAGGCTTAGATATAGGACCAGCCGGGGATTCCTGAGGACAGAGTGGGGTGAGGAAGCCTCCCTCTCCCCAGGGCAAAAATGGCACATTCCAGAGCATTCGGGAAGCTGGCCACCGGCCGACCAGAGTTCACACACCACCACCCTGCGAGGCCAGCTTTGCCTCCGCTCTGCCCCGACTCACTCCAAATGCGTTTCTTACCGTCGGCTCCGATTCCGGTTTAGAGATCCATTTTGCCTCTCAGCCTCTGCCATTTAGAATAATTATATTTTCCACCCTCCTGCCCCCTGTCATTCATGTGCTTGATCCTTCCACAGTCAGAGAGGGCAGGGCGGGGACCAGGGTGGGAGAGAGAGGGGCTCCCCATGGGTGCAGAATTTCAGGGGCTCCCAAAACTCAGTCATCATGGTAATATTTTAGTGCAATATCTTAAAAATAAAAATTAAGGCAAACGATTATGTATTAAACCAAATATCAGAATTTCGAATAAAGACAGCATCACAGAGATGACGGTCCCCACCGTCATCACCTGCAGTGGCGATAGACACCCCCTGCGGTGCTCAAGAAGCTTCAGGCTCCGCAGACGCTCTTTCCAACCCCATATCCAGGAAAATAACTACACTGGCCCTAATTCTTACTAGCCTGTACAGGGCAGCCCCGTCTGTAATGCAGCGGGTTGCACACCTGGGTTCCACCCCAGGCGGCCATCTTCGGGTGTGAGTTTTTAGATCAGTAGCCACACTTACTAAGCCGTGAGCGGTGGCTCTGATTTCTCTCCTCTCCCTGTCTACCTCTTCCTGTTTTTTAAGGGGTGCTCCCAACATTAAGTCACGCCCGGACAGTAATCGACTTCCCATTTCCAAAGCAGCTCAAGTTTCATCTCTGCCTGAGCCTCCTCCAGGTTGGGCAAAATGGTGCTTTTCTCAGTTAAACGCGGAGTCGACTCAGAGGGCGCCCTCTCTCGCTTTATTTTCTACGATGCGGGGAGCATCTCTCTGTCCTCCGAGAGGACAGAGTGGGGACCGGAGGAGGGTGCCCGAGATGCCTTCTCAATAAAGAGTCGCAAACGCCCCGCACAGGCAGACAGGAGGGCACGTCTCTGGACGGCCAGCCCGACTGTCTTTCCTGGACCTTTCGATGACTTCTCCGATTCAGGCCAGGTCATTTGCATTTGAACGGGAGCATCGTTGGCTGAAAATACATCGCTCTTCATCATAGTATGTCATGTGATGGATGAGCTAGGCATATAGAAGGCGTCAGTTTAAAAAAAGGAAAAAAAACAACTCTTCTTTACCCCGTGTTCCTAACGATATATTTATCTCCATCGCGCAGTTATCAAGAAAATGCTACGTAAAACTGGGTCTGACCCAATTTAGTAACCCTCCTGTGTGCCCGACGTCACTGTCGCTTTTGTCAAAATATTGACTGCAATTCATAATGGCTGTCGGAAGCCAGGTCCGCAGTCTACGCTGTACTAAACATGAAAAC